>NC_071534.1:15920378-16223409 GCF_026979565.1 Vidua chalybeata | reverse complement strand
GGCAAGAGAATTTTCAAAAAAAACCCAACTCTGCTTGTTTCCCAGGTACCTGACTTGAATGCCCGAAGAAAGATCCAGATTCAAGTTCTCTACATCTGTACTGCTCACAAACTGCAAACTATGCTGAGAAAACTCTTGACCCTGCTGCTCCTCATCATTCACACTTCCACTTGTTACTGTCATTCACTTCTGCTGCATTAGCAGCATCATTCCTTTTCAAACACCAGAAATTAGAATTAGTCAAAAAATTGCATAGAAATGAGGAGATAGTTCATGTCTCAGCTCCACAAAGGATTTCTATCAAGACAACCATTCATTGTCCAAACCAGACACAGAGCTGCTCAATCCTTGCCCCCTCTGTACCAGCTGCTGTGCTGACCTCAGTATTTTATGGGACTTTCTGTAAGAAATGGAGATTTCTCTCTCAGGACTTTGATATTACCCAAAACAGACTAAAGAATGATAGAGCTTAGAAATCTGTACAAGGCACAAAAATTATTCAGTTTCCAACAGGGTCCAAGGTCCCACAATCTCAGGTGCTAGACATCACATGCTTTTAAAAAAACCAAAGATGTCTTGTCTCAAATGATTACTATCTTTGTCTGAAAGAGAAAAAATGAGCAAAAGAATGAAACTAGGGGATACTTAACGTGCCAAGCAGGAATGAGACAAAGCTCATTTGTTCTCACTCACTCCCCATTACTGTTAATTGCATGGATAATTTACTAAAACCTTCAATATGCTGTGCTCTATAAAAACTGATACCCATCCATTAAGGAAGATGTGACTACAATCAAAAATATTACATCAAGCTAGGTTTGAATTTTAAACTTTTTTTTTTTTTTTTTGCTTGTTAATTTATTCTAAAATCAACCAGACAGGTATCAGTGTATGCTGCAAATTTCAGCTACTGGAGTACTGTTGACTACAGATTAGCAGCAGCTTCTCCCTCAGCCAGGCAATACTTTTGCAAGAATGAAAATGGCAAGCATGCATTTTTACTTGTAGTTGATTTCCCAACAAACTGCAGCACTGGATTCTTTCTCACTCACTTTTTCAAAGATTTTCAATTACATCAATTCCTACTGACACACAGAAGATCTGCAATATGTCTTGCACGACTCCATTTTTTGAAAGCACCTGTCTCTGAATTATTTTATCGCACTTGCAGTCTGAGCTTGCTCAGCAAAATGGCAGCACTAGACCCAGAGGATTAACATTGCACCAAAGTGCTCAGCATCTAACAGGGCTGTTAACAGGGTAGAATATTAGTGGTGTGTCAGGCTTTTCATATGAAGAGTAAGGAAAAATTTCTCCAGACTTTCACAAAGCATGAAATTCAACCCAGAGGTGACCCTTGGCTTAGCTATTGAAGGTTGCAAAGCTGGCTTGTCCTAAATCAGCTGATAAATGCCTGCTTATGCTGAAAGGAAATGGTCTGTGTGGGAAAATGAGCATATTATGTATATCCTTTAGAGTAAATCAATAAGTCTCTAATTTCCTTGACACAGAATTAGATGCTTAGTGCCTTAAAGCTGCTATATAGAGTAAATAAACCTACCATCTTTCTCTGCATACTTCTATTTATACAAACAGCTCCCTCCACCTCCTGAGCATTAGTATTTTTGGCTTACAATTGTTAATGTGATTACATGTAAAAGCATTGAAATTATGCATTCAAGTTACACTTCTAGGTGATAAACAATGATTGGAGGAGCATCCTTAGTACTGTTTCCTAAGTTCTGCAATTCTTTGGTTTTGGCTTCAGAGTATATTCAGCCCATAATAGTCCCCCTGATATATCTCAATCCTAAAAGTAATTAAAAGAAATTATTGTAAAGCATGAAAAATTAGCTCATGATTTTCCTTCAGCTGAAGCTAGAGTATGGTGTATACTGGACCCCAACAGAGAGACCAGTTTAGGCCCTTTCCTGGGATTATGCATTATTCTTGTTCTTGCCCTGGGACAGCAAAATGCAGGTGACAAATCACCTCAAAGCCACAGACATTGTAGGGTGCCATGATGTGACATCTTCCTGCCAACAACACTCCAGCAGCATTTAGTAGGCAATTGCTAATTCAAAATTTGCATTCCTGTAGCCTTGGCTCACTGGCCAGATGCTGGCAAAGCTTCTGAAGCAGGACAGTGTCCAGGCTAGTTTCAAGGGCACATGAGCAAAGTATTAGTTGCTTTACACACAGCCCTTAAGACAGAAGATTTTTTGGGGGGGGGGGGGGCTTGATCAATTGCAATTTTACTACTTGTGTAAAGTCCTTTGCTAAAACTATTTTAATGAGAAGGAATGAAAACGCTTCCACAATTTAACCGGATTTACTTATAACACTGAAACTGTAAAGATAGAATTTGTGCTCACATAATACTTAATCAACATCAATTTTTCATTTTAAAAAGCAGCTTTAAAGTATTAACCACATCAATGAATATGCTATAAAATCACTAACCATGCATATACAAACACAGATGCCTCAAGATTTGAAATGCCATTTCTGACTTGGGAAATCTGCTCAGGCGAATTTAAAAGCATCTTTATTGGAAATTCAGAGGGAGAACATTAGGTTTAGGATGGACATTATGACGTTCTTCACAGAAAGAGTAATTGGGCATTAGAATGGGCTGCCCACAGAGGTAGTGGAGTCACCATTGCTGGTGGGAGGTGTTTAAGAAAAGACTGGATGTGGCACTCAGTCCCGTGATCTGGTTGACAAAGTGGAGGTAGGTCACAGGTTAGACTTGATGATCTCCAAGGTCTTTTCTAACCTGATTCTGTGAATATCTATCTATCTATCTATCTATCTATCTATCTATCTATCTATCTCTGAGAGATGGTTATTACTGTAAAAAAATATAAGATTACCTAAAGTTATAGGCTGCCTAATTATTTTTTTTTTTCATTAGCAATAGATGTGGTGTATTTTTCCCCTCTTACAGCTCAAGGGCATCACTGTAATGGTAGAAGAGTAGAGACCTTCTCTCCCAGGGTCTCACGGCTAGCAGATGTCACATCATGAAGGAGGAGGAATGTCAAGAAAAAAAGGTCTGGCAGTAGAGGACACTTAGTTCCATTAAAATGCCATGAACAGGGAGTTTTGTAGCAAAAGATGTACTTCCCACTTCTGACAGTTCTATCAGCCCTGGAATGTCAACCACAGCTACCAAGCTGACCCCTCACTATGCTCAAGAGAAGGAAGATGAAAATTGAAGCTCTCAAATACATTACACATACAGCCAATTTTTTCTCAATATCAGAGGATGAAAATACTGGATTTTATGAAGTCTTTTAAAATATTTAGGTGTTGACATGTAATACAACTATATCAGAAGGCTGTTGAATTTGCAGTGTCAAGTGCCTAAGAAGTGCCAGGATTAAGGCTGCATCTGTGAAATACACTCACCACTTCTGTGCTTATGCAACATGATATGAGTTTTAATTTCAGACCACACAGAAAATTTTATCCTCAGTGTGTACTTAGGATGGACACTTCTGTGATAAGCATCAGCTCCACCTGGCCTCTGCCCAGTCTCTGTGCACAGGAAAAGCCATACAGAAACACGCATTGAAACTGCATGAAGACAAAGGTTGGTCTCAGGATCAAAGAATCTGGGTTTTAATTTGAGGTACTCAACTGCATATCTTCCTTTGCTTTCTATGCTGCTAAGGAAGGGACTTCAGAGGGAGTATTTCACTGTCCGAGCACCCAGCAGACAACACCAAAGTTATGGTACTCATAGCTGCAGTCAGTGACCACTGAAGCCTTATTTTGATTATATAAAATACTATAATGTGATAAAGACATGAAAAAAATCATGCCCTTGATGTTTCACGTTTAGGACCCTAAGCTAATGAGCATTTCTCCCTTTTACATCAAAAACCTCAGCTCCATATTTACAAAGCAGTAAGAACAGATGACACCAAGAACGGAAATAATATCTTCTCATATCACAGTTTCCATGAAGGATAATTATTTGCCATTTAGACATTAGCAGAAGTTTTGGTGATTGCAATAAAAATATAAATATCAGGAAATATTTGGTTTTGGTTTGGATCATAGACAGAATGAAATACTTCACATGGAAAATAAAAAGAAACCAAGGTAACTCAGGGAAAACACCGCATGCGAACATATGACGGAAGTCTCCAGGATATCGCATAATACAGCCAACCAATATTCCAGCATTTAATAATTTTTAAATGCTCAAAGCTGCCTCCTCCCACAGTATTCAGTAAAATAAAACTAGCAGTGCTAGTATCCAAGAGTACAATGAAGTACTCACAAAGCCATACCCAAGGTTTAAAGCTGATTGACAGGCTTACAGATGTTTCGAAAAGTGCAGTTCAAAAGATGTTAAGTGCTGACAGCGTGGCCTCAGAACACGTTTTCCCCTGGACTCCATTCAGCAAACACGACATATGCTTGACAGCAGTGAAAGAGAAATGCACCAATTGCAAGTTACTTAGCCTGGAGTGCACTGCAATCAGAGCACATCAAAAACTAACCAGGCGTCATGGTATGCCCTGGAAACAAACAACTGGAATTTTTAAACAGGCAGTGACAAGCTGCAATGTTATCAAAGCTATTTAGCAAATATCCTAAATATTTCTCCACACCCTGTAACAATACAATTTTGTCTTTAAAAAAAAACTTTTATTTTAAAATAAAACCTTTCATTTTTTAAAAAAATCTTTGAGGTCCCTTACTTGTTTTAGAAACTAGAAGACTGAAAGTTTCTTTCTTTACCTTATGTATTTGAATGTAGCTTATTTAGAATTATCTGTTAATATTAAAATTTTCACTTCCACTATATTGTTACTCTGGGAAAACAGGCTAGCCTGGGATGGGCAGGGGACTGGCACAGGTTTCAGGAGTCCTGGGTTGAACTAAGACATATACCTGTGTGATCTTGAGTGAGGCACTTAAACAAGTTCCTGTGCAGTAATTGCTATGCTATCATATGATAGCTGAAAGCATATAGAAATTCCCAAATGCAGTTTCTTTCATCACAACCTGATTCTGAAGCAAAATGTCATAAAGAAAACAAAACACCCACAAACAAACAAACTAAAAACAACAACAACAAACCAAAAAAAAAAAAAAAAACCAAAAAAAAAAAACCAAACAAAAAAAACCCCAAAAAAACCCAACAAAAAAACCACCGAAACAACCACCAAACCCCAGTGGATATGTGCCACATCCATCTCTCTTTTTTCTTCCCTTGTCCCTCCTGGAACTGAAAGGGAGTACATGTCCTGAACCTATCTCCCTTCTCAACTTAGAAGCAGAGGTGATACCCTTCAGCAACCAACCTCACACAAGGAGAATCAGGACAAGCACAGACCTATTATGCCTCCTCACTGCAACATATATTAAATTTCAATTCAAGCAGTGCATCTTGTAAGGTAAGGAAGTGGCTTAGTAACACTGAAATCTGAGCTCCCACTTCTGCATTGTCATGTCACCTTTAACACCCATTGCATTGTTTCACAAACAATTCACAGAAAGTTTTGTCTGCTGTTGCAAAGAATGGTGACCTGCAAAAGTGCTGCTGAAGTACCACAATTCCATGGTCTGAGTTCATAGTTGCATTAAGGCTCAAAACTTTAACCAAAAAACAAACACCAGTATGTAAGTGGGACACCTGGACACAGTCTGGAGGAGCAGGTAAAGAACAGAAGGAGCAGACAGAGAAATGCTGGAGGCAGAATGGAGCAGAGCTTGGAAGAGGGTCAAAGGACAGGAGGTCCAGCAAGAAGCAGAAGCACAAAGTGCAGAATTGTAAGAAATAAGATCAGACACAGAAGCTGAAATATAAGAGGCAGAATTAAAACCGCAGGAAGAGAGTTACATGAATGCTGATCTTACTGAGTTTTACAGGAAGCAACTGGATAATTTAGACCTAAATTTTGTCACAAAACTTGTGGTATATTAACATAATGTACTAATCACAAAACAATTGAGCAATGTTAGTTTTTAGGTAAAAAAGGAAAATATTTTTCTTACGTAAGAATGCATATATTTTTGCAGAACTATTCCAGGTGACAACAGTGCAATGAGAAGTTACAGTAACAACTTCATCATGGGACCCTGAGTACTGATGGAAACTTGTTTGTATCATCAGAATTGTACCATAATATATTAATCAGAATAGTTCAGAGTCTATAATTATTAGAAATATAAACTACGCAAACATCATGAAGCATGCTGAAGTAGAAGGCTATCCAATCATTTGCCAAGGCATTTCTGAAATCCAAATCACAAATGCTACACTATAAAGGAAAACAGGGAAATTCTGTCTATGGTTCAACAGCAATTTCAGTATGATCAGTTAGAAAGAACTTCTTATGCGTAGGCTCATCTGGTGGTTATCATAAAGAGACAGAGAATAGAACAACTATTAGCAGCACTCAGCATCATTCAAAACAAAAATGAGTTTCTGGGTAGAAACTTGACTACCCTGTATTTAATTTAAATGGGATCAGGAATTTTCACCAGTCTGGAAGAGTTCATTTAAATGGCTTAGGCTAGAAAATCAAATGCTGCAGATGTTTCTCTGGGAACAAAGGACAACAAGAAATTAGAAGAGGTAATACTTTTCCTTCCCCTGAGGGCAGAGGAGCATTTAACTTAATTCATTTTCTCCCCCTCATCTAAAATAAAGAATTTTTATGGCAATAACCTCAAAAACACTAAACATAAACCAAAGCAGCAATGTCTGCATGAAACTGCAGAGAGGTTGAAATAACTCAGAACAGTATCACCTGCTTAATTCTTCTTTGCTATGGTTCTTTTATCTCAGATTCCACAGCTACAAAATATATTATATTCCTGCTAGATTAAGGAAAAGAGTATTCATGTTAACAAGGCTGACATTTTACTTGACTCTTAAGTTCCAGACCTTTTGTCCTGCCAAACCTGTTTGTTGTTGTCTTTTGCTCTCGATTTTTCTATGCATGCTTCACAATATATTGGGACTGCAGACCAAGCTCTTAGAAAACACTGTCTTTAGAAAGAACAGTATTTGCATTTCCCTAGACACTGAATCAGAGCAGTGCTCTGCCTAGATGAAATTCAGCACAGGATGGCAACTAGCATGGTTATAACCCTCCCCACCCCCCCAACACAAAAGAAAACCAAAACTAAGGAAAATATGATGGCAAATCTATATGTAAAAAGGCAAAAAAGTACATATCAGGGGAAAATAGTGGAGAAAGAGTGACACAGAGAACTGAGAAAGAGTGACACAGAGAACAAACAAGAAAAGATTTGAATTGAGGCTGGGGGATAGATGAACAACATGTACAGAGGTTGTATGTCTAGCAGGATACATAAACAAATACCAATGGACTTCACAAAGCTCTGGATTTAAACTGGCATTTTACAGGGAGTGGTTTCCCAAGAAGTATCAAGCCCATTTAGAAAAAGTCTCCAGTGGTCTAATACACCATGTATAAAGTATTATGTTTAATTTTAATGTAAAACCAATTTCTTCAAAGAAAATTATCTGAAATGGGAATATATCTCCTGCTGATCCAAAACAGCTAATCACCAAGCCAGCTAATCACCAGCTTTTCCATAAAGTAAACTGGCTCAGAGGAGATTCTGTCTTTCTCTTCTCAAGTGATTTTGTTAATTAACTTCCTCATCCAAAAATGAAGGGATGCAGAAAAATTTTTCTATATTTGAAGGCTGTAAGCACTATATAAAATAGGCGATTAATGTCAATATTGCAGGGGGTTGCAACAAGAACAAATGGACAACGGTAGAAAAGCTGTTTTGATACAGGCTCTATTTTAATAACCTCCCAGCACTAGTGACATAAACCCTATAGATAAATTATACAGAAGCCTACTCTTCCTAGCTTCATATTAAACAGCAAGAATTTTCTAAAGAAAATTAGGACATATCTTTTAGACATATTTCCAATCACCCTCTGGAAGTGCAAACTTTTGGTATTCTTCCTCTGTAGAGAACACAAGAAACTCATCTCCCATGATCATCATCAATACCTAAATAATCCTGGAATCTTAGAACTCACTTATGTCCAGAGAATGCATTCAGAAGATTTAATTTGTTTATCTTTCAAAAAATACTTATCTACGGTAGTATGGGCTTTTGAGAGACCAAGTTGTCCAAAATTCACGGACAGCAAGCCTCCCTTGGGACAATCAGATTGCAAATGCTGAGTCTGGAAATCTCTGGATTTATGTTCAAAGTTCACCATTTGGTGGGAACTAGTCTTCTCTCAGAGCTGAATTTGGAGGCCAGACTGCTGTAACTCTTCCTGAAGTCATAAAGGGAAACTGTTTTGAAGGATTGGTCTTGTAGCATTATTAGTATCTACATATAGCTCTTAGAAATGTGAGGCTTTTCTGAAAACATTCTCTCAGATCTGTGCTTTCCTAGAGTAGAATCCATGCAAATGCAAAGAGCTGCACGCCATCAGCTCCCTTATTTGGGGATCTAATTGCAGCTTTAGTGATATTCATCTTGCTCAGGGTGTTTTTCACCTTAAGATTAAAACACTTGCATTGCCTGCTCCAGTGCCAAGATCCCTTCTACTAGAATACTGAAGAACTAACCCATAACTCCTAACAAAACTGTTATTTGTCCTTACAATGAGAAGGTCTCGATTCTAATAGATTCCAATCTCGATTCCAATTTCACATTACCAGAATGAGAACACCTAATATTGGTCAAGTCAAACAGGCCTAGTGCTGCTCCATTGTTACCACATTGAGACTGGAATAACACAATTGTGACTTCTGCTATGCAGGAGAAAGTTCTGTAACACACAGAACACCTCTCACTTTATTGTCCAGTGTTTCCTATGCAGAAGTTACATAAGAACAAACCTGCACAACATGAAGTGAAAGACCATTGTTTCCATGAAGCATCAGACAGATCTACACAAAGCACTATGCACTTGTACAAAAGCAGAAAATGCAATCCCCTCCCGAGATATGACAGGCACAGGATGCAAGCACTTATTAAGAAGGCAGGAGACTTATGCACAGGAGACACAGAACACACATAACAATGTCTGAAAGCTAATCCTTCCCCACAGACATAGAGAAAGCATGTAGCACGCACACACCCCCTGCCTAGTACTTCCCCGAAGCACTAAACTTCTGACAGATTATGCAGTACAGTGTTCATACACAGGATTTCCAAACATTCATAAACTGCAAAAGTAGAAACTGCACTGAAGAGAGCTCACCCATTAAAGCTGCAAAACATATAGAGACAGGTTTGTAATACCTGCAACATTAGAGTTACAAAGTCCTTGAAATCATCCTGGACAAAATCTGCAGACTAAGTGGGATAATAAGCCCAGGAACACCTTTAATGTTAGCTCTATGAAAGAGGGAGAAAGCCTAGAAGGTGCAGTCGGCTTTTGATTATTCATGTGGGCTCATTAGTGGGTCAGGATGGATGAAGAAACAGCTGGGTTAAAGCATAATTGATACAGCATGAAAAAAATCACCAGCCAGAGTGCTGCCCGGTACTGATGACTTCAGCTCTGCAACATGCTTATCTCAGTGTTACTTTCCAGTCTGGGGCAGAGAGGGAAGTTGGAGCATGGCTAATTCACTGCCTGAATTCTTCAGCCAGTGATAATCAATAACTGTCTGCATAAGTTTTGTCAGAAAGGATGTGAGCAGATGGAAAGCATAAAATTACTGAAAAATGAGTAAGCTTTCTGTAAAAACATACCAATTTATATTCCCAACATAAATGTATATTTTTGAGTATTTGTGGAGTAAAAAGCTTTAAAAAACTTGCTTCTGTAGACAAGTGGATGAAGAATGCATATTGATCATATACAAGAAAAAAATGCAATGACTTCATCAGACCATTGGGTGATTTTGGCTGGCTAAGGAACAGAGCTTTTTTTTTTTTTTTTCCCTGCAGTTGTTTTCTATGCAGTCTTCAGCCACCCTGCAAAGGAATTAACATGACACCACGCTGTGAAACAAGGAAGTACTATGCATGCATTCCCTATTAGAGCATTCACAGAATTCCCAAGAAATGAACAGCACATCTACCTACTTGAATTTCACGTAATTTGGGGGATTTCACTCTTCTCTATACCTCTCAAGACTGTTACAGAGGACTGCATCTTTATTTTTCAAGCCTTTAGCCTGCAAGAAGCTGTGCTGGCAAGGATTTTAGATGCATAGACTTCTCTGTTGCAGTACACAGATGTTAGGTGCCAAATGCAAACATCCCATTGCAAGCTCATATAGTTTAAACTGGAAAAAATACTTTAGGATCATTTTCTTCTCTTTCTTTTGCCTCAAGGTTATTGAAAAAGCACATTTAATTATGTGCTTTGGCTTTTAAACTTTTATTGGAAAAAACAGATATGATTATGCACTTATGTTCAAAATTAGATTTTACAAGATTATTTTACTTAAACATTAGTAATTTTTGAGTGACAACCACACGTCTGATAAATTGTTGGGTAGGAATGTAGATTATTTTAGGGCAGAGGAATATCTGAATTTACAATAATATTTTAAAACATAATAGCATGCAGTTCTGTAATTAACTGTGAGGTCTTCAGGATATTTTAAGTGGTGCATGCATTTTGCAAAACCTCTTGTTTTTGAGGTTTACAATAATTTTATATGGAGAAAGTGGTAAAAAACTCCAAGTTCAAGTGCATGCACAAAATTACTTTTTACATTTAATCAAGAAAAGCCTAAGCCTAATTCCTCCAAGGCAATATCACAACCTGCAGGTTGTGCAGGGTCTCAGGACTGCTTCTGTGTATGTGTTACCAGGAGACCTGCATATCTTCCACAGCAAAAAGTTTCCTTGCTGCTGTCATAGTGCCAGCACTCTCTGAAACTGGAAGAGAACCAACTCAGGCACCTTCATTAGTGATATAAAAGAGTTAAGTAACACATAGACCAGTCATAGTGCCAAAGTCTTTCTGTAGTAGACAGTGGGGAAGGCTGCTCTAGAGGTAAATGTTTTTGGGCAGTTCCTGGAGCTGCACAACTGCCAAAACTGGCCTGCTCCCAACCAGAGTAGGAGGTTTGCAGCATGTCCTCACTGCATCAGTGAGAAGCGAAACCAGGCTCAGGATCAACTGCACCAGTGGGCTCTACATGATGCCAAAACACAAGATCTGATGGGGGAGATGACTCAGAGCACTGAGATCTGGGTTATGTGCTGGCCATTGCTGCTTGTTCTGAGGGCAATGCAGCAGGTACCTCACTGCACCATGAAGTCCTCTACTTGCAGACCTGGGTAAGCCTTCTCCTTCTCCCAGTGCCTCTTGCCTAACCCGGGCTTCCCCCTCCCCCACCACACACATACATGCTTATCAATACAACGGGACATTACACCCAAGCACAGAAAAGAAATTAAGGGTATTGAAAACAACGACAGTGTTCTAAAGTTTTTACTCATTAGGGAGGGAAAAGGAGGTACACAGACTCTGTTCAACTAATCAGCTCATGTGAAGCAAACTCTCTGAAATACAGGATAAATCAGGAACAAAATTGTTTTATTAAGTCACAGTGTAAGCTATATTAAACCAAGGAAAAAAATCCCAGACACCAGCATATTGCTTGTTAAACCCAGAAAAGGCAATGCAGAGACAGAATAAAAGCTTTATTCTTGTCCTACCTCAGTAAAACAAAGGTATAAGAACACATCTCCTCTTTGCTCTGCTTGAAGTCAGACCACCCTGTGACAAGTTTGAGCCAGTGTTACATCTATCCCTTCAGTGGACCTTTGAAGATGTAGCAGAGTCTTTATTATTCCTGCAGTCTGTAAGGGCTATGCATTAGTCAATCCACATAATGAACCCACAGCATGAAACACATTTAAGTTAAAAGAAATACTTTCGTAGTTCTCTCATACCAAAATCAAAGGAAAACATCTATCTACCAGAAACTGCATATTTGCTTTACTTTAAGAAAAACCAACCAAAACTAAGGGCACAGTTTACTATGGTCTAAATAACAACCTTTCCTATTTATAAAATCAGAGCTGTTAAAATAGCTTAGAGCACAAATTAAGCCAGAACAGATTTTCAGACATTTAAAAGCATTTTTTTTTTCTACTGCAGAGATGTAAAAGCACTTCAAAAAGCTAAGAATTTGCAACTATATAGGGATGAGGGCTATTAGGTTGCCTATTCTGTAACTTGTCCCAGCTAGTGCGCACTTGTAAGATGCAA
This sequence comes from Vidua chalybeata, assembly GCF_026979565.1. Lineage (NCBI taxonomy): Eukaryota > Metazoa > Chordata > Aves > Passeriformes > Viduidae > Vidua > Vidua chalybeata. The sequence goes on along the minus strand of NC_071534.1, from coordinate 16,211,195 downwards.
AAGGTCCAACTTAAAAACACCTGATGACATAGGCATATATAGAAAATGCTGAAAGAGCCCATCTGTCCCATGCCAACGACAGCAAATATCAGTTCAAGCCACATGTGTGCTAACACTTGAACACTGAGGGGCTTCAGAGTTTTCTAGGTGGCTGCTCAAGCAGGAGATATCTGTGCCCTCAGTGCAAGGATACAGACCTAGAGAAACGAGCCAGTCACCTTTACCCAATCTTTATTCCAGTTCCCCAGAAATGCATCCCGTTGGCAATCGGGAGCAAAGGCTCAAGTCTCCCGTTTCAAGGACAAAAAGGCAGTACTCAGCTTGCAGTCAGTACTTCAGTGCTCCGGGTCAGAGGAGGGAAAGAGCAAAATAAAGAGAAAACTTGTATTTTACTTAGCCAGTATCTGCTATGAAGATGCTGAAAATTATGACGAGATATTAAGTGAAGGTCACGAGGCTTATCTAAGACTATAGGGAGAGAAAAACAGATGGGGAAGGGGGAGGGAGAGGGAGAGAGGGAGAGAGCACGAGCACTGCAGCAAAGAAGCTACGCTCAGCCAATATATGCTGGCACTTACCATAAAAATAGAAAGATCCAAAGAGAATCAGATTAAGGATCCTTTTTATCTCTCTTCAGTAGAAAGATTCCCACATGAAGCTCTGAACACAGCTGTCCAGGGGAAAAGCAAGGTAATACGATGATACACAGAAAACACTAACACACGAACGGTAAGTCCTTTCACAGCCTTCGAAAACCTGCAAGCAGTTTGTGCCGAAAAACCAAAGGTAAGAAGTCTGAAGACGACTCCTACATAACACTGCAGCCGAACCAGGCTGCTGGATTTCCAGTCACTCACACCGCACTGTTTTCATCCTCATCTTCTCACCATTACTTACATCCTAGAGGTGGGCTTGGGGGTGGGGATAAGAGATTTCTCCTCCGAGTGGAAAGGATCACAGAAGCGGCATCAGCATTTGTAATCAGTCGCTGGGAGCACCCAATCAGAGGACCTGAGGGGTGGCAGCGTGACAGCTGTCCAAGGCAGGGCAGCCCGACGCGACAGCTGCCAGCACAGTCCTGCCTCGCCTGGGATCACTGCGGGGCTTCTGTGCCAGAATTTCTGCACCCACAGGCAAACGAAGTGCCTTCGAGCACTGTGCCTGCTCCTCCGAGCAGCAGCGCTCAGAAAGGCACAGGCTTCTCTGCTTGCTGCTCTGACGGGCGGTTTGCACGTCTCTGCAGTCCTACAGAGGCAAGAAAAGTTTGGAGGTTTGAATATCAGTGTCATTTACCTTGTGATTTTATTACCTGGTACCTTGCCTATATAAAACGTACATTAATCGTTGCTTCCTCTTCAAAGGTATCTTTTTGAAGGAAAAAGAAGTCTGTAAGAGATTTTACAGGGTTGTCCCGTTGCTGTGAATGGCCTTGTTCGAGCCAGTGCTGGTTTTGACATGACATCACAGACTCCACACAGCATCAAATCCACAGAAAATACACGAGCAAAGTTCCTCTCCCTGAACCTGTCAAGATGACAACTGGATTAAATGTTTTGCTGCTTTCTACCATACTATTTGATGCCAGAAAAGATTTAAAAAAAAAAAAAAAAAGACAGACCTCTACTTAATTTTCAGTAATGATATCTAGGATCGGGGAAGAAATATTCCTATGGTATTTAAACCATTGAACCAAGTCAACAGTAAAGTGATGCAGTCAGATTTAAAGCTGCTAAATACTGTAATTTTCAAGGGATGTTCCTGATTCTAAGATACAAGAGACTGCATTTGACTATGGGGGAGAAATTATTCTGATCCAGCTCACAATGCAGTCCTTAGTGGAGGAAACCTAACTACAGCAAGGAAATTCGTGTTTACTTAAAGTTGACACTCTGCCAGTATAAAAAGTTTGATGCTTACCTTTTCAAAACATTTTTAGAACAGTCAGTCCTGAATTTTTGCTGTATCACAAAGTAATCATGAATATCATACATCTGATATTCACATTTCAAAAGATGAAAAGGCCATGTGGTGTAAGGGGGGAGCATGGGGAAAACAGACATCAAAGCGTTCGCAGCAGTGCTACCCATATTACTTGATCAGTATCAGGTACTTGTAGATCACACTAGGTAACAACATAAGCCCATCAAGGAAAGAGGAGGCCTAACAACAACAACAACAATAGTTTTAAAAAGTAGTAAATCACAGCTTCTACATTTTGAAGCGCAGACTATAAATGTAAAGGCCAATTTAATACAACTAATCTGTTCCAAAATTTTTGAAAGTGTAAATATAGTGCAAGAGCATACAAATTCCACTAGCAATAACAGCAGAACACTAGGCTGTCATCCCATATTGGTCAGAACATATTACCTTTCTGTATATTTTCTTTTTTTTCTCTTTTGTTTTGGTTTGATTTAATCTTTTTTTCCAAGGGGAAAATCTTTTCCCCTTGGATGACAGGACATTGGAAGGCCCATTACTTTCTTACATTTTATTTAGGTTTTAATTAGCTGATTTCATACTGTCAACAGGACATGCGTGATATTTATTCCTCCCTTTTCATAAACATAATTAGCCCAAAAAACACGAGATCTGCTCAAGAGGAATTAAGTACAGGTGAAGGCAGATTAAAAGAGTAAATGACAAAGGAGGGCAATTACCATTTCCAACTAATGTACTAAGATATATACAGATAATAACACATATATAGGTAACCAAAATTAAAAATATAGCCAATATAGGAGCGAACATGAGAAAAGAAGGAAGCAGCAAAAGAAAACACATTTAAACTCTACAGTAAGCTTTCAAAACAGACTGCAATGCTAACTGAAAGATTACTACCTGGCACCTGTGAATGTTCCCAAGCCCAGATCTCGTGGCTGGTGTTGAGGAGGGTGAGGAAAACAACAACTTCCTGCTAACTTAATCTTGCCTGAAAATAACTTAGGAAAATCAGCTCTTGGTACTGCTCAACTTGAACATCCTTCAACTTTCTGAATTTTCTATTTTTGTTATGCATTAAATTGAAGTGCTTTCCGTTATCAGCTTTTTAACCTCTATTTTGATCTATTGAGAATTGCCAAAAATCCCTGCTTAATTGTCATATTGGTAAATGTAGATGTTTTCTGATCTTTTCCTCTGTCACGTGGCTCCTTTGCAATTTTTCAGGACCTTTTTTTAGCTCAATTAGGAATTTAAACAATTATTTTGAAGTACTATAAAAGAAGTTATCTTTCTACTTATTCTAAAATAATTGGTGGTTTCTAATAAGAAACTTTTGAGTGAGCATTGGAATGAAGTATTTCAAGTTATGATATCAGTTTTCCCTTTAAACACAGAACAGAAATATTTACTGAATATTTCTGCTTTTAACATTGTCATGGAAAATTCTGCTTTTCTGCATCAGAACTCTAACAAACCAACACGTTTTGAATAAAAGTTCAACTCCTAACATATTTTTATTTCCATTTATAAGAGAAACTTTATTTATTTTCTAGTGAATTAAACATGCAGTAATATTCATGGCTGTCTATACAGCAATGTTTTTTCTATTTTATCCTTTTTATCTTACAGTTATGAAATTAATATCATTTTATTGTTAAGACTTCATTCTTCAAAATATCATTTCCTTGGAAAACATAAAATGTTCTTAAATGACTTCCAGATAAATTAAAAAATCATAATTATAAAAAACTGACTTCATTTTTCAAATCTCTTAGCCATGAAACAGGAATTATCAATGTCAATTCAAGAAGAAATTTTATCACTCTCTTTTTCAAGAAAAGTGGGTGGTCCACAAGCTTTTGCTCATGTTGCTGCTGAATCATTTGAAATTGCATAAGGGAGGTTCTGAACAACACATGTATATGGAAAGGAAGACAAAAAGTATGATGGACTTCAATAAAAATGTATTAGTTCAGCAAAATCAAAATGACCATTAATAATAAAAAAATCCATACAGCCATTTCTGAAGTACTAAAAATATCAAGATAGAGGAAAAGAGAATAAGTAATCATCTAGAAAGACTTCCATTCCTGCAGTGTAAGTTTAAATCTAATGCAGATGGGAAGCAGTACAGAACTGACAAGACTGCGTGGAGAGAAACGGCTGCTGCTCACTGAGGCATCTTTCATTCTGGTAAGAGAGCTTCTAAGACCTTTGCTGTAACATTTTTTTTGAAAATGGAAAAAACCAAAAAGCAAACAACAAACAAGCTTTTCAATGATAAAGTCAACCCTCTGGCAGAAAAGCTGTTCATAAGAAACCTCCAAAACCTCAAAAAAACCTCACCAAACCAATGTCTCTTAGTCATCTTTTGGCTGAAAAATCAGTAATGGCTCTGTCTGCATTCCAAAGATTTTATCTAAAAGGAATTTATCTAGGAAATAGTAGCAAGATGCTATTTAGGGATTAGGAATTGTATTGAATGTCATATATGAGAGAAATGGCTTCATTGTGGTTATCCATGCACCCACATGTGGCTTATGTACCCACATTTGTCAAACAAAAAGAAAAAAACAAACCCAAAAAGATCCACATCAAAACACCTCAACATTCTACAATTTAGGAACAAAGAGACAGTGAGAATGTTCTCCCCACCTTTTCTCCTCCTTCCTAAAGGGACAGTAAAATCAATGCCATACAGAGGTAGCTGAGTTACACAACTCATACCAAGAGCACCATTACCAGTTCCAATTTCTACAATATCATCTGTCTTCAACTCAGGACCTCACAAGAAGACTTTCCATAAATCAAGTAAGAAAATTATAGACAGGTAGTATTTCTTAAAGCATAAAGAACAGGTTTTGTTAAAGCAACTTCAAGGGGACTCTAGCAAATCAATTGCCGTCTGCAGCCCAAGCTTGTAGGTATAAGCTGTAAACAAACATAGACCAACAAATGGAAGTTTTTATTTAAAGTTGTTCTTTAAAAAAGAAAAAAATATTAAATATTAAATTATTAAATTCATAACTCCATATTAATTATATTTTGTACCATGAACCCTAACAAGAAACAAGTGCCATAACATATGAAACAGTTAAAGCACTCTTAACAGATTCCAATTTAATGGTACAGAATATTCCATTCATTTCTAGCTATTCCCTTAACTAAGTAAATTAAAGTCATAACAGCAAAACAAATTTTATGATAGCCCTAAGAAAACTACCTTTGTGAAAGTTTTTAAGCACTGAACTGCCAGCAGTAGAAGATGGTGAGATAAAATAGTTGGTAAAGACTCAGAAATAACAGCAAGCCTTTAACAAAGCAAGTAAGAAAAGTTACATATATATATATATATATATATATATATGTATTCTTCATATATGGACCATGCAGATCCCTTTCAGACTGTAGACTAGAGAGGAGTTGGTAGGACTTTTCTAGCCTGCAAGGAAACAGGCAGGTTACATCAGGTCACACAGGATGGAGAGGCTGAGATACTGAGGTCCTGAGAGGAATAAGGGGAAAAATGACATCTAGAAAGCAGGGAGCCACCTTGCAGGAACAGACAGGCCCCCAGAGACCTATAAGGGCTCTCTGCCCACTCTTAAAGAAGGTGTCCTAGAGCTGTGTCAGATCTTTAGTTAAATTGCAGGTGACCATATACTAATCCTTCAACTTCTTGGAAGTAAAACATGACCTGAAGTAAATGCTGAAGCAGAGAGGAAGGACCCAGCATGGGTAAATGATCAGAGCAGCCCAAACAGGGCACCCCCTGGTAAATTGTACCCTGTATCCAGGTGTACTGCTGGTTCAGCGACACTGTTTCATAGCAGCATCCAGACCTACTTCTAATACAATTTACAAACTAGATGGTGAGAGGATTTGCAAACAAAACATTAAGAATGTAGCACAGGGATATGGGGGAGAGCATTAGATATCATGAATAGGCCACTGAGATTTGAAGTGCCTTTAGGATCAGATGCCCTGATGTGATGCACACATGTGACAGATATTTGAGAGCTTACAATAGTAGAGAGTGCTGCTGAGCATTTAAACACTTGACATTCACTGCTGACCTTTAAGATGTTTAAATAAAGAATAATTTAAAATAAAACATAATAATTAAAAATGCATGATCTCTGTGAAGAGACAGAGTTTTATTAACTTCTGGTTTGAGGTTTACCATTCCCTTATTAAATAGTAGGAATTAATCTCTTTTGAAACAATAAAAATCTAAACTGAACTAACCTGTTCCTGATATAGGAACTGGACAAGATGATTTCAAGATGCCTTCTAACCTAAATTACTCTACAGCTCTAAAACTCCCCACCAAACTTCAAGAAAAATCAACCAAGGAAATTGCTCAAATAGAAACAAACAGCAGCAAAACTGTTAGTGATAACCACTAAATAATAATGTCCACTGGTGAATATACACACACATATGCACATCATAATCAAAGAGCCTGAATTCCTTTAACAGGTGTTTCAGGCAGAATCAAGAAAAGAAGAGATTTTTATATTGAGTTCTTTCTCCCAGCAAGGAGAGAAGTTTCAAAAGTTGGCTGATCAGACTCTGAAAGTGACTCCATGTGATGCTGACCTTTTAAATACCACCACACCTACCAAGGCTGGGGTGAGTTCCCAATAACTTACTCTCCTTTATTGAAGTTTAAAGGAGTTTTTCTTCTACAGAAAAATTTTAAGTGCATCTTACAAATAATAATGGGATTGTTAAGTGATCTTTCAGAAAGTTATTTTTTAAATTAACTTTCTACCTAATTAGCTGGTTCAGTATTTCAACCCATTCAGAAGCACAGACCATTTTCAGGCATCAACCATTAAAATGTTGGGTATGAAACAAAAACAAAATAACCACAAAATTGATTATTTATCTGAGCTTTCCAGGTTTTCATGAATTTTTAATGTAAGAAAAAGAAATTCTAGAAATGTCACCATTAATAATCCTGTTGGGTCTCTACAATACCAAAAGCAAAAGGGAATGAAAATAGAAATCCTTAAGTAGTGTACATAACTGAAACTATACTTGCAAATGAATCTCTTCAGGACACATTCATAAATACTGCCAGCCACTGACAACAGTAATTCAAAACAACCTTTTAATAACAGCTTGCCTCCCCCTGTAAAATGCCTTGCAAAAGGAGCTCAAAAGAACTGGGCTCCCACCAAGAAATAAATCTTACCACATGGCACTTAGGACCTAATGTAATGGACAAAACGCAATAAAATTAGTATCTATTTGTGACAAACTCAATATTTTGTGTGTATTTACTGATTACTATGCCTGTCTATCCTGACGTGATACATAAAACCTGTGAACTAATGTACACAATATTTTTTAGACCACTGTTGATTCTCCAGTGTAGAAAGAGCCTAAAAATGTCAGCACAATGGTTTCTTCAGCTTGGCAGGTAAACTGAATAGAGTTTATTATAGAGTGAGTTATAGTGAGGACAACAAGACAAAGGTTTTCTGCAATATTTTTACAGATTGTTCTGGTTTAGTTAAGTGAAGAATCTTTATGGGACAGTGTTAGCTATTTTGACTGAAACAAACAGAAGTGCTTTATTTAGTTCTTGCCTTACTAAACCCTTGTATTGATTTCCTCTCTTCTCTGTTAATTTAGATGCATTTCCTTTTTTTTTTTTTTAATTGTGAAAAAAAAATTTAAACAATTTAATTTCAAAACTGTTTTTCCAATTTTCAAAATATATTTTTGTATGAGAGACTCTCTGTATGAAGAGTGTCTCTGTAGTGTAACACTGTGATCTGCCATCCAACTTCAACACCTATAATGGAAGCTCAGTGGGAAATTAGTAACCTCAGGACACCTAGAAGCCAAAGGTGCAGTAAAATAGCTCCTACACATAACAACAGATCTGCTGCTTAGACACACAGGACTAGCCTAGCAAGTTCTGGGAGATCTGCCGTGTATCTAAATTTTAATCTAGGGGGAAAAAAGCACCCAAAATACCAAAATTTTGGGAAATATCAGTATTTCCCAAGTGGAACACCCCCGTCTGAAAGCATGAGGAGCAAAAAGGCACTGACATTGCAACAGTTTTCCTTGAATAATACCATTCACTAGGTTTGATCTGTATTCAATGTTTCAGTTCCCATTTCTCCTCTACATACACACACACATCCAAATCCCTTCTAGTAGAAAACTTATAATTTACTATTTTCTTATTATTTTCGTTGTAACTGCTGTTATATTTAATTTAAAAATATTTCACCCACTCTGGAGTGCTTTCTCCTTTGTAGTGAAGAAAAGGAAGAAGTGCTTGCTGGCAAAATGGAAGACACCTACACATTGATGTGCCAGCCCTGGAAGACAGAAAAAGCACCAAATCCTACACAGGATCAACAGGAAGATTCATGAAAAAAATCCACGTGTAAGCCAACAAAGCTGTTCCTGTAAGGGCCTACAAAGAATTGATATTGATATCTGGAGCTAACATTGCTTAAGTCTTAAGCAAGAGTTGCCTGAGACCCCCATAAATTATATGCAAGGAAAGAAGATTCAAGGGACTTGAATATCCCTGGTGAAAAAAGCTGTTGTGTTACTTAGAGATTTGATAACTGCTGCTATGACATGAAACTACGACTGGATGGAAAGATTGCTGACTTAGGTGCTGATGACTCTGCTGTTAAAGCATCATGCAAGCAGCAGTGTCCAGCTGGCACTAATGATACATCACAACACTCCATCTGCAGCTCCCCATGCACGCTGTGGGGGGAATGTCCTGTGCAAAGTACAAGAGATAATTAGGCAAGAGAGGCTAGAAATACAAACCAAACAAACACTCCTTGCTTATTTTGCTACACTCTCAGCCTCCCCAATACTACCAAAGAATGATGAATGACCAGTGCACACACAGAAGTATTAATTTCCATTTATTATTATGTTTTTTTTCAAATTGAATATTACTATCATCTGTAGAAAACACTGTTTGAAACACTCCTGAAAGCAGGAGTAGGTTTTGTGTGCAGCCATGCTCTGGTTCCCTTTTCCTGTCATCGCCTGAGAAAAGCTCTTTGAAATAAAAAAATTCTCCATATTGACTTTTTGACATGCTCCACGCTTCCTAGAGACACAGATTCAGAACAGCAGTTTTCAAATGTTGCTTTGTTTCTGTTTAATTTTTCTATACAAGAGCTATTTGAGTGCTATTGCAGCCTTGAAAGAAGTAATGGTTTGGTAATTCAGATTAATCTCCACTTCCACACTAAGCAATGACCATCAGGAAGAAAGTGACTTAAGAAAATAGGATCACCACAAGTAGCTGTAGAGCAAGAGGTAATGACAAGGCAGAAAAGAGATCATTTTTCACCTATGCATATGGAACACCAAATGAGACTGATCAATTGGCTGAAATAATCTATGACATGAGAAAATAAATGATTAATATCAACTTTTGCTATAAAGCTCTTTTTTCTTTCCTTGCACCTTCCTTCCTCACATTTCTGTCACTTTGTTGCCTGGGGCTCAGAAAGGAAGATTTTGTTAAATTTCCATAATGCAGCAGAACCATTAGTCTCATAGTCATAGACTCAGGAAAAAAAAAATTGTTAAGTTTACAGGGAGTAAAATTGTTAAGTGTACAGTTAAAGTCAGAAAAACAACTTACATTTATGATTTCATATGTCCCCAGGACAATGTGGGGGTCAGGCTGTCCTGATTGCTGCCACTATAGAGTGGACTGCAAGAAAGTGAGATGGGTTTTGCTCCCCTGTATCTTCCAATTTACCCTTGGTTTCCCTTCAGAGAGCTAGATCAGGCGATAAATTCCTGACTAGATGAAACACCTCAGTTTTCTTGTCCCAGCAGGGATCTGACTAGAGCAATAACAGAACAACCCACCATCACCAAGTCAGGTCAGTGAGGAAGGTGACTGCCCATGCTCTGCTCTTTGGCTGAGCAGAGCTTTCTGCCCCTTGCATGTGCCTGCGTCAAACAGCTGCTTTTGTCATCTCTGTCTGGGCAGGTGGGGGAGTGAGCTGAAGGAGTCTGCCATGGGTCAGCCTGCAGCTTTCATCACAGCAGTGCCAGGCTCAGGTCACCTCAAAAAGCACTGCTGCTCCTTTTCCTGCACAGTCCCTCTTGCCATGCCTGCCCCCCTGGCTGCTCTGCTGAGGCAGCAGCACATTCCCGAGGGAAAAGGGGCTGCAAACCACAAACCCCACTAAGGAGATCCCAATGGCTGTGCCAGAACAGCACAAGTGAATCCTCAGTGCAAAAATCAAATCCTCTCAACAGACCAGCATGGAAGCAAAGCAATTACAGCTTCCACACCACCCTCTTCAAACATGACATGAGGCACCCAAGAAAAGATTGAGCTGGTTTTCCACAACCTCTGCTTGTGAGGACACACTAGTATCTTCCAGACAGGAAGATTTCTCCCTGTAACTTGGCCTCTCATGACACCAGTCCTTAAACTGTCCTTGCAGCTTGGCAGAAGGTGTCCTTTTTACCTCCCAAGTGGCTGCCTATACATACCGACTGTAATTGGAGGAGTAATGTACATTAAGTTTGCCAGCTTCACTGGGATTCATTTTTAATAACGAGATTGAAAAGGTGAAAGCAGTACAATTTTATTCTGTCAGAACCAAAAGCTTGTTTCTGATCACAAATTTGCAGAGGAGAACAAAAGGACCAAACCTATTTTATAAGATGACAGAACCTTCCCAGAGCTATCACTTGAAATTCCTGAAGCACTTTTTTTGCTGTAGGGGGAAAGAAATGGGATAGCTGCATTCCCCTAGAGCTGAGCCCTGTGGGCATTCCAGGGGCTGCTGCATCAAACCACTTTCCTCCTGCCCAAGCAGAGCCTCCCAGCTCCCATATCCACATTTAGTGGCAGCTTCCTGACCTTCTGTTGTTGTTCTCATCTGCTTTTTAACAAGCAGCAAAGCCACTCCTGGCTTCTTTTTCCTTAACAAGTAGAGCTGCCATTTCCCAAGTTTTATCCCCAGACTCTAGAATATCAAAGTGCAGGAGTGAGGTCTCTCTTGGTCCTCCAGGCCCTCTGATCATGGAGTGCCATCATGCTCTCTAATACATTTCTCCAAGCTTAGGTAACTTTTGAGGTATTTTCAGTCCCCTCAGGACCATCTCACTTTTTGATAAATAACAAACCATCTGGAATATTTGTTGCATGCTTGCCTTACAAATTTTTCCATTTTCAGTCTGCTTTCAGCCCTCCACTGGGATCAACCACATTGAAGAAAAAAAAACAAAAAAAACAAAAAAACATAGGAGACAGATCTGGCCTATAAAGGAAGACTTCCAGGTGTCCCTTTGACTCCCAGTTCAGAGAAATTTGTACTCATAGTGGAGACTAACATTCTCAGCACACCTACCTTCGCACACTGTGGAGTCAACCACAGAGTTTCTCAGCTGAAAATTGTTATAAAATACATGAAGAGGTAAAAACCTTCTGAAGCTTCAAAGAGGATGTCAATCATCAGAAGACTTGAGGATTTTTAAATTCATATGTTTCTGCAGCAGCATTGCAGAATGTCAATGTTTCTCAAGAATAAATGTATGAGACTGTTAAGTCCAACCTCTTGGCAAAAAGTTGTGGAATCAGTAAAACTACTTTGTTTCTATTTCAATGAAGACTAAATTATTTCATTACTTCAGCTGCCAAAGCAGTTTTTATAAAGAAAACCTCCCAGAAGACTCCAACTGGCAAGTTTCCTTACAACTAGGAAAGGTGCACTCTGAGGTCATCTGCACAGACAACCAAATCCTGTCCCTGGAGTGGCATCAACCACCCTGACCATTTGAGACTTAATTGATCAAAACATTTGAATGTCAAACCTAAAGCTCATGAAAGCACCACTAAAGTAAAAAGATTGCTTGTATGCTAAAAAATACACATTAGCTAAAATATTTTGCTAGGTCATCCATCATGGTCCCAGCAGTATTTATGATTAATTAGCTTATTCCACTTTTAAAATGCAGGGCCTTTACAGAGGACTGACTGGAAGGTCTAGACCTTAAAAATATGCCTATGTTTTAATTCAGTTACAAAAGCAAAAACAACTATTTAAATAACTTAAAGTAATGTAAATGTGAATAATCAGATATTAGTATTTTCAGACTGGTTTACTAACACATTTACAGTGATTAACCATTTACTTTTTCCAGAAGTGCTCTGTATAAAGATACATTAATACAGAAAATTAGCCCAGCTTACTAAATTAATATATTTGTCACCATCATAAAAAATCCTACATTTATTAAGCAGGAGCTATTTTACCTTGTAAAAGCAAGGAATAGATTGAAAATATTTATGAATTTAACAAAAATCAGTGTTTTATATGCAACAAAACAAATACTATTGCTTATAGAGCTGGAGGGGCTTTTTTGTTTCTTAAAGACAGCCATGCACAGGATCTGCAGAGTCAAATATTTATTTGTCATATAAATGTTGAAACAAGAATTTTTAAATGAAATACCAAAATATCAAAACTGCAACTAATTGCAGTTAACTAAATGCAACTGTGCAAACAATTTCTAGACACTGACATGCTTGGAGTGTTATGCATTGTTAAGTTGCTTCAAAATCTAAATCAATGTAAAACAATATTAAGAAAAAATACTTCTACTAAGACCTTCAAGTCTATGCCAAGTCTCCTCAGTTGCCAAAGAAAATTTTAAACAGTATGCCTGAAAGAAAATATGAGGCTTTTTTTCTCTGAGCCAGACTCTCCTCCATATATGCTATACTTTGAAGAATTAGGAAACAAGGTTCTATAGTCTTCCACTAAAAAAGGTTCTATCAATAAAAGTAAAAATATGTCTGATTACTCTTGAGATAGAGGACATAGGGGCAAGTCATTCTACAGAACCTCAACAGACCCTGTCAACTTCAAAAGAGTAACATGGCAAAATATTGGAGTACTTTCCACAGCTAAAGAAGGAAGATGAGACTTTGAACGTCCACAAGATATAGTGAATGTAGATGCAGTTCTGATCGGAAATATTACCACCTGACCAGGAAATAATACATTAAAAACCCCTTATATTAAATTAAAAGTAGTAAAGCATAGTATTCAAACTATAGTATAAAGAATTAAGATATAAATTAAATAAATTTTGGTAAAGGAATAATAGTTGATAATAAAAATTCCTTATTTAAAGAAAAATATATTAACGGTCACACTTACATGTATGAACATTTAGATTTAATTTTTTTCACAGTTTGTTTTACTATTGTTTTAGTATTCAGTTAAGTTGCTCAAAATAAGAATGAACAGTGTGTTCATGATGCAAGAACATTATCACTTGCTTGCGAGTCTTAGGACAATAGAATGACTGCATCTGAAAAGATGCACTGAAACTACCTCAGTCCTGGATCAGTTCTCCTATATACATAAGTCCCTTAAATGAGAATTTCCCACTCCTATGAAGATGACCTTACATGATGTTATTCTGAAGTGTCTCAGAAGCTGTTTTACTGAACCTTACATCAGTCAATCCCCCAATTTTTGTGTAAAACCATTTTTATTCAGCCATTACACGTTCTTCTGGTTTAGCTTTCAAATATTCACTGCCTGATTCATATACCCGAGCTCAACTGAAAAATTTCAATAATATTTTTAATAAATCTTTTAACACAGCACAAAATTCAGAGTTGCTAAGTTATACAAGATGGTGGTTCTGGACTAAGCCCACATTGTGCATGAATAACTTCACTGAGATCCTGAGACTGTGCTGGATGTCTGGATGTTTACGAATGCAGAGGAATTATTTCTGCAAATGTCTGGTTTTAGGCACTGCCTTATTCACAGAATTTTGGACATATTCTTTGAAGCAATTGGCCTTTAAGCTTGATGCATGTCCAAAGGGTTGTTAAGTCTTGAATTCCTTTGCCATCATTTTCATTTGCATGTTCTAGCCTTATATAAAAACCTTGTTTCAGCAAAATGGATTCCTATTTTGCTGAAATAAGTATTTTTCCTGTACTTTAAAAGCAACTATTTTACAGCTTCTTCCTTTCTATCTTCTAAAAAGTAAATTGTGGAGCAGAAGAGGATGCGAAAGAATTTTTAAATATGTAGATTTTTGTTGTAATCAGAACTCGGTACAAAGTACTACCAGATATACAACCTCTTCATCAAAAGCCTGGTTTCCACGGTGACCAGCACATCGTCTGCTGGTTTGTTTTAGTTTTTAAAAAAACTTGCATTTTAATGTCACCCATCCCCAAAATTAGGATAGAAAATAAGCTTAGAGAAATGTGATTTTTTTTTCCCTACAGTATCTAAACCAAACTGAGGACTTAGATGCCCACACAATACCAGCATAATGCGTCATCCTTTTTATCTAAAGCTCACTCATCCAACACAGGTACTAGTAGCTACTGACAAAAATCAGTACTCTGACAAAAATGTTCATCAAGGATTTTTTTTAAGCCGTATGGATGACAGTGACAAGCAGGTGAACCACTGCACAAGCTCAATGTTTTTAAACTGTGTAGGAACATAACCTAAAATTTGGTGTGCTGGATCAGGCTAGAAGCCTTCTAGTCCACTGGCTGAAGCATTGTGCTCCCAGTAATAGCCAGAGGTCATAATTTCTGCCACCTTTATAATTAAAAGTGACTACTTCTTCCCTCACCCTATGAACAGAACTACTGCATCCCCTCAGCCATGAGAGAAACCCCATTCTAACCAGACATAACTTAAAACCAAGTTGAGTTCATGATTTTCTATATATACCAAAATAGTTGATTTTTACTTTTGCTATTTCCACTTGGCTTATACAGTCAGTTCCCCACTTGCTACTCATGGTATTCAGTATAAAGATAGATTAAAAAGCCTTGTGCCTCATCTCCCTGCCTGGGAAGAAATGCCTATCACTGGACCAGTCAGATGGTCTTGTCCCTTTCTTGTCCCTAGTCACTATGTGTTTATGTAATAATCAACATTAATATAGTATAGACACTGTCTATTTCTCTCTGCGAATTTCATCCTCTATTCAGCTGCCCAGCACATTCAACATTTAATTCAATCCCACATCCTATTTTTAACAATGACTCATTTAATTTCATCCTCACCCTCTTGCAGTCTCAGTTCAAGACTATTATATAACTCAAACCAGTAAAATATACAGCTACAATTTTTTACTGTTACAGCGTCATTGCTTATAATTTCTGCCAAAGATGCCTTTTCTTTTAATGCAACATTGGATGTTTATTAATACAGGTTGTCAACAACCAGCTGTACTGATAACAAGAGATAATACTTTGTTTAACCTGCTAACTTGAAGATCACCTAGAGACATCTGATTTCTGGTTTGACTTGATAAACACTACCTTTGTGATCATGCAGAATAGTTGAATAATGGCTCCACCTTTCTGTTTCTTTCTCCCTTAGCTACTATACACAGAATGGCATAGTGTAATAGCTGCCTAAGGAAAAAATTAATAATAAAATCCTGTTTTCAGCAAGCCTGAGGTATAGCATGTTCTTATCTTTATGCATAGACCTGCATAAACACTCTCCCTTCTCCCACAAAATGAATCTCCAAAAATTTATTTTCACTCTTCAATATTTTCACCTTAAAAGCTGAAGTGCTTCAAGGATATGAATGACAGTATTTTTGGCAAGGGAGAAAAAGGCACCCAGGGGAAGCACTTAGAAAAATAGGAAAGAAATATGTAGGTATTTCTGCATGAGGTGTGTTTGCAGGTTTTAGTCCTGATGTGGAAAAGATTACTGGGCTTTGAGAACTTGTCGTTTGAAAAGCAGCAATTACTTCTGTAACCCTAGAGTGATGTCTGATACGCACCTCATTTTTTTTCTATGCAGACAACAGATAGTCAAGTACGCATTTCAGATTACTGCAGCTTTATTTCCAGGATAGAAGGGAAAAATTATGTAGGAAACAATGGACAAAAGGAAGCACAGACAGAGAAGAGAGAGAGCAGTCGTATATTTGAATAGCAATTTTTTTTATGATAGGTTCAATTACCTTATGCTGCAGTGCGAGTCTTTCCATTGATTCTAATGGAGTTTAAAAAAAGTCCTGACTTGTTTAAACCTTAATCCTGATAAAACTCAGGATTAAGAGGGCTCCAGCAGCCTGGCAATCAGGATTCAACTAGAAGCAAGTCAGTAGACGTAGGAATTCTGTCCAAGAGTTTTTTTTTTGCCTTTTGCAATGAATGCTACTTGGTCTTCTCAACCAAAAGACATGGCTTAGATATAAATGCCATGGCAGAACTGAAAGCAATCAGACATAAGCACTAAGGAGCAAATATTCTACTGGACACCAGATCAATATCTGCCAAATAACCCCTCTGCTTATTTGTTATAGGAAGAGGCTCCCAGCTAGAAGTTAGCCACGGACCAGCTCTCTGGAGTGAGGCGATCCACTCTCCCCTTGGCCCTCAGCAGCAGCCTGCCAGCTCCATGAGCATCTTCCATCCTGAGAGGTACAGGCAACACTGGCTTGCTGTGCTTATCGTCTCAGTTTGAACCTTTCCATTTCCTAAAGGCACAAAGGAAGCAAAGCACCTCACCTGTGATCCAGGCATGGGAAACCGCAGGAAGCGTGAGAGGAAAAGCTACATACATGGAGCTTCCTCCAGCCATCACCTCCGCAGAGCTGAGCAGAAGCAGGCTGAGGGCAAGCAGAGATGCATAGCTGGAAGCTCCTTTTCCCTGGAAATGCTACAAATGAAGAATGAAAAATAGGTAGAAAATGAGGAACAAATTCACAGTATGTACACAGAACAAATAGGTGGGCTGGAAGGAGAAGGAAAAGAGGAAGAGATTTTTGGAGGTATACAATTAGGGGAATGACTGAAGATGAAGAAATGTAAAAACAAACATTAAAAATGAGCAAAAAGGGAAATACAGAAGTTGAAAGGGTAGACAGGATGGCATTTTTCAAACTGGTAACTCCAGTTTTTTTTCCTCGAACTTGATTACTCTTCTTTCAATGAGGGAAGTGATGGGACACAAAGCTTGGTTACCTTAAACCAAGCTTTAAAGACAGGGGGGAAAGAAATAAGGGCTTTACTGGAGCTATTTTACATAGTTCATTCCATTTCAGTTATACAGCTCCTGCTCTCTGTCTCAGTCTTGTGCTGCAGTGCTACGCACGAACGCTTCCCACTTGACATCTGAAACTCTTGACACATCCTTTCTCTTTTAAAGGATCAAGGCTTCATTATCCACAGAAAAATGAAACAACACATTTTAAAAATTGGAAAAAAATAAGGAAAACACATTAGATATTTGGGGTTTTTTTTTTTTTTTGGTTCATGCTCTTTGACGTGACTATCAAAAGTTGATTTATTATAAAGTTGGGGGTTTTTCATAGTTCTCCTGCTCAAGGATATATCAGTTACTTACATATAGAACACTTCAAGGTTTAACTGTGTTATATTCTCTAATGAGAAATAAAATAAAAAGCATTCTATTGTTAGACCCTTAATTTCTCTGGAAGTAAAGTTGGAAAAGTCCTATTTTGATTCTGTGAAGTTAACAAGCAGATACTTAAAAATAATTTTATGCTTATCTTTTAGTAGTGTTTTGGTTATAAAATATGCAAGATAAGTACACTGTTCACAGGGAAAGGCATGTCATTGACAGGAGAATGAAACAGATTGCTGTTCACAAACCCTTCTTTGATTTAAAGAACTAATTAAACATTTCCTTCTTTCACTAAGCCTTGAAGATCCTCTAGCACTAGAAGGCTGCAACTGGAAGAGTGGTATGAAGACACATCTTTAGGTAAAAAGCAGTTCTTCAATTACTGATTCAAACTCCATCCTAACCCTTTTCTTCATTATATGACTAGCTTACGAAACCAAAATACTGCCCAGAGAAAAAGAGTCTCCATGAAATCTGATATTCAAAATAATTCTTATTGCCCCAACGGTTCTCAATGGACAGTGCAGAAATATATTCAAGAAAAAAAAATTAAGGCAATCAAAAAGAATTGAATCTTATAAATCTAACTCTGTGTTAGCTAAGTGGTGATGTGAGGAGGGAATTACAGTCCCTCATCACATCCTCCTGTGATGTGTATTACAGTCGAGGGACTGAGTTTAGGTTAACACAAAGCACCAGCTGTAAGCAAACAGGGATAACATCAGATTCCTGCTTGAACTTGTGCAACGATGTGCCAACCTCAGACCAGCAAAAAGGGCAAATATCCACATTGTAGATAAATAGGAAGGCCAGGTCTTGCAGCTAGTTTCAAAATTAGCTCAAAGAGAACGCAGGAGGATAAATGCACTTCCAGCTCTAAAGATGCTCTCTGAAGACAAGTTTGAAGCACACTGGTACAACAGTTCAGGAGGCACGTTCTAGCATTGCCAGTTTTAAATGCCTTGAACCAACAGCATGATCAGTGCTGGCTGGCATTTCCAAATACATTTTTACAGGAACTACCAGCTCATTGTATTTAGGCAGATTTTAGTTTCTCAATCATAAGTGGTAAGAATAATTAGAGAAGCAGATAAATTGATCTCCATGGCACAACTATCAAGTTCATTAAGCATCTACTTCATTGCTTTGCTGGATCAGAATCAGGAAGTTCAGCAGCTTCTAGACTTGAGCCTACAATAATGTCAGAAGAGTACAGAAGTTTCACAGGTTTTATTGTCTTCCTTTTAAACATGAGTGTTTTAGAGTGGTCTGTGCACTTAATGTCAGCCAGAATTTTGAGTAAACAATATTACACTTTGAATCATAAAAGCAATTCTACTGGTAACCAGAGTTTTGAAACTGATTAAGTACATGCACTTAGATATTTGGAAGTATAGGTTTAATGGCACTCTCTGTCCCAAGAGTCAGCAAGGACATTCTTTGTAAGATCCTAATTTATCATATTAATTGAATGTAGTATGCATTTCAGCCATTTCGGGTATAAACTTAAACACATTTAGTCTCATTTTATTAAAAGGAAAAATGCATATGCTGCATTTCAGAAGCAAAAGATGACATAGCACTGGAAGAAAGGCATTCCGTAGTGCTTAGCACTTCCAAAAGTGCACTCCTCTCATTCTTGAGAAAAGTAGTGAATCATTGCCTTTAACAGTGAAAGATTCTGCTGGTGGCTGAATGAAAGAATTAAGAAGGATAAGTCTCCCCTCTTCATGGCCACAATGATTCATGAACAGAGGCATGATGCTTTCACTGGCAGACAGGAGAGAAGGGTAGGGAAGGCAGGCTGTTTTCAGGGCAACAACACAAGTTTATGTAGTTGTCAACTGAACTTCATTATTTCTTAGATTCAGCTGACTACAGAGTTCTCAAGGAGCATTTTTGCTAACAGTGTTTTTCCTCTTTATAAACCCCACCAGGAGATCTCTATTAGACTGCAATAAAGTGCAGAAACCTGTCTCTCTTTCACTCCTTTCAAGATGCTGTACAGAGAACACCAAGCCAATCTCCAAAAACGGTCCATCCCTTGATGCAAGCACAAAAGGAAAACAGGCACAGAAGCACAAGCAGTCAGCAACACTGTGGGCACAGCAGATTTTGTCCTTAAAAATTCAAGTGAGGATTCTAATCAGAGATAACAAAGATGTGTTTTCTTTCTACTTCTCAATTACATCATTTCATCAAACACTCTGCAACTGAAAGCCAAGCAAAAACGGGTTACAACCTCAGAATTAACCATCATCCTTCTAATTCCTTTCATTCCCTCTTTCCCTCCAATATACTAAGAATGCTTAGGACTTTTTAGCAAAAATCAATGCTTAACCGCAAACTGCAACCTGAAGTGATCCACTGACTTTATTGCTTTAACTTGTTTGCAGGTTAATACACGCCAAACTCCATGGAAATTTTGTCTGGTTACACCCAGGCTGCATATTCTGCTAAATCTCTCACAATGCCTTTAACCACAGTAAGGAGTGTCAGCACCATCTTGTGGCTTTCACTTTTGTACAGAATCCCCAGGAGTTGGTCAGTTTATGACCTCTCCATATCAAGACTTGCAACTGGAACACAAACTGTATGAATTAAAATAAGGAGTTGCATCTCTAGGGTCACTGTGCAGTTTCCTCAGACTCTGAAGGCTGCTGGTCAGGATAATAGAGGATAATGAAGGGTAATGAAGACTGATGTATCAGATGCCTATTCTTCAGACTCAGCTATTGCCCCACATTATACAAACATTAGATTATTAAATAAAGAGAAACCTACTGCTTGGTTTTTCTTTCTTTAAATGGCTTTTGTTTTGCGAGTCTAAACACAGTAAAATTGTTTTACTCTCTTCTCCCATATTGTTTTCGTAGATTTTCCTCTGCTTAAGCTCCAGTAATTTCTACTCTTGTTGAAAATAAGCAGTCAGTTTAGGTAAAAATCTTCTATCTCTCCCTCTGTAGCAAATACTCCACCTGAAACATCCCAGACCTCCATTTGTTTTTTTCATAGCTGCAGTCCACTTCCAATTGGTAGCTGAATTTATCTTGCTCTGCTTTTTTTTTGCTGAGGATTTACAGTTTACTGGAGAAAAAAAAATCCTGCTATTCACAGTAGCAAAACCTGCACCATTATTTTGCATAACTTTTCACAATTCTGTTCCCAAAAGCCATCCATTTCTTCCTGCCTGACATTCTGAATATCCTTTGCAGTTATGACGTCTCCTACCTTAGACTCATCAGCACATCTCATCAATGCACTCCTCCTTTCCAGGCAAAAATCCTCCATAAAAATATTAACCAGGTTTCCAAACCAGTACTGGGAAAACTCCACTATTCATCTTCCTCCTCCCCTCCCAAGACTGTTGTCATGTCCCCCTCAATCATTGCCTTATTCACATTATAATTCTTCTAAGTATCATTTTTCTTCAGGGGAACAAATAAATTCCTAGGCAGACGAATATAACTCCTTTTACAGAATCCAGTTAACATTAGATCTACTTCCTTTGCATCTACCTTATCAAACAGATTTAACTGGAATCCTGTACCACACTAGAAAGCAGGCAATGTCACAAATTATGTCTTTATATAGGTTTTCACTGTCATCACACAATTTAAAACTTAAAAGCTGCTCAAGACAGCTGCAGAATCAAAGAATACATATAAGTATGCACTTGTCTACAAATCAAGAAATACATATATAAATAATTTTATTTTTGCCTATGTCAAATACAGCATTCACAGCAGGTGCAATGTCTTGCAGTGTAGTAACAAAAGGCAAAGATTTCATGCCATGATTGCATATGCAAAATAAAATGAAGAGGTCACAGGAATTAATGTAAATAAAAGAGGGGACATGAGCTGTAGCCAGACTTCCAATAGATTTGAGGAATAAACCTGGAACATTCTTTCAGGTTTACCTTATGGTTGCAAAAGTTGTGTATTATGATCATCATATTATTTTTTCCCAAAGTGTGTGTCTCTGTCTAACTGTAAGACAGGCCCAAATGCATCCCTGAGAAGGGTCCATCTTGAGTCCTCTCCATTTTCCCTGTCTCTGCTGTCAAATACAAGCTCTCCTGAAATAGCTCTGTTCTGGACATTCACACACAAGGGACCAGGCCCAGACCAAGGAAAATAATATAACTGCCTACTTTACTTTTCAGTTGCTTTGCTGGGATTTAGCAGCCTAAATGCATTTTAGGGATTATTCCATTAAAGTAAGGATGGAAAAAGGTCCCGTAACAGTGAAGAAGGGCAAATAAAGTAGTTCAAGTAATTACAGTCCAATCAGCCAAACATCAATATTTGAAAAGAGATAGTGACAAACTAGCAAGTAAGCAATAAATCAAGCTGTCTTTAACCACCTTGAAGAAAACAAGATGATAACAAAGAGTTAACATATTTGTCAGGAACAATTCATGGCAGATCGATATAATTGCTTTCAAAACAGCTGATCTACCATACAAGGGGACAGGTCCCTGTAATGAGCAAACAAGAGAAATACAGTCCAGATGAAGGTGCACTAATTCCAAGTCAAAGCAGTTGAATGAAATTATTCAGATTATTATTGGGAAAATGGGAATACATTTCAAAAAGGCACAGATTTCTTGTTATATCCAGTATTTTAATGAATTATGGTATTTTGTATTTCTTTAAAATTTGTAGCTGACATAAATTTGACAGGTATTGATCAGCTCCTGACTCATTTCTACCCAGTGCAAATCTATTCATCTCAATCCAGCTGGTGTTGTCTATCAAATCTTCTGTATATTCTGGAATATAGTGTTCAATGTAATTAAGCATTGAATAATCATCATAAGAAGAGACAAAGTTAATCAATAGGAACTCCTCTTGACTCAGCTAAAAACCAATATGCATTTATGAAATATTTACCTTAATGACCTTCCTCTCTGGTAGTCCCTCACAAAGTTTTCAGGTTAGAAAATGAGCAAAGAATAATTCATGTTTTGGCTCATTCTAAACAGAAGCCTGGCTTTTATTAACCAGAGCAATCCTCTCAAAACCCCATTATTTCAAATCATAACTAATACTAGAAATTTTAAAATTTCCTTACACAGTCCATGAAATTGATTCATTCTAGTGTCTATTATACTCCTATATCCAAGGACAAAATTTGACACTACTCTGTAAATTATCTAGCATTGCAAAATGCTACAAAACAGCAAAAGCAGTAAATTGAGACTAATGTTTCAAGTAGGATGCAAAGCACCCACTAAAACCAGCTGCAGATTTATCTCTTTCATACTGTGTATCAGAATACATGGAGGTTTTTTACATCGTTATCTTATTTTGAACATTGAAATCCAGCTCAGACATTGCCATGCACAGTTTGTTACAAGATCCCAAACATGCCCTGTTCAAATGGAAGCTGACAGAATTTTTCCACCATCAGTAGTTAAAAAAGAATTCTTTTGAACTATAATGTGTGCGTTGAGTGCATTATATACTGGTGGTTTAGCATAGTTTGTTTATTAAAGAATTTTCTACTAAAATGTTATAGAGAGTTTAATTGTAAATGCACAGATGAGAAGCAGCACAGTAAGCCTGTGGCATTCTTCTGCATTTCAAGTTTTTGTAAATGATCTGATCAAGTAGTCTTGGAAATAAATGAGCATGGATATAACTTTAAGATTTACCCTGCCTCATTAATCTGTCTCTAAGTTACCCTCTGTCTTTTCAAGAATTCCCCCATTTCAGCCAACACTGTACTCCTGCCTGAGCTTCCACAGAAGTGGTGCATGCTGCAAACAAGCTTTTCATCCATGGCAAGACAGACCCTGAAAACTGATGTAGTTTAAAACACTTGAGGAATCTTTGCATTAGTAATGTTATAATGAAGCCCAGGGATAGGGTTTAACACTGGAGTTAGAGACATGACATGCAGCCTTAAGGAGTAGCTGCTGACACAACACTGTTCTATCCCTGAGCAGTGATGGTAAAACACCCTGGTTACATGTAGTACCCTCTACCCTGCTGCAGGATTAGATTTTAAAATTAGATGTTAAAAAATCCCATAGTTTATAAATTGTTTCATTGGATAAAGAAATTAAGATATGAACTATCAGGATGAAGAATGTATCTTCTCATGCTAGAAGTTG
The DNA here is from genome assembly GCF_026979565.1 of Vidua chalybeata. NCBI lineage: Eukaryota > Metazoa > Chordata > Aves > Passeriformes > Viduidae > Vidua > Vidua chalybeata. Next base: position 16,187,711 of record NC_071534.1, on the reverse strand, counting down.
TACTTTGAAGCAGCAACACCACCCTGCCCTGCTGAAAATGGACATTACTTGAGTGCTAACCTGCACTGCCACCTGAGTGGCACCATGCTGCCATGCTGCTTTTCAGTATGACATTTTCATAAACATCTCAGTGTGAACTCTTCAAAGACCTTACAGCTTCTTAAATTAGGGTGAAAGTTAGGGCATTTGTATTTGGCTTGCTAATATAATATCCTAATGATGTCTTTGGCTATATGTATCCATACTTTAGAACTGGGAAATTGTTCTGCAATGCCAACAGGTTCTTATCAAGTTTTACTACTGTTTTATTATACTACTACTATTTTCTTTTATTTTAAATTAACACTTCTTCCCTTCTCCACATCACCTCTAGGTGTCAAGTGCCTCCTCACTTGCCACCTCACTGTCCCAAAACCACTTCAAATTAAAACCAGAGTTGTCACTCATCACGTGGAAAAAATATTAAGTGTCTCACAGTATTTGTATTAGTAAAACAGATGGTAATGTAAACCAAGGTGCAAATTGAGCCTCCAGAATAGGCTTATATATAAGTAGGCTTATAGTTACAGAGTTAATGCAATCAACCTTTCACTGAAGAAGGAGGTGCATATTTGCACGGCTCTTAACTGGAAGCAGAAAAAAAGGTAAATAAATGAAAGCCACAACATTTAACCTTCCTGAAGCTGTTCAGCATTTGTCCTTATGCTCTGCTTAGCAAGTGTCACCATCAAAGCAGATATTAGGAATGGTACTTGAAGTGCTGGGACCTGGATTCCAGCTGCCATAAGCATCCAGACAGGTTCAGAAGATGAGCCATTAGATCAGAAAGTTCTGGGAAGGGACAAATGGGTTTTGATTTGATTTCAGCACCACCACAGAGTTTCAGGCCCATTATTTTTTGGCAATATGCAAGTAATGTCTTCATCAGTTACACTAAATTACATTAATGTACTGCAATACTTAAAATGAAAACAGCAGTAATACAAACCACAGTAATATACATATTTGACTATAATTTTTACTACAGATTATATTCAGCCACTGTTGCCAGCAATTATTACAATTTTAAGAACTAGATCAGCACTAGGTATTCATACCAGCTCTCGGTACAAATAGAATATTCAGACTTTTCAGAATATTTAGACTTTTACAGGATTTTGCCTTTCAATACTGGATCTACTAATGCCTCACTCTCCATTTATGCCATTCTTTTACCTGGCACCTAGGAAGAACCTTCTAATTCTTCACTCAGTAACACAGCTTAGGCAGCAGCAATTAAAATCCTTTTACAGGGGTTCAGTTAGGAAGCATATAGATGAGAGACTCATTGATAGCCAGAAAATTTCACTGAGCTCATGACCCACTTCCTATCATCATTGTCATTAAGAGCTCAGAGACAAATGCAACCAGACTGTGGGTCAAGTGACTTGTCCTAACATCATAACTCTTCATCAGCTGTCATCTTTCCATCAGACCCTGAGACCTCCAAACCTCAGTAGGAAAGAACACCACCAGTGATCAGCATATTGCTGTTGCCTTGGATAGCTTCTGATAGCCTTTTAACAGGTTGGGAGCATAAGTGCATTCCCATGGATCTAAGTGGATGTCCCTATTTTGTGATTTGCCAGGTGCTAGCAGCATTTTGAACACAACAGACATATGAGGGCATCCTCCATCATGCAAAGTTTTATGACAGGCACAGAAGAGACTGTCCTCAAATGTCTCCATATGCTAACATGGATGCACCCTTCATCAAACAGCTGGCCTACCAGTTCCAACGAAAACGTACACGAATGGTATTATTGCTTAATAAACCCTTATTGTGCACACACCCTTTCAGGATGTTTCTGTGATCTGATCCTTATTTAGAAGCAATCAAAGCACTCTGGCAGTAGAAACAGCTGTTTATATTGACCATGAAAATTTCTGATCAAACTAAGCTTGGACACATGAAAAACAAAGAATCACTTACCTGTGGAGTCTTGACTCAAAGTTTCTTGACTACTACTGTTGTAAGAAGGTACTGGAGTGATTGAAAGTGATGCTGGACAGGACAATGGACATGAGAAGTCATTCTGTGTAGCAAAACATTGAGACATGGGCACACAGGCATCTTCAGAGACAGTGAGACCGAGTTGAGGGCTCCCATACACACACAGGTTTTTCCAGCGAAGCAGTCCTATTGCAAGAGGGCCAACAGCTTCAGAACCTGACAATAAACACCTGGAGTTAAAACCTCTGTCCTTGTATTGTACAGCTTGTAATTTTGGACAAGGAAGCTATAGCAAGTTAATACTTGCTCCTGTTTTGATCATTAAGTTTGTCTGTCCCCTGGAAAAGAACGCCATATTTTTTTCTGGTCCACTATCAGTAATGTTCTTAAATGCTGGTGTAATGCTGAAAGAATACTTTCATTATGTGGCCTCCTTGTACTGAACAAGATACATTTAACATGAAATAAACCTTCTAATTTCTGTGAGAATTCACAGACTGTGGTGGTCTTGCTCATACATGGATTTCTGCAGGAACTCACACATTACAATCTGTAAGTTTCTCAAGTAAAAGTGGAAATCACATTGAAGTTTTAATTTTTTCCTTTTTTTTAATCACCAGCTTGCTGTGATTTTTTTTGACCCCTGTAAGGTTCAGACCTCGTGGAAATCAGGAAGTGGGAAGCAGCCATCCCACTGTAACAATGCACTTCTCTGTTCTTATGCTATGGTCCTCAGCAATTCTCTTATCTAGCAATCAGTGATTTAGGATTTCTTCTATTTCAGATTTCCTTTTTGCACTTTCTGAAGATTCATATTCCATCTTACTAAAAGATGGATATGACTGTATATGACATCATGACACAAAACCATAGGGCTTATTATGACACTGTACCACAAGACTGTGGAGGAGAGATACCCTGAAGAGATAAGTCTGCTGCACATGATATTACCTCTTCTGCTTCACCAGCATCCCATATACAGCAGCATCCCATATATACATATATCCCAAAATACAGAAAAAGAAAAAAAATACCTATAACTGCAAAATAAGGGGACTTCTATATGTCTCTCCTACAAGTAGTTTCTTACTTTTTAACGCTCATGTTTGTGATACTTGCAAGACTAGCAGCATCTGAATACAAAATGTCCCATCCACAAAACTGGACTTTCAAATGCAGACAAATCAAACCTGTGATGGTTGCACAAGCACCAACAGGCCATTATGGCAACACTCACAACAAGACTACAAGTCTGATGTAGTCTTGGCTGCTGCATCAAGCCAGGACTGAAATACATCACAGAAACTCAGACCTCAGTCATGATCATGCAATGAATTCCTGAATTCACCTGCAGAAAACCAAGTGACAGCTGAGCAGGCCTGAATGGAACTGGTGGCTCAGAAGTGGCTCATAAGTTCTGCAAGAGCAATATGAAAGTATCTAATGCAGGAGTCATTCCACTTGCTCTTACCACATTTCTGTCACTTACTGTAACTGAGCATCAAACTAAGCACCTGAAGAGCAGCAGCTGTCTAATTCTAGATCCCTTAAAAGGGAACAAAAGAACAGAGATTTTTCATCAGTTGTCTCAGAAGAGGAGCCTCTAGGAGTAAGGAAATAATCCCCTTTAAATAAGTGTGTGTGCCCTCAGAGTTATTTGAGTTTCCCACTAGACAGACAGACCCATACATCAAGGACCTTCAAGTGTGTCCACTCCAGAGAAAGAGCTCAATGTCACTGCAAAATTTCAGTGAACTGTAGTAAAATAATGTTCAAGACTAGACAGTATTGCAGTAGACATCACATTTAAAAAAAAAAAGCTCCATTCTCCTTACTTTCATCTTTTCTTTTATATAAAATGTTGGCTCATGGCTTTTTTTAAACATAAATTGATGGATTTTCTAGGGAGTTAGCTGCCAATATATTTTTCTATTTCTCTTACAATCATTCAGCACATTTGAGACCATCAATTTTACTGAACATGGAGTTTTGCCTGGCTAACTTAAAAGGACACAGGTTTTATTCAGCTTTCCTACTTGTAATTTGGGTGTGTTTTAATACAGATACCCACAGACTAAAGACTGTGATTATCCCATAGTGCTTGACTGCTTTATCATGATGGTTCAGGAAAACGGGAGCATTAAAATATATCTGAGTACACAGGATATGAAATTTATGGCTGCTTTTAACTGTTGATAAATTAATGAAAATAGGCATAAAGATTTATGTTCAGATTTTTTAAATACCCTTGCAGTCACTCCTTTGTCTAGTTTAATTTCCTGCAAACATTGATTTTCACTTTTACCAATAAAGAGTCATTACACAAACTCATTTGCCAGTACATGGAATTGATCATTTCTATGGGGGAAAAAACCAAAACACAAACAACAACACAGATACATCACATCAAAGAGACTTTTAGTTGTCTTATTTATCTGTTCACTACTGCAAGGCCATTTTGCCTACACTAAAACCACCAGCCTAATTTTCATTTTTATCTGTAAGAGAGCATATGCTGCAGCTGTAAGCATAATACACACAGAATCTGATGCTGAAAAACTAAGCTAGACTATAAAAAGTTCATAAATAGAACAACTCAGCACTCTTGAGTGAATACAAGCTATCCAAGTTTTTGATTTTGTTTAATCTTATTAGTCACATCAGTAAGGAACAGCTTTCACTGTAACCACTTCTAGTAGCCACATTAAAATAAATGTCTAAATAAAGCAACACATATAAAACACATATATGTGTATATATCAATGATATATATGTGTACCTAGATATGAAAATGTATATAAACACACACATACCCACAAAGGCATGAAAGTGTATGTATGAGAAGTGAATGTAGTTTTAAATTCTTGAATTGCAAAGCCATAACTGTTCTGTTTGCAGAAAATTTTAGTTTCAATTGGGGGTTTCTTTGGAAGGGGGGAAAAAACTCCTTGAACATTTTCCACTCAAAACAAAACGAGTCACTTGAAAAAGTTGTCAGAGTTCAAAGACATGTCTGTCAAGGTAAGTGCAACACCAGGGATCATTGCAAAATGCAAGGAATGTTGGCTAACCCTGCAGCAGTACAATAATGTGTTTAACTGCATGATCCATGCAGAGGCTGTTTCTGCCTGTTTTTTCAACTGACAGCAAACCAGCAGCTGAACCAGAAGAATCTAAAAAAGAGACTTTTGCTGTGGTTCCATACCTTTTAAGTTGTACCAAAAATTTCAATCTTATAACAGCAAGGAAAGCAGTATATAACTCCCAACAGAACTTCACAACATCAAGGCAGGGAAAGGGTTGCCTGAGATGAGCTGCAGGAGACCCTTTAGCAGCCTAATAGAATCGAGGTTAAAAGCAAGAAGACAGCTATGAATCCAGAGAAAATGTTCCAGCCACAAGCTTAATGCCATTCCCAGGTATTTGGATATGCTTTGCAGATAAACAAACGCATGCATCCTCTATTAGCAATATAGAAATTAAATTGCATACCTTGGAACAATTTTTCCAAGTGAAGAGGACTGTAAGGGGCTTGATAGTCCCTCAGAGCATTGCAGAGGAAATGGCCTGAAGAGTAGACCTTAAAGCTGAAACATGGATACAAACCTGGCTACCCTAGTCCCCCAGGTTTTCCTGTCAGGCATCCACTTTTTTTGCACTTGTTCCACTGTTACACAGGTTTCCCTTTCTCTCTGCAGTTTTCTCTGAAGTGGTGGATTTGCATCTCTGAGTTTTCTCTCTGCTGGATTGCCCCCAGCCTTGTTCTCTCACAGACAACACCACACTCAAAAATTCTCCCCAAAAACCTAAACTTTTATATGTCCTCTTGAAGCAGTAATACTCAAAAACAATCCCCTAATGCTCCTCTTACCCCACAAATGCAGTAATGCTATACAGCAAGCACATAACTCCGTAAACTCCTGCTTCTGCCTTATAACGTAACAAGCCAAAACAAAGAGATAAAAAATAACATACCTTGCACGGTCCATGCATTTGCCCTACCTGGGCTCCAGGCTGAGTTTGCTGCAGAGTGCCAGCAGACTGTGTGTCGTGACCTGTGCACCTCCAGCCCGCCTCTGTTTCCTGGGGTCCTGGAATCCCCCATCCTGCTAGGATGCTTCTTTCTGCTGCTGCCCAGCCGGCGCCTCTCACCTGTGCTCCTGCTGCCTCCTGAAGCCTGTATGGCACAAGGTGGCCACATGTTAGAAGGGCAGGCTTGCCATTCAAAGGCTTGGTTTTCTTTTTTTTTTTCTTTTTGTTTCCCCTCCCTCCTCTCCTCTCTTCTCCCACTTCTCCAGCTAATCCTGATCTTCACAATCAGACACACCTTTCCCCTCCTGCAGCTGAAGTGGAGCAGGAGCTGCTGTTCTTTCACATGGCTGCTGCTCCAGTCACGCTGCTCCACAGGGAAACAGTCTCCCTCAGGGAATTTGGAACTGAAAAAGGCACAAACGCATTTACAAAACTCACATATATTTATTCACTTAACTCCCTCTTGCTGCTAAAGCCTCCCTGAGCTGTGGTGGTAAAGCCAGACACAGCCCTTCCATAGAGAAATGAGGCTGCTGCAGGGTGGGACAAATATATCTGCACAAAAGATCGGACATTAAAAGGAAGTGTTTACATGGGGAGAAATATACACACTCTAACAAAACAAATCTAAGTCCAAGAGACTTCACTGGCAAGTTTTACTGCTACAGTTTTTCCACCTGAGACCCTGTCCCACCTCACCTGCTCCTGTTCAGAGCAGGAGGCAGAATGTCCAACAGATTATCTGGGCCTGAGGTTTTACTGCAGGTCAGCGGCCAGCCAGCTCCTCTCCTTGACTGATGCCATGGGAGGCAGACTGTGACCACCCGAGTCACACACCCTGACACTTTGCTCTAAAAGCTTAAGCTGTGAGTGGCCAGCATGCAACTTGCTGGAAACTCCTGAAGGTCCCAGACTATCCCACTTAACCCCTGTAACAGTAACCTGAAATGCCTCAACATGCTAGGGAGGCAAAGCAGGACACCCCTTTTCTCCCAGGGTAAAACTCCCCTAGTTGTATTAACTGCTCTTTTTAGCCCAGGAATCTGATTAAAAGCTCTGCAGTGCAGGGAAGGAGGGCAGAAAAGAGACAGGACCAATCCTGGCATCAGAGCTTACCTTGCTGCTTGCTTGGCTTGCTTATCTGGTCTGAAATACTGCATAGGGTTACCTGCTCTGGAAAAGGTTCTCCAAATTCTCTGACCCTTCAAAGAGGTTAAAGGATTGAGACATCTCATTCCCAAATTTTGCTTCCTTTTTTGAAATAATCTGTTCTGAATAAACCACTTTATTAATTTCTTTCCCTTTAAAATATATATATTGGGAATAGATGACATATAGCTAACATGGCAAAAAAATTCACAGTAACAAACTCAGAGTACCTGTTCTCAAATAACCCCACCCCCCCAAACTATTAAGTCTATATCAGCATTTCCTAGTCTTGCATAATTCTGGTATGTTTATAGGTATATTTAGCCAAATGGGACAACAATAATTGCTTTCAAGAAATTCTGTTCCAGCTAAGCATATTTGACATTCACACACAGCATAAAACTGAAAGTGCATATGTGGGATTTTTTCAAAGTTTAGGTTAAGCAGAAAAACAGCTTTTTGCTTTTTATTATCTACGTGTGCCCCAATTCACACTTTTCAGCTTGACCTCTCCTTGTCCAGGTTTCAAATACTGGTGTTAGCTGGTAGACTGGCTAACACATAACCAGATACAAAGAGCATGTTATATTAACAGGGATTTGACATGACTTAATTATTTTACATCTTAGCAATCACTCTATTCTTTCCCCTTTGTAGAAAGGGAATTATTCTTTAGCTGCCATTCCTTGCAGAAGATAATGCTGCCAAGGGTGAGCCAAACCTTCCATGGCTGTTATTAATTCATATCTGGATTTGACAAGAACTGATATTTATATAAACTTTTAGTAGAAAATAAAAACACATATACATGAAAGTATTCTGTGCAATGTGTTCTCACATTGCATCAGCTGGCATGTGAGTAAATTCCTTTGGTTCATGTCAAGACTATAGATACACATCCAAGGACAGAAATTTGCACTCAACCACAGAAAAGATGCAGACCGTGTCGTACAGCAGAAGGGCATATTCTCACTGCTTAGCTTCACTTAGCTGCTTTAGGAGGTGAGCCTCCCTAAGTTTCTCCCGTAAATGAAGAGAGAAAGATAAACTGGAGTAATCTGTAGTAAGATCAGAAGTCTAGTCTGTGAATAATTCTTGATAAGAGCTTTACTCTTATTTACCATTATGTAATGATACAGCACAAGGAAACTAGATACCTAATTTAGCTGGCTGAATTAGTTTCCTGAAGTAGGAAATGTAAACCATGACCCACTGTATCCATTTTGTCATCCAGTCTCCTTCCATTTTTTTTTTTTTTTTTGGATTCAATAAGCACTTAAGAGTTTATTCCGGGGAGGCAATTCCACAAGTGTGTTGTCTGCTTCTGTGGGAAAGAGCAGTACCAGCCTCCACTACCACAGATTATCTTCCCCTACACAGGGGATGCATCAAGATCAAGACAGATTGTAAATCATAGGCAGATGATGGAGATCACACTGGCTCTCTACAGGTCAAGGCAAAAATAATAAATTATTAAGGACAAGGTATTGCTTCCACCTGTCTCACTGCAGAGCAGTGGGTAGAACACCTGGCAGAGCCAGAACACACAAAGCGCTAAAAGCCACAAGGGGTTTCCTTGTCTTCTTACCTAAGGATTTTGAGACTGCTTCCTGTGGAAGGAGAGAGTGTAAATAACAGTTTTGGAAATATCTAAAAGAAAACAAGACTTTTGCTCTGCTTACACATAGAAGGATCTATGTCACTAACAAAAGCCTTGATCTTCAGATAATTGCATCAGGCTGCTTATCTGTCAGATAACTTCAATTTGATTGAGAGCCCTTGCTGTGACTTTTCATGTTAGTGCAATAAAATACACTGCTATGGATGTCCACTTCATCAGTGGTGTGGTTGACAGGATGGATTTTTTTTTTTTTAGCTACACAAGATGAGGTAGGAGCACTGCAAATCACTGCTTTAGACATACCATAGCAGAGGGGCTGGGGAGAGTTGGAGAATACTGCATGGGAAACAGATTTAATTCACAACAATCACTTATATTTACACTAGGGACTACAACATCATTAAAAATCCCCACTGCAGTAAAAGCCCAGGAGAACAATGACTATAAACATCTTTCCTGAAAAAGCTTGATGCAATGCACTGAAGGCCAAACTCTAGCAGAAAGTATTCAGTGCGGAACCTAGAACTCCTCAAAATGAGGAGTTATGAGTTGTCCCAGTAGTGGACAATAAAATTTTAAGTAATTATTAATTTAATTTTTAAAAAATACATACTGGTGACATATATTGGCATTTTAATGAAAAGACAAGTAGCTCAAGAAGAGACTGGCTTGCTGCATTCTACAGCCTACACAGGAAGAAGTCTTTAAGCTTAACAGCTTCTCTTCCTATCAATAACAGCTAACATTCCAGATGAATAAAATGTAAATAAATCTAAATCTTTAATTTTTGCTATGGAAGTGGAGAATGAAAGATCAGACTTCACAGCAGCATGAAGTTCACCCAGTCCTCTCCATTTAACCAAGTTTTCATATCTGATAAGGGGAATTCTGTTCAGAAAACAGCTTTGTTGCAAGTGCTAACAAATGGATAACACAGAGTTTGCTATAGTCCGTGACAAAAAAATAATTGAGAGCATCAATCACAATCTATTTGGAAAACCTCACTGTGTATTAGATGCAAGTTACAAATGTCTCTTCCTAACTCAAACATTCAGTCAACGGGGTGAAGACTGAGTTGCAGAGTGCCAGCTGCCTGAAATATGTAACCAACATCATCATTCACCAAATGGGTCCTGTCCCAAGAGCCTTGGCATCATAGGTCTCACCTTTGTCTGAAAGTGTGCACGTTCAGAGACACACAGGGGCTTTGAATTCCACAGTAGGGTTTCCTCATTCAAGACACAAGAGACAGAAGTACAAGTTAAGCTTTTAAAGAGAGACCTCTGCTCTGCAAGCAAAGCAGACTGAGTTAAGCCTTCCCATTGCACAGAGTAGAACAAATCCTCTCCTCAGCTCTGTAACTTTTACCAATTTCCTGTCTTACACAGACTCCACAGAGACCTCCACAAGCTCCAAAGTCGATGTTGCCTCCAAAGGCCCAGTATGTCTGCCCCACCTTTGCAGATGCTGATGTTGGAGTGTAGGGTAACCTTGCTCCTCTGCCAGAGGAATATACTCTGAAAGCAGTGGGCTCCATCAGGTGCCACCCAGGTTTGTCAGAATAAAATGAACAATTAGATAGGTAGTAAATGGAGAAGCTTAGTTTTCATTGTCACTGGGTAATGCAGTCTTACTGAAAACTTCATAGAAATTTGAATGATTATTCTCTTTTTCTGAACTCACACCTCACTTCAGCACATAGCCACACAAAGACTCCTAATGTTTTTACTTCTGTTTCAAAACACATATTTCTGTCCTGTTATTTAATTATTTAGCCCTTAATAACTGAGTTATAAGTAGTTTTCATTGTCAAAAAAATCAAAGGATTGTTTTCTGGTTCTTGGTATAGGATTATGAGCAAAAGAACAAGTGCAAAAATAGCTGCTTTCAATTTAACTCTCATTTATTGTTACTGAATTCCACTTGTTGAATTGAATGGCAAGCATAGGTTTTTACTGCATTTTATGAGGTTGCTCATTAAGGTACATTTTTGCAACTTCTTGGGCTTGAGCTTAGCTTAAGGATCCCGTTGGCTTGAGTACAGCTTGAAAATTTATGCTGTATAGGAATAAAGCATGCAGACAGAGAGCCTGAGCCTTGTTTCCTTCCAAAGAGCCTCTCAAACACCACTACATATCCAGGTCCTCTTAAAACACTGAACTCACTTTGCTTTGCGAGACATCACTACATCTCATGATTGTCTTGTACTTTATGAACTGCAGAAATCTGTGAAGATTCAGGCAATGCAAGAGCACATGCCCTTGAATTTTTATGAGCCTATGCAGAATCAGATTTTATAGAGAGCAGTACTTGTTCAGCTAAAACCAAATGCTTTATTGTCACAATACCACTTCATTGTTTTTACAGACACTGCAGTATTTTACAAAACACACATTTCTAATTTGGTTTTTAAAAACTCCTTTGTGGTTATCTGTGTGTCAAGGGAAAGGCAAACTAAGACAAACACGACCACAATTCATTATCTACTAGAACATTTGGTGATGAGAATTTCTCAAGAAGAGCATTCACAGAGAAGTAAAAAGCTGAGCTGAGAATAAGAGTGAGCTCACCTGCAAACCTTGCTTCAGAGATCTTACTGAAGCATCCAGCACTCCAAAGGCAAAGTTCCTGTCATCCAACCCACTGGCAGTCACCTAGTCACCAGGTTGTTCTTGGTGAAAATGTCTTTATTTTTGGGAGATAGATACAGCTTTTTAATCTTCCCAGTGTCAATGCTGCCTGTCCCAAGATGCAGTTGAGGTGGTTGTAGGTTGTGACTGGAGATCTGGGGGTGAAGAGGGAGAAGGCAAGGCCTGAACAATGCTGTTGTAGGAACTTCAGCAAAGGTTTTTGAGACCATAGGTATGACTTCATGACAGCTCAATATAATTTCCTTATTGGGGGAGGGGGAAGCAGTAAAATACCTAAATTAAATTTATGTGCTTTTTTTTTTAAGGTTTATTAAACCCTCCTAACCCAATTCTTGGAAAATCAATCACACAATGTCTTTTTGTGCAGTCACAGCAAGAGTGATACTCTCTCACAAATTACAGTTCTCCAGGCACCTGTTTCCATTAGAATGTTCACAAGAAGTTTGTTGACCAAGGTGGTAGTGACAGGCTAAGAAGATAAATAATAAAAAATGGTAAATAGTGAAGCATCAACTGTATGTTGTATGCAGTTAGTCTTTCTTCATTGTTTTCTTCCCTTCACCTTTGGCATTATACTGTTAGTTTATAGCCCAAACCCAGCTGAATAACTCAAACACTGTTTGAACCAAGCTATATCTTTCACTAGTACAAGCACCTATTTTTGCTTGATTTGAACAGGAGCACTTGTGGTGGTGACATGGAATAGAATAGCTAAATAGGAATGTACCTATGCCATTAATTTAGTTCAATGATACTTAGTGTAGTCCAGAACTTGTGGAACAGAGAGACTTTTGGTTTCATTCTACAGAACAACATACAAAATGGTCAAAAAATTTTGGAGGCAGATATTATAAGTTTAGGAAATTACAGAAAAAAAATAGTCAGAATTGCTTGTAGCTCCTAAACTCAGATCCCTTACATGCATTTAAGATGGGATGAGCTGTAAATTCCTGAAGATTAGTTCTGCATCCTTGGGAGAGGTAGATGGGGAACATGTTGAAGGAATACAGGAACGCTGTATGGTTTTCTCTTGCTTCAGATAAAAAAATTCTCTCTCTAGGAACAGAGAGATTCTATGTCCTCTTTTTTCTTTCTATGTCGCTGCATGATATTAGACAACTGAGATAAGCTCACTGTTTCACAAAGAGCTACTTTACTTTCTTGTTGTAAGTGTCTGACTTAAGCCCATTACTCAAATTTGCAATGTTGCTGAAATTTCAAAGTTATTCAGACCGGTATCATCACACTATCACACTAACTATTTTGAAGTGCAAGTTAATTGACTCAACTGAATGGATACTTTAATCTCAGTGACTTTCAGCCCTGATTTTCCTCAATTTTAAGGAGATAAGCCTCAAGAAACATTCAGGTGCTGGGATAAGATCCTGCAAAGACCCATATGACAATGATTCACTGTCTTCAGCACAGGCTAGAAAATAAGCACTGATGTGCAGAGGGAATCCCCAATACTGAACAACTGCTTATGAAGGCAGAGCTGTCTCTTCTACAGGCTGAGTGAAATGGTATTCTGATGAAATCATAATTGATAAAGGGCATGTGTGTCAAAATGATAGAATCATAGAATGGTTTGGGTTAGAAGGCACCTTAAAGACCATCTAGCTCCAATGTCCCTGTCACAGGCAGGGACATCTTCCATTAGACCAGGTAGTTCAAAGCTCCATCCAGCCTGGCCTTGAACACTTCCACAACTTCTGTGAGCAACCCGTGCCTCACCACTCTCATAGTGAGGAATTCCTTCTGAGCATCCAGTCTAAACCTACCTTCTTCCAGTTTAACATCATTACCCCTTATCCTATCACTCACTACATGCCCCCGTAAAAAGGCTCTCTTCAGCTTTCCTGAAGGCCCTCTTTAGGTACTGAAAGGCTGCAATGGGCTCTCCCCAGAGCCTTCTCTCCTCTAGGCTGAACAACCCCACCTCTCTGAGCAAGTCTTCATAGGAGAGGTGCTCAAGCCCTCTGATCATCTTAGTGGCCCTCCTTTGGACTTGTTCCAACAGGTCCATGTCCTTCTTATGCTGAGGCCCCAGAGCTGAGCACAGTACTCCAAGTATTCCATGTATGCTAGTGAAACAGTTGCACTTACCCATCTGAATTACAACTTTCTCTAAACTGCGAATGTTTGACTTTACAGACCTAATATGTTACTTTTACACACCAGTGTAAATGGACTGTGACTTAAGGACTCAAATCTTGGGGAAACTCATGGGGTTTTAAGAAGGAAATCACAAAGAAACTTCTTAATATTTTTCATTAAACAATTAAACCCATCCATAATCTAGCAGACATTCTTATGGCCATTGTCATGGACATCACTAAAAATGCTCTTCATCAATATATTTGTAAATAATTTGACCTAGCAAAATATCCTACTACAGCTAAGAGTGTTTTAAAATCCAGACTATACAACTATGCAGTCAGAAAAACCTCCCAAATCTAATGTATTATACGGGAGCTTAATACCAGGACTATAGATATAGATACCAGACACAGATATTTAGTTTGATGTTTAAATAAACTCATTCTGCTGCTCTTTTCTTTGGATGCAGCAATAAATAATATCATGGTACTTCAAGGGTCAATGCTGCAATGTGTACACAATAAAAGCAATTTATTATAGTTTTGTTTCACAGGTGTCTATAGAGCAGTGTATTCAGCAAAAAGGAAAAAAGAAGCTGTGAAGCAGCATATTGTTCATCAGGATGACACATCACAGTAATTATTTCTGTTCTTCTGGGAATATAGGTTCTGCTACAAGGCACTTTTTGTTACAGCAGCAGTGCTTCAGAAAAGTAAATAATAATAATGCTTATATAAAAGTTCAGCAAATTAGAAGATTCTCAACAATTACTTTTATATTAAAATGCAAGAGGTAAAGTATATGCTTTCACTGTAAAGATGCACGTAACTGACTTTAACATGGTTCTTATGAGGTGCCCTGAGTATTTTTACAAACACTAATGCATTCCACTTTTCCTGAGTGAATATCCTAACAGGGTGTTTGAGGAAGCATGCAAGTTTGGCTTTGTTTAGTAGGACCTCAGCTTTGAGCAGCACTTTCTGACTCAGCACTAAAGGCCAATTTTACATCAAAGTTCTATGCTGCAATCTTACCTTCTAAAAACTCTTAGCACAACAAATCTGTCAATACTTTCTGCCTAGCTACATTCTTTGGAGGAATGGCCAGCTGCTCCCATTCTGTAAGGTTTTTCTTCCATCTGGAACAAAATGCTTCACACAAAATGCCACAATAGCATTGCTTTAGACATCAGTACCCCTCCCCAAGTAGAAAGCCGTCCACTGCTGGCGCTCCCACCAGGTGACACACCTGAAAGTTCATTTCTCAGTTAATGGAGATTGCTGGCTAGCTAGATGTGAACTGTGAGCAGATCTCACCCCTCAAATATTTTAATGTTTTATTTTTTATTAAAATGTCTGAAAGGTATAGGTGTTGAATTTATTTACATTTCAGACAATTTATTTTTCAAAACTTTTACTACGGAAGTGATCTTCAATCTTGGCTTTTAAAGAAAATAATGAAAACGAGGTTTTCAAGAATGTGTTTGCATGAAATGGTCTTATAGCATTAAATGTCTCTTGCATTACTTATTTCATGCCAAGTCTGGATTTTTCTAGCTAAAAGTTTTATTTGAATCAAAGAGAAAAGTTTTGCCCATGTATTTCTAGAGAAGTTAAGGGGTTTACATTGCCAGAGTCGTCTCTGTAAAATTAACAGACACCAGATGAACCCATAGAACTCACTCACTTAACAAACAGATTTCAGCTTCCCTGTAGGGAAAAAGAAAAGGAGCTGCATAGTTTGATGTTTAAAGTTATGAGTGCTTCAAGTTTTAGAAGGAAAACTGCCCTGAAATTTACCATAGATTGATAGATAAGACAGATAGATAGATATGATTAGGATATATAAAACAGGGTTAGGATACTTACTTGAGAAAAGCTTGGACTGCCTTTGCATTTTATTGGCCAGCTGTAACAGCATCTCAAAAAAAAAAAAAAAAAAAAGCTGCAACTAACACCTATGCAGAGCTTGGTCCTGTAGGAAGGAACAGCAGACAAAGGCAGGCTTTGAAAAGAGTTCTAAAAAAATCAAATAGTGAGGGGGAAAAAATAGTTAATTAGGTGGGCCCAGTGAGAACATCCAATTCTCCACTCAACAAAACTAATTAAATTTCTGTCATTAATGGCAATAGACAGAGAGACAGATCTTTTGTTGACAAGATATAAGCAGGGAAAATATGGCACACAGGTGCTTTATATTTCAAGTAGAGCTGCAAACACAACTTTCTGGTATATCTGAAGCTACTTAGGCTCATTCCTAGAGGAGCCTAGGAAAGGATAGGATGCCCCTTCCACACAATTAGTCACACTGACAACAGGGTCAGAGTAAAAATGTCTTGAACTCCAAACAAAGCAATGGATTAGATTATTGCAGCTATTTATGCCAGAGATGGAATCTACTATTTATGTGGTGGCAGAGGAAAAACATGAGCCTTCTGAAATACATTCTCTTTCCCTCCCTGCAAAAAGATGGCAAAAGAAACATAAAAACATGCATATAAAAAGGTGCAGTGTATGTTTATTTTAAATAAGTACTCATACAGAGGACATCAATATCACATGGAGAATTCAGTCAGATTCTTGCTCCAAATTATCTTTCCCTCACAAAAGGTAATATAAACTGAAGATTAGACTTGCTATTTGGCAACAAACATTGCAAAAATAGTATGTATTTCCATTAGGATGTACTTTGTTACACCTTCTTGGATCACCTCATATTACATGACTATGCAGTTGGCAACTACAATTTCCACAGAAGTTGGATCACGCTCAAATACACTATTTTTATAATAAAACCAAACCAAGTCTACCCATGTGTAACTTCAGATTAGCTGATTAAAGTTTCAGCTGTAAAGTTTCAGTTTATGCATTTTTATTTCAATTTTGAACTTTAAAATTCAGTTTATTACATGACATCATATATCACAAAGATGAAGATATTTGCCTCATTTTCTCTGTAGTTCAGAAAGGTAGATGTTGAAGTTGCCTTACACCGAGATCCAAGAGCTTCAGTGTTTAAACTGATGCTAAGAACCCTGTAAATGGTTTAAAAGGTGCTGTGGGCTGACCCCAAATCAGCAGCCAAGTGCCTGTGCTGCTGCTCACTCCCCTTATCTCTCCTCCCCTCCAGCGAGATAAGGAGAGAGGAGCAGCAAAACTCACTGGCTGGGATAAAGAGTTTAATGAATGAAGAAAAGATATGAAAAGTAAACCACCAAAGGCAATCCTTCACTACTCCCACAGACAGACTGATGCCCAGCCAGCTGGCAAACACCCACCTTAGAAGCCACACAACCTGCATGCCCTTCTTTCTCTACTTCTTCCTTGTTTTTATTGTTGAGGTGATGCTTTATGATATGGAATAGCCCTTTGGCCAATTCAGGTTGGCCAGTTCCCAGCCACGTCACTCCCAATCTCCTGCCTACTCACTGTGGGGGCAGAGAAAAAGAAAGACTTGACCCTGGAAGGGTCGTTCAGCAACAGCCCAAACAACACCGTGTTATCAACATGGGTTTAGATTTTAAATCTAAGACACAGCCCCATATGGGATGCTATGAAGAAAGCTAACTCCATCTCTTCCAGACCCGTTACAGAAAGAAAATCCCAAGAAGTCAGCTATTAATCTGCATGAGATATATCACATGTAACTCACCATTTGGAAGCCCAAAAATAAAAAGCAAGTCATCTACTGTAAAATGCTTTCAGCATATGAAACCATGTGCCAGATTTATCAAACCTGACAGGAAACCACTATAGTCAATACTCTGCCTAACACTGTAGCAGTGGCTTTGACCAGCGTACATATAAAACAAGCAAGCCCAAGGCCTTCCCCAAACATACAACTTTGTATGGGATCTTGTGGGACTTGTGTCCACATTATCAAAACAGATCTGTTTTCCTCTTACAGTTTGGATATTGGCATCTACTGCTTACTCCCAGCAGGTTGTGAGCAGTATTGTACAGTAGATATGCATAAATAGAATCATAAATTAAATAAAATAAGCTAACAAGGTGCTCGGAAAAGCAGCTCTATGACTCTGCCACATCTCATGAGAACTCACTTTATGATGTTTGCTTACTCTAGTTCCAGGGTAAAAAAAAAAAACAAAACCAAAAAAACCCAAAAAAAACCCCAAAAAAACACCAAAAAAAAAAAAAACCCAAAAAACCCACAAAAACAACAACAAAAAAACAAAACAAAACAAAAAACCAAAAAACCCTTAACAACAGAAGCTAAATATTCCATGGAACTCTTCTTTTAAAAAGACTTCCCTGTTCCACCATCCAGGAGCCTCTATGGCAGTGACATCCACTCCTGCCCATAAATAGACTGGGAATGGAGGCCAGAAGTGATGGTCTGTGGAAACCACCAGTGTGTCTTCAAAGACCTTCAGAGCTCCTCAGTGTCTGGAGGGACAACTGTTCATTAACCCAAAAATAACTCCAACAGCACTACTCCCAAAGACAGCAGCTTTCAATCTACCATGAAGCTCACTTCTCAAGGGTAAAGGTGTTGAGCATCACAGATGTTGGACCCACTGAAAGACTTCAGGAGCTGGGTGTAAACAGTGTATAGCTTTCTGGCACTTTA
This sequence comes from Vidua chalybeata, assembly GCF_026979565.1. Taxonomy (NCBI): domain Eukaryota; kingdom Metazoa; phylum Chordata; class Aves; order Passeriformes; family Viduidae; genus Vidua; species Vidua chalybeata. The sequence continues at coordinate 16,169,575 of NC_071534.1, read as the reverse complement.
ACATGTTTAAAGGCAAATGCAGACTATATTCCTCTTTGGGAAATGACTTCTCCAGAGAGCGATAGAGGAGAGCCAGGAAAGAGGTCTCCATAAATAAAACAAGAAAGGCCACTGCAGACTAGAGTGCCAACAAAAATTAACCTGTAGCACAGAGAAAAGTATTTAGCAATTCAGACTTAAATGCAAAGACCACTCCTGCAGAGCAGCAAAGTTATGCCAGAACAGGTCAGTGCTTGCAGCTCAGTGTTGCTGCAGCAGGAGCTGTTCTGGGGCTCCAACCCAGGAGTAGGAGCTGGTGTGGGGCTCCAGCCCAGGGGAAAGTGTCTTCCCTAGAACTCAGGAGCATCTCTCCATGCAGCAAGAGCTTTCTAGGAAAGCTAGTCAGATTTGAACATGGACCAAACAAGGTTTTCTGACCTGGGTTTTAAAAGTAATAATGCTCACTGGAGAGTTCTGTTCTCAACTTGAGAGGCTAAGGCACAATGAAAGTGAGCAGTCAAGGCCATGATTGTCGGTGTCCAATTTAAAACAAACCAAGCTCCACTTCCAAGTGAGCTGAATCCACTTTAAGGTATATGAACACTGATAACAGCATCTGTCAAATCTAAACAGGACTAGGACTAGAGAATTCTTCTCTTTCCAAAACCTGTGACCTAGATTTGGGCTCTGGGATACTAGTGAACAAAACCCACAGTTTTGTTTGAGGTATTACAAATTTTACAGCTTGTGCACAGCTCTGTTGCTTGCCACACACCTCAATGCAGATGTGCCAGAACCACCAGAGTTCTGCTGCATCAGCCTTAATTCCCCTTTCCTCTCCCACACTTTTTTACAGCAGATCAAGGATATTTGCCATTCCACAGTGCCACACAGCAAGTAAGCTCACTTCTAAACATATCCAAATAGAAGTTTCTAAACTGCAAAATAAACACAGTTCTTACAGTAAGTTAGGCAGCAAAAGGCAGGTTATACCTAATATTTCATATTAAATAGTGTTATTTAACTTTTTTCCCCTCATCCCCAGTGCAGCAGTTACAAGAGGCAGTGTTGAACAAAACAGACTTCCACAGAAAGTAACAAATTAGTTTACTTTCTGGGCTTTTTAGTCCCTGTCATAACAAAATAGTGATCATCTTGCCTGCTCTTCATAAGAGGACCTTTTGATGCACCAGGTGTTCCTTTGTTATATGTCTGCTCCTTTGGGAGTGGCTTCTTGGCTGCTGGGGCTGAGCTTTTGTTTATTTGCAAGCTTTTGGTTGAATGCTGACCTTTTGTGGAAGGCTGTGCTGGCTTTTTGGTCACTGCTGCTTTGGCTGAAGTTTGAGGAAGCCGTACAACAGACAAAGGTGTGCGTTCAGCAGGTTTGGATAAAGAGGGTCCAGCCTGAGGGGGATTACTGGCATTTGGCTGCTTGCTGCCAGCTGATGACACATTTTTGCTTGTAGGTAACAATGGAGGTGGTGACTTTGATGCTTTGCTAACTGCAAGGGAAGGTGCAGAAGCAGAAAGCTTTAGCTCAGAAACAGTCTTCAAGTTCCTTGCTAGGTGAGAAGTTGTTTGTGGGGCTTTCTGAGGATGCTGAGATCCAGCACCTGACATCTGAATATCATTTTCAGAAGGTTTTGCAAGGAGTTGCTGAGAATGTGCAAACTTGGCAACAGCACGCAGATTTGTAACTGGCAGCCGAGCAGCCCTGGGAGCAGCTGAATTTGCCTTGGTTTTAGTGACAGATACAGGTTTGCATTTAGCAGGGACACACTTCTGTTTCGAAGTGGTTGTTCCAGCAGCCCCAGACAAGAGAGATGGTTGTTTTTTAGAGGGTGAGATGGCATGATGGAGTGCTGGTGCTGGGGAACCCTGAGGCAGGGCAAATTTCACCTTGGTAGCATCAGGGGACCGAATACGTTTGCGTAACGTTTCAGAGGGAACAGGAGCTGTTCTTGTTCCTGCACATGAAGAACTTTTGCTTCCAGGCTGTGAAAGAGCAGAAGTTGGTGAGTTGCATGCAGGAGACACCAGTTTCTTTGAGGTGCCAGCTAATGGTTTGAAAGAAGACTGCACACCTGTTGCTGAGGAGCCTTGTAATTTGGACCTGACTGTTGATGACTTGGCAGTGGAAGATGGGGTCACTGGCACTCTTGGTGATGCCAGGGCAGGGGACTGAGGATGTTTAACTAAAGCCTTCTTGGCACTGACCCCAAGACCTAAAGCAGGAGCAGGAGTTTTTGATGGCTGCTTTTGAAACATATTGACAGCTGACATTGGGTTCATAAGAGGAGGCTCCTGATTTCTAGCTGACAAGCTGGGGACACTGTCACTGGTGACCCCTTTCTGAAATGCCAGGATTTTTTGTTCCAGAGTTGCAAACTGAAGCACTCGGCATGGATCATATTTGAGCAGAAAACCTTGAAGAGTGTCCCAGCCTCCACCAACACGTACCATCACATGCTTGCCATGTAGCATCTGAGAATGGGGAAGGGGTGGTGAGAGCAGAACAAGAAGAGAAATTCTTATCTTTTAGTTTTCTTCATCTTAGATTACCACCTATTGAAATTGACTAAAAATGCACTTCCTTTCTAACAGAGAAACATTTTAAAACAGAAATTATGTGATAAACAAGGTTTTTGCTTCCCGATTATTTTATTAGTTAGCTTCTCCTGCAGAGATAGTAATTCTGTGTCAGGAAATAATGGAAATATCTTTACAGAAGACATTTTAACCATTCTGTAAGAATCTTGGTTTAGTATACAGAGTTCTGGGCAAGGGTTTAATTTAAATTATGGATGTCGTTGTAACACAAAGTCTTATGATTGCTGACGAGAGCACTCAACTACCCCGCAAATTATAAACCCCAAGAATCCAGGTTTTGAACAAGCAACAACATTCTCAGGATATTCTATGGCATTATCCTTATTTATGTTGCAAGTCATTTCTGAAATTTTAGAGACACCACAGAGAAACATTATCTTAGTTTAGTGTGGCTGTAAAATCAATGTTTGTGGATCAAAAATCTAAAGAATTGAGTAATTACACCTATTTAGAATAAGGGATTGAATGTCAAGTTGTCCCAACCTAAATAATTCTGTAATTCTAAAACAACTCCATAAAAATGAGGTATTTCACTTAAAAGCATTTATCTCCCCAAAATAAATATAAATTTGAGTTCTAAAAAACTACTTACTCGTATGAAGAGTATTTTATCTCCCAGCCTGTAACGTCCCTCTGACAAGTATTCAATTGAAAATCGATGGGAACAACTGCAGGGAGGATCTTCTGCTATATGTTTTACCTAGTTATTAAATTGAAAGCATTTGTTAGATTCTGACAGAAGCACAAGTTTAACCATTTATTGAGTTAATCTTCTATTAAGATGGAAGACCCAAGAAGGAAACCACTGAAAAAAGGGGAAGAGAGTCCCCAAATAAATGCTGGGTTAGAGAAGATCTGCCTCTAAGAGCCACTCAGAAATGCAACAAATTGGAAGGGTGAGACTATTGCCAAGAAAGAGAAATAGTGAGTTTTCAGAGAAAGTAAGGATCTTGTGGCTGACATTCCCAAAGAAACAGAATTTTTACATTACAACACAGAGGATCTTTAAAACAAATGAATTTTTAAGCAGAATAGGAAAATTGTTCATCATTTCCTCTGGACCAGTTCACAAGCTGTACAAATAATTTCCTTTTCTGCATACATATTCATTTCTAATTGGTACAGCTACAGAGGTTTGATTTAAAAGTCTTCTTTCAAAAGAGTTTCGTCAAAGCCTACTTTAACATCTGATGAAGTTTTATGAAAAGATCAAATTGAAGAGAAACATTCATTGCAGTCATAGAATATTGACACCAGAAAAATTGAATGAGAGCATTTCTTAAACATTTCTTATGTATAAAGAAGCAAGGAGAAGGAAGAGGAGAAAGGAAATCAATGTAGGTTATGTGCACTCCAAAACATATAGAATAGCATTTTATTTACATTTTCAAAACAAACCAAACAAAATTGATAAAAAGATGTGCATACCCTTCTGTTTGAGGAGGCTCACACATATTCAATGAAAAACAGCCTGTCCTTACTGAGACAGATCATACAAGTTCCAAACTCAGTTTAATTTAAAGCCCATATCACACTAAGCAAGTAGCACTTACTGCCTCGTGTAGCTCCCCATGGTGACAACATGACTTTGGTGTGCTAAGAGGTGATGGTGGCCCAGAGGTCATCAGCAGGGTTTCTTCTAGCTCAATTTCCTTCTCTAGTTTTACAAGTACAGGAGGTTCAACTCCATACCTCAAATACCAAAGCAGAGTGTTTAATTACTAATGTAATAAAGAAAACAAAAGGAAATTGATCACAATAAACTTGCAAAATTATAAGTGGCTTGACAGACAAGGACATCTGAATCAATAAAAGGAGTAATTGCCTTGTTAATCCAAAGTGAAGGAGCACCTCTGAGTTTCTAGCAGAAGCCCTTCCTAAGGTAGCCTTGGTGTTATCACAGGATGCAGTACAAATACTGCCAAAACTACACAGTTGAGGTCACATCCAATTTAGATAGACTATCTTAAAGCTTCCAGCTCTGCACTGGAAATAAATTAAGTCTACATTTAGATAATAAAGAGATACCTTTCAAAAAGCTGAAAAATTTAAACCCTTAAAATCATACTTAATGCTCAGTGAATTCTTCCAAGAGGTACACATTATCTATAAGATGAATGTATAACTTAAACACGCAGCTATAGAAACCAGCACGGAACAGCACCTCTCCAAGGAATGGGTCTGATAAATATTTGAAAAAATATTCATATTTTATGACTGTCCTAGAAAAGCTACTCATTACTTTTTGCACAGAATTAACATCCACTGCATTGCACTTAACAGCTGCAAACAGTGTCCTATCTTTGTCCTAGCTTTTACTTAGTAGGATGTGTCCTTCAATTTCTTGTTGGGAGCGTGTGGATCACGTACCCAGATACAATGCGCCCAATTTCCAGCAGACAAAGATACACTTGTCTTGGATCCTTGTGCAACACTAAAAGGGAAGAGAATAAAGAGGAGTTATAGTTCATATTTATTGCAAGAGGCCTATGCAATTAGGTATAGCCAAGAGAAGAGAAGATAAAGTATCCATGACTATAAATTTCCATCATCCTACCCAGAGGCAGGGTACATTATCATTGACAAAGCACTACATGCTTTACAACTCTAATTTTCTATTCCGTAAAGTCTTTAAACCCATCCTGGCACTCCTGAAACCACTCTTCTCTTCCTCCTAAGAGAAATATATTTTATGATCTTCTTTCTTGATGAGAATAGGAAAGAAAGAGACATTAATGCTTCCCTTTTCCTATTCCCAAAAGCAATATCACAGTCTTAAAGATGCAAAGCACTTAACAACTACAAAAAGGAAAATACACACATCTGTTCATGATCATGCTTACAGACACATCTAGGTACATGCACTCTGGAGGTTACCATCCACTGGAGTATACACTGCAAGGGCTCTAGCTCACAAGTGCATGGCTACACAGCCAGTCAGCCTGAGTGGTTTTAAACCTTGTCTGGGAAAGAACAATCTGGGTGACTGTTACCAGAGCAGTAAGCAACAGATGTTTTCTTATCACTACTTCAAAAGTTCCAGCTCTTTATTTACAGATGAAATCCAACATATTTCTGATGTTCAATTTGATATTTAAAATGCCTTTGCTTTAAATGTGTTTCCTAAAGTATAATCCAAATATGAAGTAAGATTTTCTTGTTTACATAATCTACTCCTGTTTCTAAGTCTGCTTTTTAAAAGATTTGATTATGAAGGGTAAATCTAGAATAGAAAGTTGGCACAGCCGTAATCTAAAAGCTACTTTTAGAGGCCAATTAATCTATTTTTAGTGTATGAATATGCATGTGCATATGTGTGTGTGTATTTGCCAGCTGTAACAAAAGTGTTTCAATTTGCTTGAGTCCAAAAGGGAAAAATCCAAATATATCCCTAGCAAAGATCAAGACATTTGTTTTGGCATGATGTCAAAGGGCACCCCATGATGCCTACTCTTCCTTTCTGCTGTCTGAGAAGCGTCTTGATTTATTTCCTTCCCAGTCATCTACACTTTTCAGGAGGTGCTGCTAAATGTACCTGATGGGAAAAAGACAATTGTCAACTTATCCTTCCCCTGTTTCATTCATGAAGACTGGCTTGAAAGTCTGATGGAAAACATCAGTGGAAAGAATGTTTCATCTAGGAGGCTGCAAGTCTGCTCATTTCAACTGCCAAAAAGACTCACAGAAGATATTTATGCCACAAAGCAAGCTTGTGTCAAGAGTTACAGACTTCAAAACACTTCTTTGCAATGAGTGAAAGCCACAGTACTAGGAAATCATGTCTGCTTATCTCAGAGAAGCTAAACAGGTTCTAGTTACTTGTCCACTTACAGGAACAACATGTTTAAGCAATACAATTCATACAAGGAACTAAAAAAAAAAATTAAATTAAAGTGTTATTGTAACTCAGTTCTACTCTGTATTTCCTGGCACTGACAAAACATACACTCACTAATTAATCAAAATGAGACATGCAAATGATGGAGTTTTCTCAACTGGTTTAAAAGATGACTTATCCAGTAGAGATGCATGTGCAGTCCGTGAATGTAACAGCATTTAATAGAACAAAGACTTCAAAATACAGTAAATATTATGACATTTACATATGATTATTGAAAACAAAGATAGTTCTCAGTTTTTTGCTAGTATGCGGACAGGCCGATATTTTGCTTACTAAAAAAAAAAGCCAAACAAAAAACAGAATTTGGCTTGCCATAGAAAGTTTTGTATTAATTAATAAATCAATTAAATTTGTATCAATTAATAAAAATTAATTTACATAATAGCTGGTAGAAGAGCATTTCCTTATTTATTATGTGAAGAAAGTATAATCCTCTTGACTAGCAGTCAAAAAAGTTTTATTCCATCGTATCAGTCTAGAAGATGCTATACAGCATCAGTTGTGCACTGGGGCAGGCATAATCATAGTTGGCAATATTTATTTTTATTACTATCTTCCTAAATGGGAAAATCCAAATGGTTTAGAGTAATGTTGTGTCCTGAAGTAAATGTTAATTACCAACAGGCTGTTGCCACTTCAGACACAATGCCCTGATGTTACCAAATGTAACCATCTTGAATGTATTATTCTGAGGGATTTTTGCAAGAAGAATGGCTGTAATACCAAATAAAGGATCTTATTGTGAGTTGACTCCATGGCCCTGTGGTCTTCCCACACACAGAAAGTGAAACCACACTCTCAGTGGTTCTTTTTACTGAAGAAAAACACAGTATTTTGTTGCACAGCTCTCAGTCCCCACTTCATCCCACACAGTAACTTTCAGAAGTTTAGAAAAGCATCATGCAAGTTATATTAGTCATTGAGCTGATTTTTAAAGGCTTTTACTTGGACACTGCCTTAAAATAAATAAAAGCTTGCACGACACACACAGAGTCAAGAGAAAAAGTTCAAAAGTCTATAACAAGGCATCTCCCTGACCAGGTAGTGATTCATACAAAGATCAAAGCAAATCTTACAAAAAGAGAGAGTTACCTAAGCCTTCAGATTCAAAGAGGTATGTCTCATCAACTCCAATAGCTCTACACCAGTTAAGAAAGTTGGCTGTATTATCTCTGGCAAAAAAAGATCCTGATGGAGCATCCTTCTTACATGGAACTTTTCTCATAGGAAAATTCTGGCAAGAGAAGAAAACAAAAAGTACATTGTACACATCAACATTGCCAACAGAATTCAAAGCATATTTGCAAAGGAAAATACACCCTAAATTCAGAGTACAGAAACAGTTGTAACTATTTTGTGTTCACCTCATTATGTAGTCAATGAGAAAAGCTACACTAATATAGAAGGCATTCTACTTTATCTTTGTGAATAGTCACTGAGTGAGCAGTCCTTAGTTCTGCAGCCAAAGTAAGAGAGACTTCCTTGAGATTCACATTTCAGCTAAGCACTGCCTCTCAATGGAAACACTGAAGCCCATCTCCAGGTTCGGACACTTTTATGGCTGACCTGTACACGTGAGTTCAGCCACCACTTTCTGGCACAAAACATACCAAGTGCCAATGGATGTCTTATTAAAAACCCACACTGGTGTCAGGGGAACAAACTCCAGGCTTGAACTAGATCTTCCTCTGGCAAGACTTCTACTGAAATCAAACTAAAAACCTAGAAAGGACCTTAGGATGTGGCTAAAAAAGCAAGTAATTTGTTGGATGAGTTTATCCATCTATAAAGCCACTTTGTTGTTAATCAGTCTCTGGATACACAGCATACAAAACACTTTGGGAAGCCTCACTCACCTGCTTTCCCTGTAACTACTACTTAAAATTTAGGGCTTTATAGATGTATTTAAAAAATCATGATACAACTCACCCTTAAGTTGTTTGTGTTACAACATTTTTTAACTGTGTTTTGAAGAACATTGATCAACTGGCAAAGCAGTACCCCATTATCAAGTTCTTCTAGTAGTTGTTCTGCTTTGACTTCCATTCCTTTAAGAAAAAGAAGGTCAATCTTACAGTTACTCCACAGAAGGTAAAGAAATTTCTTATGAACTTAAAGACAACTCAAATAGCATTCCAGTGTTAAAGAGTGAAAAATAGAAGAAATATATAAGTGAAATTAAATATTAGTTTAATTAGATTTTAATTAGACTAACAAGATTCAGAAATAGAAATTAGAATTATTAACTGTGCAACCCTTAAGAGGTGGCAGCTAATAAAACTGAAATCAAAGCATGCATTTTAGTGCAATTCTCCCAGCCATTCAAACTCAAATACATCAGATCTTAATAGTACTATAGATATTACATGTCAGTGCTGGCTAGAGTATTGGAAGCACTTTGAAATTAATTAGAGACTGATTTATTTTTAAGCTCACCCAGCAAGCCAGACAGCCAAATGGAGAGATCTTCTTGCATAGGCACCAAAGTGGCTTCGTGCCGCACAGATATCCATTGGTCATACAGGCACACATCTGCCAGGCCCGGCCCGTGCCTCGGAGTCAGAGGACTTCGGGGACTCAAGGGAAGCTCATCTCCAAACCACACCTGCAGAGAGTTCAGTAAGCTGAAGACAGGAAGCTCTAATATTTGCAGTCAGACGACAAAAACTTGTGGCTCTGAATTAGAATAAAAAACTATTATTCAAAGAGTGTTCACTTCCCTTTCAACACATAGAGCAAACCAACAGAGCAGTGAAGTAGTTCTGCTCTTGTTAGTAACCCCTGCATCAATATACCACTGCATTTCTTCTCTTGACTCCCTTGGATTTAAAATCACATACTTTCCTGAATACAGAATAAAGACAACATGCATTAAATGCTTTGGGGTTTTTTTAACTCAGCACATTTTAAGTCATGAAAGCTGCAAATTATCATATAATTTACTACAGACTACTAATTTCTTAATCAAACATTTCAGAGGCATTTTGTGCTTAAATCATTAAAAAATATAGCATTAAAAGATGAAATGTTCTCATGCAAGGACGTAGCACAATTGTTGAACACAAATACTTAGCATTTCTCTTCAGAACTGTGTATCTTGTAAATGAGAGGTAACTTACACTTCAAGAAAAGGACCACACTGAAATTTTTTTAAGAAAAGTTTCCAAAGACAGAATCTTTCTAGCATTCTTAACTATTTCCCTTCAGATCAGTGTGTCTGTAAAATATATTTTGCTTAACTGATTAACTAGAATATAAGGTTATTAAAAAACCACTTCTTAATCATGATGGAAAATTTTCAATAATCTCAGGCTCTGACTTCAAAACCTTCTTAGCTAACAGCACTAAGAAGTGAATGGGTCACCTATCTGATAATAGCAGTGGGTTATCCTTGTCACATTGTTCCTTGGAAAAGGGGCAAATTACTACCTTTTTTTTTTTTTAATCAGAGGTAACTGGGGAATCTCGTATTCCATCTGCTTCAGGGTAGACTTCAGTATTAAAAAAAAAAAGTATTGTACATGTATTCAGGATTTAAACACTTCAAAAGGCGTTTACCTGAACTGCATTCTGCATGGTCACCTGTTTTACATTAGTTTCTCCTCCTAGGGAAAAAGAAGAGATTTTTATTACAGTCTCTCATGCTTTCATGAAAATCCTGAGAAAAACCCATTAGCGCTGTTTTGGAAAAATAAGTCTCATAGGAAGGGAAGGGGAAAGAGGGAAATATCTTAGTAGCTAAAGTTTTGATCCAGTATTCAGTCAACTTTAGTTGTCTGCCCTTAGATAAAAGTGCAGTTATACAGCAAAAGTAGCAACTTTGTATGCATAAACAATGCTCCAAAGTTGGCAATATTTTTAGGAGCTGTATGACATTTATTTTGTCAAAGAGTAATACACACACTTCAAACCATTCTTGGATTTAACACAGTTGGCTCTGATTTTTCCTTCCAAGTTATCACAAGTGTATCTCGTACATGTGTGCAGACAGATATATGCACCCTGAGTTTACATTAAATATTTGGAAGATCATGAAAACCTTAAAACAAAGAAATAATTCTGATGAATAAGATTTTCTCTTACAGAATCATAGAATGGTGTGGGTTGGAAGGGATCTTAAAGATCATCAAGTTCTAGCATAGACATATGTTTTAATAAATCTTAGTTGGGATTGTGACTTTGCAGGCAGAATGCATGCACCAAGTTTTCAACAGAATGCTGCAAACTATTGCAGCAATATAGTTATCTGTACAAATCTCTGGCAAAATGAACATTAAGGAAACTTTGGAGACAAACCAGTCAATGCTTTCTCTCCTGAAGCTAACACTGTATTTTCCAGCAATGCTTTCAACCATGGGAAAATCCAGCACAAGCTCTACACTGGGCTAATGATTAGTAAGTCTTTCCCTGGAGGCTCCAGGTCTAAAGATGTGCAGCATTGCCAGGCTAGCTGCATGCATGGGTACAGAGGGTATTTCTCCATAATAATTTTCCAGTGGTATTTTACAATGTCAGAAAGTTCCTATCTGTGTCTTGAAACCTGTTAAATACAACTTACTTGCTCTGTTACTTAATAGCTGCAATAAAATTTAATCTTGCTGATTAAACTGAAAACCAGATTGCAGACATTATCAGACATTTTAACTCATCTGTTTTCATTTAAAATTAAGTATTTTTTCTCTCCTGTCCCAGCTATTTAGGCTTTGTATATAGATGGCATCTTCTCTCCTGCACAACCTGGCTTTCCTATGACGGAAGGCTGAATAGCCCATCATAGAAAACACAATTCTTATAAAAATTCTCACCCTTTCATCCTACATAGAAAGCAGAGTGGTGTCATTTTCTCCCTCTTGTTCCTTCCCACTGCCTTAAACCTCACAGACTAGTGGGACTAAATGTATCAGGCATTTCAAACAACTTACCTCTACGACTGGCAAATGAGCAACCAGTTTGGTTTCAGGTGAACACACTTCCTTGTAGCAGGATTGCTAGCTTTTCTCAGACCTTATCAGAGACACACCAGTGATATCTTTCCCCTTCCTTTTATTTCTAGGGAGGGAAAAAAAAAAAAAAAACCAAAAGACATCCTCTCCTTGATGTCATTTTTCCTTTTTTCCTTCTATGAATGAACAAGGGAAGGGAAGGGTATATACCAAGCATTACTAATGAGCATGTTATGCTTCCCACAGCTTTGTCCAGGGGAATACGTTTTCCTTTGGCATAAGAAAGCTATTGTCCTAAGAAAAGCTCAATAAGAGGCTTCATTGATTAAAAAAAAATAAATAAAACAACAGCAGAACAGCCAGTAGAGAAGTTGGTCTCATTAAAATAAGGAGTTCCATATAGGCTAACAAGAGCTCTAGCATATTAACTGCCAAGGGAAAACAAAAGACAGCCTAATTCACAGGGAGCACTCAAAACATGAACAAAGCAAAATATTCACACTGCAGCTATCACAGGAATGCTCAGCATCTGCAGTTTTGTGGCATGCCTACCAAAAACTAGTCTTGCCAAAAAAAAATAAAAAAGAAAAATAGAGGAGATTGCGGAAAATTGTGGCACTTGAACTTCAAGGGCCCGCTCTTCTAAAACAAGTTATTTTGTAAGCCCATATGTCAGAGCTCCCTAGAAAGTCAAAAGGCTTCACTTATTATCAGGGCATCTGAAAAACACTTAACAAAAACCCCCTCTGATGATGTGAGCTACACTGCATGGATTTTCAGTTGAAAAGTAATACAGTAACAATTACCCATTTTCGGATGCCAAATGGTTCAGCTCAGAGATTGCAGGGAATACAGATTAATGCAGCCTTATCACTTACTGCGAGAGGCACGCAATGAGAAGACCCAGATCTGCCACCTTCAAGTAGTCAGCCTGTAAATGTGCAGAAGGTGCTGTGGTGAGGTGAATACTGCAGTACCAGGCAGAGTCATAACCAAATCTGACTTCTTCTAAAACCAGTTGGGTTCCCTGCATCAAAAAGCTGTACATAATGAATGAAGTAAGTATCTGATACTGAATTTTGGCAGCTCCAGAGAGGACTGCATCAGTTTCTACACATGCCAGTTTTATCAAATCTCATTCAACAGGCATTTGCTGTTCAGACACTGAAGTTTGTGAAAGAAAGGACCTCAGAATAAAAGTACACTGTACCACGTCCCCCACATAGCTTCAGGCTGTGCCATTCTCATTTCCAGGCAGACCTTGATACCCTCAAGGTCCCTTGGGACAGAAGACTGAATAAACCCATCACAATAGAAACAATTCTTTTAATAATTCTTCCCCTTCCTCCTACTGTTTCTGGTGTTGTTTCTTCTCCATTTTCCCCTTCCTGCTTCACCCCTTAAAACAAGGAAAACACCAGAAACTTGTGAGCTTTTCCCAACCAGGGGGCAACCAGTCCAGTTCCAAGCTCAGTAAGCATAGAGGTCCCCCACTACCAACCCCACTTTCAGGAAACACCTCATTTTTGCTGGTACTTCTGCTGCCAATGGCTTTGTGGGATGGAAGGAGAGGAGCTGTTACTGAGCCACACCTTACAGCTGGATCAATACAGAGACACTGATTTACTGGGAGACAGATGTCAGGCAAAAATTATATATCAGGAGAGGCAAGAATTGCCTTCAGCTGGTTGAGTGCCAAACCTCCAGTGAAGGACTAGAGCTATGGATCAACACCAGGTAAGAGAGATGAGAAAAACATCCCTATCTATTGGCATGTGGCATAGGGACAGGCATTCCTCAGGAAAGGGGGTGCAGACACACCCTAGACATGACCCACACAGACTTGTGAGACCACAGTTTGCCTCTGCTCTCCACAGAGATGCCCAGCACTTTGCCCCCAGACATTCTGAGAAACAGCAGAGTCAGCAAATACTAAAGCACCTTACACAAATACTTTAGGGTGTTAACACATGCTCTTAGATATTCCATGAGATAGCCTGCTTAGGGTCAGTTGTATCAGGATTTATAGATCACTCAGTGGGCCCCAACCAGCAAGACATGCTACACTAATTACAACCCATTCTGTAGCACAAGATGAACCGAGTCCAAATCCCATTTTACTTGACTGATCAGTTTACATATAAACAAACAAACTCCACAATTCTGCAGATAGCTAAAACATTGATGAAGCAGCCATTGACCTAGCTTAAGCGGAACCTAAAGGGATTCACAGGCTTATTAAACTGCCTTCTGTTAACAGGCTCGTTAAGAAAACATCTGGGTAGAAACACTTCTACATCTTCACCCTATATTTAAGATATATAACATCATCTTCTATTCCATCAACACCCAAAGGCAGTCACAACAGTCTAACCCAGAGCAACTGGATTAGTCTTGACAGTACCTACTGAAACCCATGTTTATAAACACACTGAAATGAAAGAAGCTGTCACATCAGTATCTATTGAAACCTACTACAGGATAGACAAGATTTTTTTTACAGACACATCTAGTAACATGCAAAATAAAAGGGGTAGGCACAAGAGACATCCACTGAACGGAGCATTACTCCATCACTACAGCAATTTCAGAGCCTTTTTGTTGCATTACTGAGTCAGCAGGAACTCTGCTTCCCTGGGGAGGCATCAGAGGCACAAAAGAGAAAGAACCAGACTAGTCAGTCCGAGGTGATGGGCTTTAAGGCGGCAACCAACTCCTTACATTAAGGCACGCTGACTGTTCTCCTCAGAGACTGCCCTTCCACGCCTCTCCATGAAGTGCACTCAAGCAGAGGCAGTGAACACGCTCTCCCCTACCAAATGGCAACAAAGGCCCCGGGTACACCTGTTGGAGCAGAGAAACCCACTTGAAATCAGGGAGGAGCACTTCATCTCAACAGCTGCCATCTCCACAGGAGACATGCAGACGGCTGCTGTCCCACAGGAGCATCCAGTTTGGGCAGAGGCTGGTTAACACCAGACACACTGCCCCAGCTGCTCCTCACATACACAGGCAAGCTCTTCTCTCCCTCCCATTTTTAACCCACACTTCTTCCAGCAAAGTAACACGGAGGGGAGCATTTTTCCATGCCAATTAGGCTGCTGGCTGGCCACAGTCAGGAGTAGTTTATTATGACTTAAATATAAAATCGTGTCTTGTTCTGAAAGGTCCACCCAGTACAATTTCAAATGCATTCCCAGTTAGGCCTTATAGCTCCTAAAGGAATACATGTACTTTTTCCCATGTCTTGATCTGATACTATGCCAAAGGTGACACACAGCATCCCTGGAACACGGCCAGCCTTTGGGCAAAGAAAGGATCCAGACGCTTTTCCGCTTATTAAGCAATACGAATGAATGTTTTAGCCAAGAGTACTGGGGCAAATTTCCTACAGAAACAGCGCTGCACCCTCAAACGCCTGCGTAGGGCACAGGAGAGACCGATTTGAAGGCGGTTATGCAAAAACTCTCCCCTCTCCGTTCCCCAGGGTAAGTTTCGAGGCACTTCCCTTCCGACATCCGTGACTGAGACGCTGGATGAACTGCTGCCGCTGGACGCGTGACACTGATCCCAGTGACCGGCTCCGCCCAACACGGGCTCTGCCGGGCTCCCCGACACGCGGGACTCAGCGCATTCCCAGCGCTGCCCCCGCAGACGGGCGGGACCCCCCCGAGTGCCGCCGCTCCGGAGCTGCGTGCCCGAGGCACCGCGGCGAGCGGGACTCCGCCGCAGCGCCCCGCTCCCCGCCCGGGACCGGACCCGCTGCCCCTCAGCCGCCCCACACCTCCCCCGCGGGCCGGGGCCGGGCCACCGCCACCCCCCGGTGTGGGCTGCCGTCACACCCACCTCTCTGCTGCGCTGTGCCGTGCCGTCCTATGCCGTGCCGTGCCGTGCCGTGCTGTGCCTTCACGGCGCAGCGGGTGCCGCCGCGCCGGCCGCTCCTTTCGAAAGCGCCAATCGGCGCCGGGGGCGGGGCCGTGCCCGCCGCACCTGGCCCGGAGCCGCGGCACCGCCCCGCTGCCGGGACAGCGGCCGTGGGCTGGGACACGGCCCCGGGCTGGGACTGCGCCTCCGGGCTGGGACTGCGCCTCCGGGCTGGGGCAGCGCCCGCCTGCACCCCCTGGCTCTGGGAGCCGAAGGGGCTCCCCGGCGGGGCCGGCGTTCTGCCCGCAGCGCTCGGCACAGCGCTGTCCCCGCCGCCTGGGCTCGCGTCGCTGGGAGCGGACCCCGGCACGAAAAGAGCCCCCACCCTGCCTGCAGCCCCCGGCGGCATCCGCATCTCCGCGCGCAGCATCCAGACACGCTTACCTGTCCCAGGGGTGCTGCTGATGGTGTTTTTGAGAGGCATTAAGCACCAGCAATCTAAGTCATAAAGCAAAATAACCTGTGACACACTTTCACAAAGTAAAGATACTCTATAATTTTTACTTCGAAATAATAATGCAATTGAAGTTACATGTTATATTATTAAAAGAGTTTTTGTGTGTATGTGGTTTTTCTCCATTACATAATTTTTCATCTTGTGAAGAAATAACATCTTGCACACCTTAACATGAACACGTTTTGGAGTTGAACAACAAATGACTATGACATGAACCATTTCAGCTGGTTTATTACTGTAACCATCTGGAATATATTCTTTGTCAGATGTAAAGAACAAAAAAACGCTGCAATGAAAAAATATCAATGGAAACTTGCATTTCCCCATTTCTTTACAGAGGAACAGTTACTGCAATCAGCTTAATTGCAGCAGGAATTAATTGGATTCCTCTAAAGAGCTGGTGGGCTCTTTCTGGTCAGAGGGTATAAATATAGAAAAAGTTATACTCACGTGTGAGGATCTGATAGCTATACAATATTTTGTGTATAGTGGACAAAATGACTTTTATGAATCCATGGATTCATAATGTTTCTATAAAAATGCAGTAAAGAAAATATAATGCACTGTGGGCACTTTTCTATGAAAATAAGTGCTGTGTGGTCCTTAAAAAGATATTTCTCCTAAAATAAAATAAAGAAGTATCCATCACTGCACATCCCAGATCTCACAGAGAAGAGGTGTGAATTTGTGATCATTCACTCTCCATGACATCAGCATCTCTGCGTGATGATGGTTAAATGTCCGTAATTCTGTGAGACGACCCAGAAGACATGCAAAGTGTTGAGGGTTATCTGGGTGGTGAAGTTTGCAGACTTTTTGTAGAATATCCAGCAGTGGTTCTTGAAGCCTTTCCACAGAATCTCTGCCCTTTATGTATTGTCGATCTAATTATGGTTTTAAAGAGAAGAAGTGATTAGCAAACATACTCTCTGATACATTGCAAATATTTACACCAATAAGTTAATACAAAAATATTCAAATATTTACAATGGCCACTGATGTTCATACCTACAAAGAATATTTATTTTCAAGTTAATATGAAATAAAAAAATGTTTAATTCTGTATTTTTGCATTAGGGTTTTCATGTGAGCTTCCCACTTCTAGCTAGAGAAAATTTTTAACCTTCTTAAAAACTGAAGTGTTTTAACTCTCCAACGTTTCACTGCAGTTCTGTCATACCTCCACAGTCTAGCTCTGCACCAGAATATGTCTTGCAATGCATTTCAAAAACTGAGCAACACCCTATGTTCTTAGAAGTGTAGTACTCCTGGGGAATTTAGCCAGTAGAGAAGAGTGTAAAAGCAGGTCACCAGGGTGAAATCAAACATCTTCATCCTCAGATTAAATTTCTTTTTTACAAAATACTTGTCTCTTTATTTTGTTCATATGGAAACATCTGTTTGGATACTTGGATTGGGAGGAGAAGAGAAGGATGGGATTTTTGGTGTAAAAAAATTTCCTGAGATACACACTGACTCAAAGAATGATGGAAATGCTTCATCTTCCCATCTTTCTTGAAACCTGGTTTGGAAACCTCCCAATAAAGTCTGAATACCTTCATTGCCATAGTCTAAGTTATTCTAAGTTATAGGGTTTCCCAATTTCCCTTTAAAATATGTGGCATTCCACAATGGTCAGTGTTGATGTGCATGTAGCCACATCTGGGGTTTTTTGAAGGAAGAAGCCTGTTTTGCTAAGCAGTGAAGGAATACCCGTAATTTTTAAAAGCATGTTATTTAAGCAGTTTCTTCCTTGTATTCAAAACCAAATGGTGTAACAGGACATTTGGAGTTTGTATTTCTGTCCTTGTTTTCTGGTTTAACAACTGAATATACAGAATGAGCATGCACATTCACTTACTCTATGTAGAATATAAGTTTTTACAAATCTCATGTCTGTTCCTCATGCCTTCTTTCCAGAACCATTAATACTTAATTCTGGATGAGAAGTTACCTGGAGACAGGATAACTATGGCTGTGAGCAGTGCATATTCTTCTTGTGTCATCTTCAGCTCTCCAATGCTTTTATAAAAATTAAACATGGGAGTTATGAATTCATCTGAGATACCTGTGAGGATGAAAAAATAGTTATAGTATGTCTTAATTATTGAAGCACTCTGGTTTACTGCTACACAGCAATTATTTCATATTGACTGCCTTGGTGGCAGAAATCCACTAGAGAAATCATGATGCAAGACAATTACTACACAAGTGCAAGCACATCCTTCTTTTCCAGAGCAAACGACACAGGCAAACACTGGCATTTTCTTTTTGCATGGTTTCAAAGTCTTTCTTTCAAACAATTCATTTTTCTCTGCAGGTTTGTCCATCTGGATCTTCAGGACAAGTCTCATATGTGGTTACCTTGTCTGCTGATAATCCTCTTTGCAAAGCAGACCCTGTGTTCCCTGTCTCTGCATTAGTTATGTGGAAACCTCTCAGGGTATATGGTTTAATTCCAGCCCAACTGTACAACCAACTGCCTTGGGCAGTTGCTTCAGTTGTCT
This sequence comes from Vidua chalybeata, assembly GCF_026979565.1. Taxonomy (NCBI): domain Eukaryota; kingdom Metazoa; phylum Chordata; class Aves; order Passeriformes; family Viduidae; genus Vidua; species Vidua chalybeata. The sequence continues at coordinate 16,151,254 of NC_071534.1, read as the reverse complement.
CCATAAAGACACTTAATTACTCCTTTTATGTAGCCTGAAACTTTCGCTAGGTCTAGGATTACCTGTAGTCCAAGATCAACTTGCTTGCAACTACTATTACCTTAAAGTATAAAATAATGTATGATAAAATATAGAGCCAAAAATAGCTAAACTCCAGGCCTGTTTAAGAATAGGATCATGTGATTCTCTCAGCATCAGCAGAAGCCTTTGGGGTTTCCAAACTAAGGCATGCCAATGGGACTTCTTGCTGATTTTGTCATCAGGTCACAATGTTCTTAGTTAGCCTTAAATTACAGACGCACTCCATCCTGCTCTTGGGTGTAAAAGAGAAGTTCTGTGACATCAAAATTATTCCTTTTTTAAATGATATGTGAGTCACTCAGAGCAGACATTAAACTATTGACAGAGGCTGCTTGCAGCTCTGAAGCAGTGTAGACATCCACAAAACAGTGGTTCTGCAGCAAGAACCTTTTGGCCTTCCTTGACTGAAAGGCTGGAAACCTCCTCGGTTCCCATAGATGAGGGCCATAGGATCTCTTGTAGATTTAATCTTAATTTTGAACTGTTATAGGAGAAGTCCTTATAACTTCCTTTGAAAACCACATGAAGAAGTGCAGGTTTGAGTGCTGTGTACAACACCAAGCTGAAGTCCAGGACTAGTGAGGTTTGGAGTGCCTCCAGTAGGCAAAATTCAAACTGAAACTCAGCATGTGGAACTCAAAGAAAGGAAACATGAAGTCACTTGACTCAACTATGAAACAGCCACATTTTTGCTGTGGCAGTGAATTTACTTCAAGCAGTGGAATAGTTATGTGTCCCAGCAATGAAGGAATGGTCTTGTAGGGTGTGGTTTATTTCACGGCTGAGTCATGATTTTAAACACATGACACGAGCAACCTATGTTCAGTTCAGATTACAAGCCACAAATCTTGTTTCCTTGATGAGTTCAATACTTCTAAGTCAATTAAAGGGATATATATGATGTGGGTCAGCTCATCCTGTAGAAGTTAGTAACACAGCTGACCCTTCTTACAGAGCAAACAATAGTCATAGCATCTAATGTGCTGCAAGGCTTATGTTGTTAGTCATCAGCATTAACTCCTTAAAATTTTAAATACCTGTTATTGCTAACTTTTGGGGAACCACCTGTCTCCCTCTTGGGTGGTTTTAAATGCCAAGGTTCCTTATAACATATAAGTAGCACATATATATGGAACACGAAAATCTTAAAGTTTGCATGAAAGTAGAAAAAAAAAGAAGTGAAAAGCTTCTGAAGAGCAAATGAGCAGAGCAAATGAATTCCTTTCATGGAAATGAGTGGCTCAGCAACAACATGAGAAAAGTCTAAGACAAACTTGATATTTTTAGAAGTCTCTGTGCAAGGTATTGTGCTGCTGGGCACAATCATCTTGACAGGAAACAAGAAATGGTAGGAAGTGGGCTGTGACTGACTCCGATCATTTGTTTCTCATATTCCTAATTTGAAGTTTTTTTCTCTTTTTTCTTTCAAAAGTCAGGTTAGCTTTCAGCTGGATCAATTTATTGCTTTTGGTGACCCCAAACTCCTCAAATCCTATTGTCTATATAGCAGAAGTAGGATGAAAATGGTGCTGGCAAACAGGATATGGAAAAGCTAGTGAGGACCTAAATTCAGGTCCTCACTGCTTCAAACAATGCCTAAGCATGTAGTGAAACAATCCCTGCCAAGAGAGCTTCTAAGCGAATGTTAAGAATGGAAGGGTGAAGCAAAAAATGAATATAGATGTGAAAGCAAATGAAATTACTGCAGAGAACTCTGCATTAGTGTACTGCAAACAAAGAAATAAAACAAAACCATAGAGATGAAAGGGAATTATAAAGGGATGTTTGAGCAATGCAAGTGATTTACCACTTTTCCTAGGGAGAACAGAACTTCAAAATCTTTAAACTGATATATGTCATGAGACAATTATGAAAAAAAGCAGTGAAAAATGAGCAATTTTGGAGCTAGGATAATGGAATATTTTCTCTTAGCAGTTTTGCTGTCTTCCCACCTATGCTGGAGTTTCCCTGCTATTACTTCATCTTCCTGCATGCACGTTACACAAATTGCTTTTCCGTCACAAGAGGGGGCTGTTTTCTAATGTGATTGTAAACGCTTCGGTTTGGATTTAATAAACTCCAACAGAAAGAAAAAGAAAGAAAAAAAAAAAAAAACCAACAACAAAAAAAACCAACAAAACAAAAAAAAAAAACAAAACTAAAAACAAAAACAAAACCAAAAAAACAACTAGGAAAACACAGGAAACAGATGTTTATAAATCTTTTTTTTTTTTTTTAACTAGCTACTGGATGAGATGTTGTTGCCACTTCAATTCAGATTATCAGAACAAGAATTAAAAGTGATTTGGTGCTTGTAACTGGAAAGGCTAGAGAAGAAATGAGTTACATGATTTTCCCAATGTCATTACTACAAGTTATAGCTCAAAAGTGAAAAAAACCCCAAATAGATGAAATTCTATTTCAGGCCTCATTGAGAACAGGAACGTTAGTTCTGCCTAGCCTTCTATATTCAGATCAGATGACAGCCCTGCACAGTGCTGTGCTGAGCTGTGCAGGCAGAGCTTCCTGGTCACTGCTAATAGTGCCTCCTTCCTAACTCTCTTCAACAAGGTTTCAAAAATGTTGTTTCATGCAGCATTATGGCAGTAAGAACATGCTTTTCTTTATGTGATTGGGCATCTTTCTGTGTTATATAGATTCCTACCTAACCCAACTCAGCCACCTGCAGAAGGTGCTGCAGATCATTTGATTATTTTGTTGTGTTCATGCATGTCTGGCTGTAAACCCAAGAGTGGTCACTGGGAAATACAAGCTTTACTGAGAGCAGCTTTGCAGCATCAAACCAGAGCAGATTCAAACCCATGAATATTACTCATTCAACATCCCTTACTTGCACAAGTTCATCCATCCCCATCTGTAGGTCAAGGCACAGTATTACTTTAGACCTTGTCTTTTTTAGAGTTTTGTTGCTATGATTGCTCTTTAAAGGTAAGATGACTGATACCTGGTATCATAAGGTTTGCAGTTTCAGGTCATGAATAATTATCTGTTTAACATAATCCTGGAATACGTGTATTTACTGTGATATCGAGTCAGTATTGCCAACTTTTTGAGACAGCATTCTTTCTTCTATTTTGGCTGTTTTGCAAAACTGAATAATTAATCTATTGCAAGAAGAAATCTTGAGAGTAAATGCTAATTAACAGTAACTAACACTGTGTTATTAATATAGATAGAGATCATTTTTCCTTGATAAACATTGAGGTGTTAGTGAATATTAAACTAAGGGTATATTAGTAGCTGCTTTATGCAAATAAAATATTCCAATTACTCACAAACTTACATTTTATCTTTGTTTTTCATTTTTACCAGAATTGTTTTCATGCTGCTTATTAGCTCTCCCTTCTGAGCTATTCAAATGCATAAATGGCACTTTAAACACTGACCAAATTAACCCCTGAATGCTGAGTGCCAAATCAGGGGAAAATCTAGCCAGGAGAGAAGACACACCAGAGCATGGGCACATTCTTTTCTGTCTGCTATTATCTTGTAGGGGTTAAATGACCAACTTAAATGAGACTTAGCATGTGTTGAGCAGAACTCACAACCAAGTACCAAACCCCCATCTTCTTTCAAGCAATCCATAGGACCTCTGTTAAGCCATAATTGCAAGCAAAGAAACCTTAGTTTAAATAAAAAAAAAACAAACAAACAAACAACAAACCAAGCCTGTAAGGAGGGTGCAAATGACCTTTCCACATACCCTCCTTTAGCAGTGGCCTGAGTGCCTGCAGTCAGAAGAGAGAAATGTGGTCTGGCACATAGTAGCAGCACCTGCACTGCCTTGAGCTAATCTTCATAGGCAGAGTCTAAAAACATTTTTGGCCTGAAGAAGCACACTTATGCAGAAGAAAAGAGATTGGGTTCCTGACATCTGTTCTTGCTTTCATGGGTATAGATCTATTCTGTACATATAATTTAAATAAATTTAGCAACTTTATTTGTACTTCAGATACCTAGCATTGGATGACTCGGTGTGGTAGATTGTGCAGGAAAGGTGTGTAAACAGGAAAGTTCTTTCCTATATTTTGCAATTTAGAGTGGTCTACATTTCTAAATGTTTTGGGCAGCGTGCCAATTTTGCCTTGAGTCACAGGATGATGTGCTTCCTTCCACGAGGATGCACATGACCATTTGGAGGTTAGACACTTTGGACACATCAGTGAAGATCATTTTGTTTCTCTGCACAAACCCCAGCACAAGGGGGGTTTGAAGCACCACCCTTGCTCAGTACTAATAACCAAATTATAAAAGACAAGGGTAATGGAAGTTATTAGATATCCATGTTCCAATACCAAACTTTGCTTTTGGTTGCAGGAGCCTCTTATCCAAAGCAGTGGGAACTTTGTATCCCACATTCAATGGCAAAAGGTGGCCTCTTGCCAATGCTTTGAACATGTGGTTTTTCCTTTTTTTACTTGGATCTGAATGGACTTCAGCACCTGTAACCCATCCAGGATGACAACAGTATGTTTCACAATGTCAGAGGTCCTGCTGCCAACTTAAAAGTTGGGTCCAGATTCTTCCCTTTCCGTCAATATCAGTATTTATTTCCCAATACTCAAATTCCTAGAACTGCTTTGTAGAGTAAAATGACAAAATAAAAATCTCTGTCTTTTCATGACTACTGAAACCTGGTATCTTTAGCAAAACAAACTAGAAATCCTCACAGAGAAAAGTTTCTGTATCTCAGCTCTGTACTGCTCAATAATGGGGAGAATTTGCTTTCAAAATAACAGAAAAACACCAAGCATTAAATTACTAGAATGTCAGCCTTTCACAAAATGAGTCAATCACAATATACTATATGCAGAGTGAAACATCAAATGAGTAAATGGCACCAAATCTCAGTAACATTAAATTTTAAAAGTCTGTATTTCTCATTAAGTCTCAATATTAGGGTGTGTAGGAGAGGATTTTAGTCACAGGAGCACCTAATGCAAGAATTTTCATAATGGCTTATGGAGAAAGACCATCAGGGCTCAAACAAAGGCAGTCTCTGAGATGCAGCAGGACTTGAGCAATATGCACAAGCTGAGAAATAAAAATATGCCTCATCAGCATGAGAATGAAAATGAATGCTGATAATGCTCAAAGGTCATCACCACCAGATCTCTGACTTCTTTATCAGGAAAAAAAACCCCAAACATTTCATACAATCAGGCCAGAGAAGACATAAATATTAATAGATGAGAGCAGCTTCTAAGTGGACATGGTGGCAGGTGACAGAATATGGACAGCTTGTGACTTTTAGGCAGAACCACCACCACCCTCCCTGATTTTATGGATACAGGCATCAAAGCTTGACAATAGAACTTCTGTGACATTCAGATATTAGTCTGTACCTAAAAATATACAGACAGAAATTCTGACTAACAGCAATAATTTGTGGCTGCTGGCATGACAATGTTTAGGACCTCACTAGGAGCCATAAATAATCCTGATGCTGTTTTTTCATTTGTTACCTATAAACTTGGTTTTTAAACTCCCACTCAGCCATCAGCTAATTTCTTCTGAGGCTCTCTGTTGTCTTTGTATGTTTCAGTTTGCTGCATTTAGCCTTTTTTGTTTCTGTGTTTATTTGTTTGTTTGCCAGTGAGGCATATGGAAAAAGAGGGGTTTAATATCTTCTGGCCATTCTTATCTCTTGGACCAGTCTACAGCAGGATAATGGACAGCTGCAGCTTTTAGAAGCATTTGTCCTTACTGGTTAAGACTGGAAAAGATTGTTTACATTTCTACGCTGATGTCACATTTGGTACAGGCTACTGTGAAACCTAGAGCCTGGTGTTGAGTCCTATGACATTCAGGGGTGTGAACTGCATAGTATTTAATATTTTTAATATTGAATATTTCTAATTTTTTTTACTATGATTTATATTACATATTATGGAAATAACATTGAAAGTTCTATGTGTAAACAATGATAACAGAAGAATTTGGATGCTTTTCTTTCATTTTGTTTAAACTTTGACACATTAAAATAAGGAGGATTTAAACCACAAAAATAAGCTGTTTCTGTAGCAGATATTTTAAAACTATTTCAAAGTTTCATTTATTTAAAAGTTAGATAGATCCAGTAGAAGTAATTAAACTAGAAATGCAAAGATTTACAACCTGCTTTTTTAATTGTCACAGCCCCATTAAATGCAGCAAAGGAAAATCTTTTAAAGTAGGTTTGAATATGCACTAAGTAGAGAAATAGCATATATAAGAAAAGTTATTTTATTCTGGCTATTAATAGAAGGAAAAAATGCAGTCAGCAGCAGTAAGCTGAATAATACATTATCCTCTTGTAATACACAGAGGGGGAAGTTGTAACATCAGAATTTCCTCTTATGTCTTCAACTTGATCCTGGCTTGAGGGAAGATGTTTTAGAAAGCTTCTTCCAAGAGCAAGAAGATACATTTGTATTTATACAGGTTTAAAAAGCTATTGTGTTTCATTTCTTGGGAACTATTCAGCCTGGGTTTTTGGTCTAAGAATTTGCTTTTAATTTACCCTGGAGTTTTTTTCCCCACAGGAAAAAAAAAAGAATTGCAGGAAACATACTATATTTGTTACTTGTCTTGAAATTTCGACACAAATTTCTTCTAAATTGTTCAACACAAAATGTTTTTGGTTTTTTTTTTTTTAAATCTGCAACATGACAGGTAAATAATACTAAGGCAGGATACAATGTAATATTCCAGCCAGTTGTATTATCATGAAGTCAAGCACAAACTTGCAAAATATAATATTGCATCTCATCTGTATTCAATAGTTGCAGAGAATTAACAGAATATTTAAAACTTATTACTAAGGAAAATTATTGGTATGACATAAAGGCTTATGCAATGTTCTGGATTAATGTATTTCTTGCTTTTGGTGTTTTGTTTTTAATGAACAGTTGATACCCTGAACAAAGAAGCTTCGTACTCATTGTACAGATTAGAGAAGCTTTCAGTAATCATGTTGCCATATGAATTCATTTCTCCAAAACCTATTTCTATCAAAAATGTGGCTTATAATCCAGTAAAAAAATTGCTTAATGAAGACATTTGGATATGTGACAACTCATTACAGTTTCCAGGAAGAATATCTGGTGTTCTTGGTGTATCTGGTGTTCTCTGCCTGCAGAACCTGGACCGGAAGCAATTCATATCACTCTGGAAGACATTATTTCCAGTCTATCAAATAGTACCCTCTTCTAATCAATCAAAATGAAAGAAATATATAAAACTACTAATTATAAATGAGTGTGCTAAGCCAAAATAAATACATATGCTCATAGTGAATTATTCTCAAGTTTTCTGATTCATTTTCAGTTAATAAAATATGTAAGTATTGGCTTAATTTTGCTTACATTAGTAGTATTTTCTGAACTGAGTTCAAGCTCATTTCCATGACAAATTTTGAGGTTACATGTTCTTCTGTCTCCTCTCCTTCTGATCCTTAAAAATGAAAATCAGAAGGCTGAATCTATAGACTGACTCTCTTATTCAGAATTGTTGATCCATTTGAATATTCATTGATAGGTATCTGAGGGTTGGATAAAACTTGCTGGTTAATACAGAAAAAGGCAAAACATTCAGTATTGCATTGGTGGAGCATAAAGAATGCATAATAATCTACAACACAACTTCACCTGCTCTAAGGAACAAATAATATCTAGCCCCATTTGGCTTTTCATAATTATTTCAATTTATGTCCAGAACCAGAGGAATTCATCAGAATCACTGAACTTTCAATGGACCTTAAGAAGCAGAAAAACACTGAGAACATGCTGTATTTATAATCTTTCTACGCACCATGTTCAGTGCAATTCAATTTTACCACAACAACCCCAAGAATACGTGCTTGCCTTCAGTCATCTTCAGTAACATCCTAGAATCCTTTTTTCTTTTTTTCTTATAGGGATTGTCTAAAATCATAATTACCAATTATGAAAGCATAATTACCAATTCTTTAAGTGAACAATTTGAAATGGTAATAGTTCTTCTTCATCATTTTTTCATACTTATCACTGGAGACATGCACCAGGTTTATTTGATGTAGCATTATTCATAATAGTTGCAATGTACTTTATACTAAGGTAAAGAATCCTTTTCCTTATGAACTTTAGACTCAAGGCTCAGTTAGATTTGTTCTAGTTAATGTAAAGAACATTCAGATAAATCTATCTCAATGCTACTAAACAATCTGACACAGAAGTGGAATGGTCTGGTTTGGTTTTGCCCCATTGAACAAGATACCTACCACTATTGCGAATCCTTTCTTCTAGAAGGACAGTGTGTCCTGTAGGAAGTTTCCTGCTGAAGATCTCAGCTGAACGGAGGAACATGGCTTCTACTGCTGAGCCCTTCAGCAAAGCAATCTGGTCTTCATGATCAAGGGTTTGGAAGCCTAAGGCCACATTAGAGAGAAATCAGGCAGCAAAAGAAACAGTTCCCACTTTTTCTGTCCTGAAATTCCTGCGTGTGAGGTGCCACACACCTGCATAACCTCGATACTGGTGTCAGTAGGGTTGCTAAGTGCTGCAGACATTCAAACCTGGACGTCAGGACATGACACTGATTTGAACCTTCCCAAAGTTTATGAGGATTACACACATATTTCGGTGTTCATGGTATTTTAGAGGATAAGCAAAGTGTGATGATGCATAACCAATAGTGAGAATTTTGTCTAACCTGATGCTGCTCCATAATATCTTCTGTCATGTTTCCACCAGAGCTTTCTACACTCCTTTCCCACTGCCATGCTTCTTTCAGTGTTACAATGCACCTTCCTTAGTTAAAGGGGATCTCTACCATATGCCCAGTGTTCAGTCTTGAGGTAACACAAACTTGAGAATTAAAAAAATGCTAATAAACTCAGATTTTCAGCACTTATCCATAACACACAATGCAAGGACCATAAATATTGGTGCCACCAACTAGAGAAAGTTCTTGTGTGGGACTCACAATTCAGTGAATGTCATAACCTAGAGGCATTGCTAGAAAGGCAGCAAAGGGAATCAAATAGAGTCTAGCAAGTCTTAGTGGTAATTTAGAGGCAGACTATTTGGCACTGCAGCAATATATAAAAAATAAAATCTCTCTACAGACACAATCCCTTCTCTGAGCATTTTGTCAATAGCTAAAGGGTGCCACACCTTGGAGTAGCAGAGTTTGGATTGTTCAGTCTACTATTCTTCTGAGCACAAAGCACTTTTCTTTATACAGTATCTAAACAGTCTGTAGAAGGATCAGGCATTTTTAAATAGTCTTTAAAATATACACAAAGCTTTCCAAAAGGCAACAGAAAGGCATGTAAGCATTGCAATAACAAAATTTTCTCCAACATGCTGGATATACCTGGTAGTTTTTTAGTGAATTCCACAAGAACCTGCACATGACTGGTTGCCATTTCTGTTAAAATCAGAAAATTTCCTTCAGCACTGAATTCCTCGTTCAGCTGTTAAAAATCAAACCAAACAAAATCTATTAATTTTCACTGACATTTCGTATTTAAGAGCATAAAATACATGAATTAGACCGGACCAGGCAAGATTTCTGCCAAACACTGTAATTTCTCTCCAGTGTTGTAAAAACCAAGTATTTTGGAAGGCAACATAAGAAGTAGACAGTATTTTATACTCTAGAAAATATTTTCGAGATTCCAGGCTGGTGTCTTTACTGAAAGGAAGCTTGACAGCAAGTCAAACTCAAATCAATGCCTACACTGACAATGGAAAAAACAAAGCTCCAACCGGCTAAGGTTAGATTTGATTATAAAAGTCTTATTCTAGAGTTGAAAGATTTTTCTTAATATTTAAGTTTTATAAAGATGTGGTCTAATTGTTGACTGAATGGGAGAGATTCTGCTCCTCTTTCAGCATACTTTAAGTGTAAGCCCACAGTTTGCTCTACTTAGTACACCTACTTATGATTACTACCAATATTTTTTGCCTTGTAATCCTTAGCTTCATTATCAGTGTTTTTAAAATGAATTTTTCAATATACTTACTAGTTTTTTTGACACCTCCTGGGGTATTTGTTGTTTACTGTATGAATCCATAATATAATCAAGAAGTTTCTGCTGCTCTGGGGTAAGTTCTACCTTCTCCTATACTGGCAAAAAAAAAAAAAAAAAAAAAAAAAAAAAAAAAAGCCCATCATGAAATGCAGTCATAGTAATGATGTAGCATCTCTTGCTTTAGGCAAAAGCTATACATCCATTTTTCACCATTTGGAGACCAAGGAGATAAGAGGTTTGCTTGTCACTGAGGCTTTTACGGAAGTGTACAGAAGAGAGGTGTATAATGTTTTTAAACCGCATAGGTTTATGTGGTTAATTATCAGAAATAAGGAAATGTTTAGCAAATAACTAGGTAAGTTCAAGTGTTAATATCACACCTCAATGTATGTGATTTATGTACCCCAGAAAAAATACTGCATGGATCTTACAGATGCTTTACAGGGTTTTGACTAAAAATATCAGAACTACTTCTACACTCAAGGTATTTCATTGACTTAGTGGAAGATAGAGTTTTAATCAACACAGGTAGCTCCAGAGGGTTTTCAATACTCTTTATTCACTGTACTAGATGCATTTAACAAAAATCATATCACCAGTAATGAACTATTACAAGAATTCTCTTACCCTATATATTTTAGTTGTAGAAGTTACTTGTTTCACATCATGGCCTTCGTTGTCTTCACTGACTGTCTGATCTGGGGGCTGCTTCACATTTTTCCGTAGCCTTTTTGACTTGCACTGTATTTCTGTTAAGAGACCTAGGACACATAATGCAACACAAAGCAATTGGATTTGTAGATGCCTGAGGCACTAAGGAGGTACTTAGACATGCCCATGAATGCCCCTTACAACAATCAACAACCTTGCTTACCTGTGCAGATCATCTCGTGAACATGTCATTATCTTTGGATTTGAGTCTACCCAGACAAGCTAGGCACACACTATGAGTAGTCTACCCCACATGGAGCTTATCTGCAGACCAAAACAGTTGGTTCTGCTGACCCAGAATCCACACACTGAGCGTGTCAGGGGTCTTGCTTTGGACCAGGTCTAATCTATTCTTACAGGCAAAAAGCCCATTAGTGAGGGGAGTATACTGGACTGTGCCTTTGGTTCAGTGTTATAGAAGAGAAAAGCCTTTCCTGTGCTCCAAGACCTGAACCAAAGTGCAATAAATAGGAACAACTGGAAGACTGTCATCAAAACAATGCTCTTTTGCTCTGATCCAAAACAGTGATCAAGGTGCAGCTGTTCTTACACAAAGGGAATTGGATATTTTCAATAATCTTTAAGCAATATTAGGTCTGTTGTGCAGAATCTTTGGAAAGAAAGCCCACACAGAAGAGGAGGCTCCCAGGTTTTAGTCATTACTGTCTCACTACACAGGTAGACCAACAACTGAAAACGTAGACTCAGAAGTAACTCCGATTGGCAAAAGTACCTTTAAAATGCGTTTAAGAAATTACCCAGCTGGTCTTGTTATTTTGCTTTTCATTGTATTAGAGGAATGTATAAAGCTCTGATTTTATTATAGTTTCACTTGCAAAAAAGGATTTTTGAATTTGTGGAACAGGATTTTTTCCTCAGTTTTTTGTTGTTCTAGAATACATTTCAGTACTTTGAACCAGGAAGCATCCTTATTTGGATGTCCTAAAAACTATCAATTTTCTTGTTCTAACAAAAGAAGGGAAATAGGTACCCTGCACAATCTGTGGAAGACAGTCAGAAATCATAAATGAAAAAGTAAACACCTAAATATTCATCTAAAAATAAACCTATTTATTTTAAGCACAGGATCTTTCTTTCTTTCTTTCTTCTTTCTTTCTTTCTTTCTTTCTTTCTTTCTTTCTTTCTTTCTTTCTTTCTTTTCTTTCTTTCTTTCTTTCTTTCTTTCTTTCTTTCTTTCTTTCTTTCTTTCTTTCTTTCTTCTTTCTTCTTTCTTTCTTTCTTTCTTTCTTTCTTTCTTTCTTTCTTTCTTTCTTTCTTTCTTCTTTCTTTCTTTCTTTCTTTCTTCTTTCTTTCTTTCTTTCTTTCTTTCTTCTCTCAAGTATTCTTCCCATTCTTCACCTTTAAAAATGCAGAGCAGGAAAAGAGGCTCATTCAGTGAGTATATGATGTGGAGGAAGATACCATCATACCAGTGAATCTCGTTGTGAATGTTTTTAATTTCCTGTTTAAGCCCTATATAAAATGACCTACCTGAACTGCTGTGAGAAGAGGAAATTTACATGATTAAAATAAGACCTGCAAAGAATACCTTGAAAGGAGGGAATAGGAATGATAGAGATAATAATTGGTATCGAGCCATGTAATTTGTGGTGCCACACAGCACCACAGATTTCTTTTTCTAAATTATTCAGTGCATCCTTTGGTGCTGTTAATGGGCTTCTGCTGTTTTCCACCAGCTTAGGATCTGGTCTATTGCCTTCCTAGGGAAAATTTGCTTTACATTTGCCTGAAGCATTAAGACAGATTTTTCTCATGCTTCTTGCTACTAAGTATTAGCTTGATATCTTATTCTGTCTCTATTTAAGTCATCTGAAAAACTTGTGAGACAGGATGTCACTTTTTAGCTCAGAGGTAGCTAGGTTTCAATGGGTATTAAATTCCAGGAAGAGTGGCAGAAGCTGGGTCTTCCCTAGGTAGACATTTCACCCAAGAAACTTGCAGTTTAGATCCAAATGACAGCAAAGGACTGAAATTGATGGGTAGTAACTTTGGTCTGTCTGTAGTTTGCACATAAAGGGTAGGAGAAAGATTGTTGAGTAGCTGTGCCATAAATATTTATAATACTTTAGCTCCTTGTTCAGAGGGAAAAAAGAATCCACAGAGTTTGCAATTACAGTCCTACAAAATGAGTAAGTGAAACAAAGTTCAAGGTAACCTTCTATTTCCTAGTCATATTTTTTCAAATAAATGCCCTATACTACTAGAAGTTACATGTTTTACTGTCCTAGATTGCCTTGAACTAAAAGCAATTATACGACACACTCCTACTTTAAAGCCATTAAATGGTGCCTTGCCAAACATCCTCATTGCAGTGCATTAGAGCATACTTATGGTTAAGTCATGAGCAACACAAGATACCCCATGTTTCCATTGCAGAGAGAGTGTCAAATGGCAGCAGCATCCACTGGCTTTTATTTCCCATATGCCAGCTTGTGAAAATGATAGGCCAGCATAAAAGTTTCATGTGGTCCCAGTCAGTATTATTTACGCTGACCTCGTTTTTTTTTTTCAGCAGTGGGTTGTTGGGTTTTTTGCTGCACTGAGTGACTCAAGCTATTTTGAATACTCAAAATTTAGAAGCAATGGATCAGGGATGAGCTCCACAGGGGAGTTATTTTCCTCTGACAATGCAGGGCACATGGAGTTCTTCCATCAAAGTGGGGTCTGCTCATTGCACAAGAATATGTCCTATCTCAGGATCTTTGCAGCCTGTTCAATTTGCAGAATGAAAGATTAATTACATTATGCTGGCAACACCTTCGAAATATTGATGGAGCTTATTGTTTCTCATATAACCAACAGTTACTATAGTATCTTCTGATCAGATTGAAGGATAGAAATATATTAAAAATTCCAAGTAGATTAATTTCCTGTATGAACCTAAATTGATTTCACACATACGTGTATTCTAAAGTGACTGGAGCCATCAAGAAGAATAAATTGTAGTCCTATTCATGACAGGCAAAAGAGCAGATGTTTACAGAGCGTTTTCAGGAGCAGGCTTACAAAAATAGTGCAATAACTCAAAGAGGAGCTTTAAACATGTTCAAAGTTGCACTCTAATATCCCCATTGTTCTAAGTTATCCAGTTTGAAGCTCAATAAAGTTTATAAACTACCTGAATAGAATATTTGTTTTCATTTCTGGAGACCTATGTGTCTATGAGTTCTATCTATGTGCCTACATGCAAGGCAGGAAAATCTATAGCACCATGAGAAAAGCTAATGACACTATAAAAAAGGGCCAGCCCTTACCCGGCTTTGCCTGATTGCTGGGTGAGGTCTGGGAACATACATTTGGCAAGTCCACAGAAACTTCCTGCTAGTGACACTCCTGCTCTTTTCTTGAAAATGGCATTGTGTATGTGCCAAATCTTGGATTTGGCCCACAAGAACTTGACTGGGGGAGCCCCAGAAAGAGGAGGAAATAAAAGCACCAGGACTTCCCTGCTCTGGCTTTCATAACACTGCAAACCCCTGACTCCTGGGGAGCGTCCCACAGACCCACTTCCCCTGCTCCTTCCCACTCAAGCAGACTAATGGCTGTCATCCAGTGCAGGACTGGCCTTCCTTCACCAGTTACTCAGCTCCTATGCCCTCGTATCCCTGACCACCAATTAAATCCCATTGTTTAAAAGTGCATTTGTCTTTCAACAGGATTTGATGCACAGGCACAGCATCTCCTTTCATACACCTTCCACCTGCCAAATGACATCTTCTATAACTTTATTGTCAAAACCAGATCACTCAAGCAAATACAGTATTTAATGCACCCTCTGACTGGGTGATGCAAATACCTGTATACATACATTCAGCCAACATGCCCATCTGCTTGCATTTCCTTAGACGGCACTCCTGGCATTTTCTTCTCATGTACATGTCCATCTCACAGTTGCCTCCATTTTTACACTTATATACTGCATTTTTTGTGATGCTTCTTCTGAAGAATCCTGCACAAAACAGCAGTGACATAGATGAAAGAAAACACTCTGAAGCAAAGTCATCAAGGTGAAGTTCACCCCCATCTGCACTGGATTTTCTGAATGACACATGTTCTGTCAGACCATCAGTTTCTTTCAGTGTCTGGATGACTACAATCTTGATACTTGTGACAACAGTATCCAAGTCATATAATTTAATAAATAAGCCCAAACACTAGACATTAGTCCAAAGTAAAGTCCTGGAATTGTGAATGTTGGGAAAATTCATACCCAAATCTGAAACCTGCCAGTAGCAGGCTGAGCACCAGCACTCAGGGTGATACCATACAAACAGCCAGTGAAAAAAAATGTGAGTCTGTTAAGTCTCTTGAGGTACAGAATGTGCAGAAAGAGAGCTGAGTAACTCTTCACCCTTCTCCCAGCTCCTGGGAGCAACAGAAGCTCCACATACTGGTCTGCTCACCCACTCCCAAGTTTAGTAAGGAAGCTGTGCTGTATCTGCCTATTTTACATGTGGCCTCTGCCCCTGTTTGCAAGATACTCCAGCCTTATTCACTAAGTATTGTCCACTTGATGAGTTAAGTAGCCACCTAATTTCACCTGCACAGGTAGTTCTGCTGGTATCCTCACTGGATTCACTCAAAAATTGCACAGTAATCACTGCAAACAGCAACTGATACAAGAAATTGAGAGGACCCTTCCTAAGTCTGTCCAAATCTCCTATTTGGCTGCTGCCCATCTGTGAGACCAGTACTGTGGGCAAAACATGGGGTACAAAACATAATAAATGTGATTAAATAAGGGTCATCACTAAGCAACAGAATCTTTGCAGTCAATATTTCCTGAATTTTTAGTTTTAGTTACTGTGCCATTATAATCTTCTTACATTGCCCTTCACATGGCAGAGCCTATTTAGCATCAGCTACAGTGGGAATCAGTTTTCCTGCCCATGTGAGGGCAGGTTTCTGAAATAAACACCTGGGAGCTTCTGCTGCCCCATCACTGATTTATACTGTACTTCAAACTAGAGCTCTGTGTACATTTATATTAACCAGAGCTATTCAAAAAGCTTTCGCTTTCTTATCACCACTGCCTGGCACAATAACACTATTGTTTTCCAACCCTAATGCATTAAAACTCTAATGCATTAAAAGAGGGACCAGATAAGAGCCAGTCTCCCATAATCAAAGCATAGAGCACATTCAGTTGTGAATCTAAAGAATTGTCAGTGTGTTTGAAGAATTGTGCATTGTCAGATGACAATTTCCCAAATTTGCCCCATGGTTTTATAGTTGCCTAATCTCTTCCAAGCACCAGTGAGTAGTAACCAATAAAACAATTCCACTACCTGGTCACAAAAAATCTGGCATTTCTCTGAATCTTTAGTAATTCCTGCTTGAAATCTCTTCCATGCTCTCTGTTTTATTGGCTGCTCTTCAAACAAATACAGTTGACTGGCATCAGTCTCTTTTGAAATGCAGATTACTTAGAGCCTCCAGAAGCCCCAGGCATTATTTTTATTCATCACTCACATGGTTTTAATACATTACCATTCACTGGTCAAGGAAGGGAAAAAAAAGCCTGGATTTAAGCTGTAAATTCTTGCTGTCAGTTAAAGGCAACTGAATCTGCTTCATATAATTTATTATTTAATTTGTAAATTTTAAATCCCATGCATTAGTGGTAAATGCTGAAAAGCTCTGCATAAATATTTAAAATAATCTAAGACTGATTGATGACTTTATCACCCACCTATTCACAAGGTGTGCATTTACTTCTTCATGATGAAAGAAAGGAAAAAAAATTTGATAAATATTTTTTTTAAGATGTACAAGAAAGAAAAAGGCAAAAACATGGATGAAAAAGCTAGGAACCAACAAGATTCAAGCAGTCAAATGCTTTCTCTTGAAAGCGAAGGTTTTGAAAAAGTGAAATTATCTGAAATGAAAATCAAAATAATTTTTTTCTTTTTGGCAAACACTAGTTTTAACCCTATTCTTGCTTCAGTTTTCTAACTCTTGGATCATTGTCTTTTTGAACAGACTTCTTCATAGCTAATTTTGAAATTAGCTTTTGGTATTAATTAAATATCTCCATATATTATTCACTACTAATTCAAAATGAACTTACACTACTGGAAATGTGATTTTCTATAACAGGAGGAGTTTTGCTAAAATTTAAAGGTAAGTCTGAAACAACATATGTTAAACTAACAAAGGATTAGTAACCCCAAAAGCTGAAGGTTTTTATGGCACAGTCTAATTTTCATCTAATCTCACCAAATTACAAAAAGCTCATGTTGGCTGGATGTGTTGAATTTGCTTTGTTCTCAGATAGTCATGAATATGATTAATTATGATAGAGCTGCTCCAATGTTACTGATGCTGATTTTTTTCTCATGGAAATTTTGAAAGTTGAAGGAGGGCAGCTGTAAAAAGATTAGATGAAAGCTTTGGAAGTATCTCTGCTTGGCATCCTGATGGGTTTTAAATTTAAAAGTTTTTGAAATTCACAATTGCCAACAAAGTACCTGCTCTGCTCTGTCAGGCTATCAAGACATCTTCCGGCGTTCCTTCGCCCCATGCCCCCGTGGTGGGTGTTAATGTGAGGAGAAGATTAAAGAGAGACCCTTTTTGCAAGAATTCTAGTCTGGTGTGAGACACACCAAGCAGCACAGGAAAAACTCCTACTGCAAGCCTGCATGGAGGGGATGTGTAACTAGCTTTTCATAGAGTCAGAACGGCTGGGGTTGAAAGGGATCTCGAAGATAGGTGCATTTTGTTCCAACAGAATTTATTCTGTGGCTAAATTAAACAAGCACAACATTACTTCATACTTGTTCTGTAACACCTAAGCAATGGCCCTTAAGACCCAGTATAACTATCCAGGCTGAGGCTGTACCAGAATGTCTTTGATGTCAGTCTGCAAAGATTGTTTCAGAAATGGTCTTCACAGTAGCAAGTTTAAACACAGTGTATTGCTCCTTGTAAATAGTATGTAAAATACTAATGAAATAGTTCATACATATTTGTTAATGGATGATAATGTATTAATATATATATATATATATATATCAGTATATACTCCTGCCAATATCTTCAAATGAATATTCTCATGAGGACGACAGATAAGATTCGAATATTGTTCCATCTGCCCAAGAAAGAAAACCAAAGAGAATGGAAAGTGTTGCGGAATGCATTACCCATGAAAGAAATAATAATAAAAAAACTCGAATATGATCATCACAGAGGATTGAATCTCATAAAAATATGTGCAAAGCTTCTTCCTTTGAATAAGAACATCCACTGCATCAATGGAGCAGAGGTGCTGCAAGGTGAGCACTAGTCCTATGGAAAGGGACCTGTGTATTATTTTGGACACACATTGAGCATGAATTAGCAGTCTTGTTGCCAAAAGAAGGGATAATCTCATACTGAGGTTCAAGACACAGACACGTGAGGTAGTTATTATACTGCAGTGATAAGAGCATGACTGAAGTGCCGAGCCTAATTTTGGTCTTCATGTTTTGAAGGTAATGTATACCCACGTGAAAAACTCCACAGATAACAAGAATGATCAAGATCTAGAAAATATAGTGTCTGCTTTGCCTTGTCAGACAGAATAACTATCCTCAGCACGTCTCTTCACTGAATCATCTGGTACTTTAGTCACCTTTAAAATTTATTGTAGAAACAGAATCCATTATCTTTAAGTAATTCAACTTTTACTATGTTTGATCAAGGGTACTATTCTTCGTAATTGGCATTGCAGTCATGAAACAGAACAAAAACATAAAATAGATGATCCCAATAAAGCAGTAAAATTATGGTTACATAGAGTGATTCAAACTGAATCAGTAGGGAAGTGGATGCACTTTTCCTTTCACCATGGGCTTTAGTCTGAATATTTACCTGATAGCTTTAAACTCTCTTCTAGAAACATTCTATACAAATTTCAAAGTTTGTAATTTTAAGTCTCTGAAAAGTTTCTCACACATTTAATACTGCAGTTAATAAAGAGGAGGAACACCTTACCAACAGAATTAAAATGTCATTACTTGAAATCCTCACATCAAAATTGAGTTTAACCTGGTTTATAATGATACCATTAAAATGAGTTAATTCACAATTTTTGACTTGAAGACTATTCATTCAGACAACAGAAAGAAATTAATCTCTTATTTATTGGAATTTTTGAGATAAACTGTGTGAGCCTTGACTGTATTCATATTTAGAGTGTTCAACTATTGTGGTCTGTATTTTCCTCACAAATGATTTTGTGATAGATAAAGAAAAAGCCCCACATTAGGTCCAGGTCCACTCTCTATAAGAGTGAATTCCATATTAAGATATTTTAGTAATTTGGTAGCGATCATGAGTTAGTCTTTATCCATAAAACAGAAATGTTATTGAAATATTTATTCACAGAACGGGATGAAAAAATGGGGCACTACTTTTCTGGCCATAATGTACCTCAGCTCTATCACAGATATATTATGCCACTTCAGGTATGATAGTTAACATAACCTCTTGTCCCTCTCTGCCAAAATATCTGACAGTCATGTTTACCATAACAGCAATGATTTTCTACATTGCATTTATCCTGATAATAATATGTGAATAATATTCTTCTAAGAAGCAGGATATTTGTCCTACAGATACAATCTTCTCCCTGAAGAAGCTCCCCACTTAGAGAAAGGGGCTACCCTTAGAAGAAAGTATAGAACTAGAAATCCTTTAATTTCACAAACCTGAAGACAGCCATCATATCCTTTTGGAGCTGGGGAAAAGAGAATCCCTGGGAAAAACCTGCAGGTGGGGGCTGACAGCTTTTACTTCCCTTCAATGCACACTACATGAGGCACTTGGGCTGGTTTTAGCTATTTCCTAGGGCAACCTAGCACTCAGCTCCCAGGGGCCTCCATGGGCATGTTCCTTCCACAGGCAGAGAATGGCATGAGCAGCTTCCACAGAGAGCAGAGCCAGGCTGCCAATCTCCACAGAGAGCTGTCCTGCAGTTCACCAAAAGCTAATGGTGCTCAAGAACTGTAGGTTTGCCCATTATGCTGTATAACCATAGGACAATGGTAGAAAACACTGCCAGTCTGCCTTGGGAGAAATACAGAACAGGGTATTCAGGATCCAAATGCAGGATCCAAATACAGGATCTGTTTAATAATTTGTATAAAATTAACAAGAAAAAAAAAAAAAAAAACCACACAAAACAAACAACCAAAATTCCCAAGAAGCTGCTGTGCCTGTTAGTTGAACTGATTTCATCCTACCTTTGCATCCTTCACAAGTAAGGGCATTATAGTGATACCCAGAGGCTTTGTCACCGCAGACCACACAGAGCTCCTCTCCTTTCACTCTTCCTGTGGAGTGACCCAGTCTAGGCTTTTTGGCTGCAGGGATATCCATTATCTCTGTCTCTCTTGTGAAAAAGGTCTCTGAGGGTAACCTCCTGAGTTCATACATCCCGGGGGAGTACCATTCCTCATGCTGTGGAGGGTAGAAGCCTAGGTTGGAGTAATAAGGTGGCGATGAGATCTGAGGCTGAACTTGGGGAAATGGCACATTGTTGTACTGTGCATAAGGTGACACATCTGGCTCTTGAACTGGAGAACTCATTGGTTCTGAAAGGACACCTGGAAAATAATAATGCAAAATCAGTTTCTGTTACTACCATGAAATTCTAGTTATCAGAGAAGTTTCCACTTCCAGTCATCTATCTCAAAAACCAGGCACAAACACAAAGACTGCATTATCTAAACTCAGATTTGTTACACAAATACACTGCAAGAAGTTTTAAAAATAATTTATTCATTCTCAGACACTCCTTTATAATTGGTGGAAATGTCTGGCACTGGCAGTTACACTAAAAAAATCTTGAAAAATATTGTGCAGGTAACATATAATTGTTCCATTTATAAGAAAGAGCAACCCCACACCAGAGAAGTTAACAATCCAAATTAGGCCTAAAAGCAGAATGGAAGAAATCCAAGCAAATGGCAAAACTCCCATGATATTGGCGAAGGCTAAATCAAGACTCAAACATCATGTTAATTTGTATTAATTCTGAATGAATACATCATGACAGACAAAAACTGCACTAGGGAAAATGACAGGGGTGAGGCTTAATTAGAAGATTGAAAACATGAAATAAGTTCGAGACGATAATAGGAAAGGTTCATTCCTTGAAATAGGAAGGTGTGGTTACCAGGAAAGAACAAGAAAGATATTCCTAATGTAAGTGGTGAAATGCAACCTTCTCAGCATCCAGCCTCAAGTGGCCAGCCAGCCTCTGCAGCCTGGTCCCCAGCCCCTACAAGCCTGAGTCATTCAGTGCAGCTGTGAGGCTCTCTTAGGAAGCACTTCTGTAAGCCTGTATTAGTCACCTCTGAGCCAGTAACAGACCTGGCAGTGGCACAAGGGGTGGCAACCTTTCCTGCCAGGATCAGCACAGTATCTGGAGGCTACCATAACCTTGCTTATTAAATAGCATATTTAAAATTGCAGGCAACTGAACCCTCATTGCATCTCTGTACTCCAAGCACAGCAATATCTAGAAGTCCCTGCATGGTGTAGGTAAAATCAAGTCCACATCAAACAACTGAAAAGCTGAATTCAAAAGTTATTTGCAAACTATTTCTTATTTTCTGTTGGAGAGAGCCACATCTTGCTGGTTCATGAAAACTCTGACTCAATTCCTTCAATAGTTCCAAGAAGAGAGTCTGAGAAAAATAGCGCATATTTCCAGGAAGATGACCAGTCCAGTTTTATTTGAATCAACAGCAGTATTTACAAAAAAATAATAGATTAATGCTCATTGGTGACCATCACTTAACAGTACTTCAGAAGAACTCCAAAAACATTTTTGCTGACATAAAATTGGTCCCAGACAAGTGCCCTTCTTTTGTGAGGAATCAAAAACAATGAAGAAACTCCAACAGTTAAGAAGAGGGAACATCTGTAATGACAAAAATAATTAAAATCTATCCTGGGGGATCCTTCCCTCTCCTTTGTCTCACTTCAGTTAGTGCCAGAAATGAACCTTTTAATTACACTGGCTTTTTCACTTTCAAGGTCTCTCACTCTGCAGCTTTCTGCCCTTCCTATTTTACCATGCTGCAGAAGCCATGCAAGTGTTCCGAGTTTGTGTGGTCGCTCTATTATTGCCCACAGCACATCATTGCCAGTAACAAGTGTTGAGGCGCCAGTTCCAGAATAAGCAGTGAGATGTATGTCTGGAAAAATGTGACACAAAACCAAATGAAAATAATGGTGCCCTTTTTTACCAACAATTAGTTTAATTATGGTTGCATTTTGTTTCTTTGGAAGAGGTCAGGGCACCAAGTGCTACAGTGGCAGTAGCAAAGTAGCAGAAGGCACTCCCCAAACCCAAGGTTTTGCCATTTAAACAGAGTATGGACACACAGAGGGCATCTGGGGACTCTATGAAAGAGCTTAGAAGTGATGCTTCAGCTTGATGCATCAGATACAAGCTGTCACTGATACCTGCCAGCAACAGTGGTGACAAAACAAGTGAAGGGTGAGCACAGCAAAGATTTCATATCCAGTATAGGTTTAATGAGTGGTATTTTAGCTGTATTTACCACCTATAGAGACTGTTGCTCATGAAGACTGGTCAAGGTACTTCAGGTACCAAAGCTGGGGTTAATTGTGGGATACACAATCATTCAGTCTCTCTTTGGAAAAGAATAATTTCACTGTGGAAACCTAAGTTTTCATTTGCTTGTTGGTAATTAGTTGAGTTTGCTAAAAGAAAGTGGGACAATCCCAAAATGAAAAGGAAGAAGCTGTTGGTTTTTAGCTTTCTGCCATACACAGGAAACTCCACAAAAGCTGTATACCAGCCTCTTGAGCTGCTTGGGCCTCTAAAAGAGCAAGAAAAGAAGGCAAAATTCCTTCAACAGGAAAATATATCAGTGCTTGTTAAAAAATTCAGAGCTATTCAAGGACTGCAGCACATCCTGAGACAATACTGGGGGTTTATTTAAACAACTGTAGAGCCATTTGGGTTCCAAGTATGTTTAGAAAAATCTTCCCAAACATTAATTCTACTCTGCTTCCACAGAAAAAAAAAAAAAAAAAAAAAAAAATCACCAAAACAAAACAAAACAAACAAAAAATAGTCTTAATTAAGTTAAATAAAGGAAAAAAAGCCAAACAGCCCATATCACCTCCTTTTTCCTTTCAGCAGACACAGCGTTAAACAATTTAGCTGAACTGAGTCCATGCTCAGATGCTCAGAGCAATGGAAGGGAAAAGGAAAACCAGACAGATTTGAAAGAGACTGAGAGAACATGGTCTTGTTCTACGTAAAATTCACTAAAACTAAAACTACGTAAGACTCACTGCTTAAATCTGGGAACTGCTCAAAGATCAGTATGATTTTGGAAGATAATTAGCTGGTAACTATGTAGGTTTTCCCCCTTTAGCTTGAAGTTTTGAAGGGTTTTTATTTGGTTTTGTTTTGGTTCGTCTTAAGTAGTCCTGAGCATGACGTACCTGTAGACCTGTACGTGAGAGTCTGGACCAAATAATTTCTTATCGCAAAAGAAAAGTAATCTTATCTTACCAAGCGGAACGTACATAAGCTTTTCTCCAGCTATATATATATTAATAGAGGTCTGGGATGGACTGGTCTCATGCAACTCTACCATGAGCAGCCCAGAAAAATCATTGCAGTTGCAGCAGTATAAGCAGTGAAAGTGAAGTCAGAAATGAGCTCATTGGCTACACCGACCATTTTGTTTGTGTGGTCTTAAATATTTTTAACCATTTATCTCTTTTTCCCTTTGGAAGGATACTATTCCGATTTTTAAGGAAAGACTATTTATGCACACACAAATGTTGAGTTACAGATGCAAATTTTTTCTGTTTGCAAATCTTATATTTTGTAAATAAATGTTTTTCAATTAAAACCTTTTACAAAATATTGAAAGCCTACAAAAAACAAAGTGAAACCTTCACATGCATGTGATCATTGTTTTACAAATATTTTTTTCTACCTGCAACTGAAACTTATTAGAGAGTTTTACTTCTGTTATTTTAAATTTTACACAGAATACTTTACAAGAAACTTCAAAAAATATTTGACTTGTAGAAATATTCCTTGCAGGAATAAAGAACTAGTTTTCAGTTTGCAGAATGATACTGAGATTTTGTGCAAGCTATATGTGTTTTTATGCAGAATATGACAGAAATTACAATGAGATCACATTTTAATGTTAAAGTTATTGTTCCACTAATATAAAGTTCAACAAAGAGAACTAAAGTCTAAGCAGGTTTAAAATATGAACCCGAGGCTCTCCTTCATTATTCATGAAGGAACATAATAAAATAATATTCAGAATTAGGTAATTCGGAAACCATGGCATACATTATCAAAATCCTACTTTCATTCCAACCAATTATTTGTATATCTTTTAAAGTCTTTGTGTATCTTTTGGTGTAAAAAACCTACTAGCATCCTACAATTTCAAGGAAGACTACAAGAATAGATAACAAAAATATCCAAGGGAGAATATGGCAATATCCTACCTTAGGCTGTGTTCAGTCTGACCATTTCTTGATGAAAAATACTCACCTTAAGGTGCCACAGTCCTTGTTTCCATCTTTTTCCTTTTTTACCTCCTAAAGTCTACGTGTACATGAAACTTCTTAATTCTGCTTTGTCTGTGTCCTGTTCACTGTGAGAACTTTCTTTAAGATTAGAAAGGAGTGACACAGACCAGAGGTTATATAGTTTACTAATTAACTTCATTATGAACAACTTGTTTGTAGATGCCGGAAACAATGTCTGTTCCCGGTGTGGATTTACCTGGATAAAATTTGGCTACCAGTTTGAGGGGATGCCTCCAAGTAGCCTAGCCATTGTATTTTTATACCTATTGTGGTTTAGTTACAACCAAATTTTGTATCAATAAATATTTGGTAAGGTCAGGTGGTTCTGTACAATAGATTAACCACTCCAGTATCACAGGAGGAAGGTTTTTCAAGTGGAGAAATGCTGCATTCTCAAAAAAAGGCCAAAGTGCTCAGACCATACTGGACACACCTGTATGACAAGACAGAATGGTTTGGCCTGGAAGGGACCTTAAAGATCATCTAGTTCCAAACCCTGAAATAGGAAGGGACACCTTCCTCATAAGCAGGTTGCTGAAAGCCATATCCAATCTGTCCTCATTAAATTTTTTAGTCACATTTCCACTGTTTGGTTTGGCTCTCTTAATAATTATTATGCATCCAATGTTTTCTGTTTTAATTTGTGCTGGTTTGTTTCTTTTTGATTTAGGGGTCAGTTAAAAGCCTAATTATCTTCTCTGCAGGGATGAAGCCAGATGTTGCATAAACTGCCAGGTGGTACCAAGGACAAGAAGTTACTTAACATATCTTATGATCTTGAGGCTGTTTAATCAGTTTGGACACTTGACTCTACTAGCTTTTTTATTACTAATACTTATTTTTGAAAATACACCAAAAAAAAGAAAAAAAACAAAAACAAAACAAACAAAAAAATAAACCAACAAAAAAAAAAAAAACCAAAACCCCAAAAAAACAATAACAACATCTTAAAAAAAAAAAAAAAAAGAAACAAATAAGCACAAACCAAACCAAACCAAGCCAAGAAAAAAAACAGGAAGAAATGCAGATTTACCTAAAAGGAGTCAGTCTTTTAAGCTCCTCTTAGGCACTGTGTCTACAACAATTGTCAATGGTATTTGTTGTTATTTCATTAAGAAGTTTAGATATTTTGCCTTTTTCTCCCCTTTGTTACATGTAATTTTTTTTTCCTTTATTGTTCCTCATCCTTTTCCATACAGCTTTTAAGAGTGTTCATTCCCCCCAGAAACTTCTTTCCCAGCTAGGGACATATACAGTGAGGCTGGCATTTCTTGTCATGTTATATTTTAATGTCACATTACAAGAAAACATTTTCAGGCCACTAAAAAATACTTGAAATACTTAAAATACTTGAACTAGGTCTTCATTCCAACTAAGCAGTTGATTTTCTTTCCAGGTTCTTAGAAATAATTCAATTTCTGTATCTGAAGTTTCACACTTAGTATCTTGCATACTAGCAACTTCTATATAAGGTGCTTTCACAGAAAATAGCTAGCTACTTGCTTATCATAGAAATGACAGTTTGAGTCACATACTGCATATATGTCAGGTGTCACACAAACATATAACCTTTCTGAATCACCTGAGTAGAGAGTTAGAAAAAGAAAAGCAGTTTTGCAGGAAGACAGGGTGGAAGGGAAGGACCTTGACTTTAAGTAGGTTAAAGATCCTTCCTCATTTGCATTTTGAGACCCTTTTCCCAGGGACTCGTAACTTCAGAAGTGAAAAACTATGGTTAAAACACACTAAAGACATACAGAGATACTTTACCTTAGACATATCCTCTTAAAGTGCCAGCATACAATTTTCATCTACTGAAAGGCAGAGAACTTTTTTTTCTGAAACCTGCTGCATCTAGAAGTCTTGAGACTAAGGATGTAGAATTACCCTGGAATTTTTATGGTGATGTGGCTCAAAGCATGGGCAACTCAGAATTGACAACATTTCTTTTTGAAAGACCTGATCCTGGAGATAATGTTTGGAGAAGCAATTAGATTTGCTTCTGAAGGTCTAAAAACACTCTCTCTGTAGACTGAATAAAGCATGGTGAAAATAAAATGTGTATCCAAGGTTCTTTTACAGAATGTGAGTTTGCATCTTTGAATAAAGGAGACTGGTTGTATAAAGGGTAATGTCTGTAAGCCAACAATTTTTAACTTGTGAGCTGCAATGTATGAGAAGACCAAAAAGAAACATGCATTATAAGAACCATCTAAAAGAAAAGATTTCTTTCTGTTTTCTGGAATCCATAAGTCACTTCCTGCCAAAATGGAATGTCAAAAATTGCAAATAATTTACAAAGATAAAGAATTGAGGGGCAAAGCCACTTCCTACAAGTGTTTTGCAGAGATGGAATCATATTTTCACAATGAGTAACTTTCTCTGCGCACTCAGTTGCATATTATTTCTGATAGGCTTTTTTTCCAGCTATAAAAGCAAAAATGACACCATATTAGAGTGACACCCCAAAAAACAAAAGTCAGCTTAAGTGAAACACAGCAGGAGTGCTAAGTTTTCTTCCTAATGGGACCCCTGATTCAACTCCTTAATACATTATTTCTTTCTGTTACAGAAATATCAGTTTGAATTAAATCTCCATTGTGCTAAGCTCTGAACACCTTTAATGAGAGACACAATCCCTTTTTCAGAAAGCCTCACAATTTGTAAGTAAGATTACCCTGTGGAGGGAAAGTATTTTATATTAACATTCTTCCTTGTATTTTCAAGCAACTTTATCATTACTCCTTGTACTTAATGAAATAATGAATAAAAAGGTAGATATTGAGAGGAAATTTCTTGACAAAAATCTGAAGTAGCTTGGGTATGCTGGAGTTTTGAAAGATGACTGGAAATAAAATCTGGCACCCTAGATTTGAACATCATTCTCCTCTCTGTGTATCATGGCCTGACATTGGAATTAAGAGGTAGCAAAGCAGTTGTTTAGCTGTTAGCATACATTTTTTTAAGAACTCCAAAACATTTCTCCAACCAAACTCCAAACCAAGGAGGGATAAAAACCAGTAACACACAATAATGGAGTGGGTTCTGCTTACCATCAGTGACAATGCTGTAGTTTAATTTTATGGAGCCAGGACACTGCAGGTGGTCTGACTTGTAGAGATGGTCCTGACTTCTAGGAGCTCTGCAGCTGGAGCGGCTCTGGGTGCCAGAGTCCTTCCTTCCAGGCCCCAGGCACTACTCTTGTTTCAGACAGATGAAACTGGAATGTGTTCAATTTTTCCAGCACTCAAAAAGGCAGAATTCTGGTCTTATTTGGACTGCAAACTTCTGAAGTGTTGCAGCATTTTGTGGGGGTTTGTATTGTGTGTGAGGCCCTCAATGCATCATAACTTACACAATGAAGGAACCACACTCTTGTCAAATGAAAGGCTAAAAAAATTTACTATTTTTTTTTTTTTTCTTAGCAGTACATATATCAGAAAACAGCTTGCCCATGCTTATGAAATACTGACCAAGAATTTTTCACTCATTAACAAACTCATGCTTAGCCTTGAAAAATTCAGTGAAACTGGAGCAAGGAGAATCTTCCAGACTGCTTTATAAATTTTCTTGTGCACTGAAGTTAATAGGATAAGTTTTTAATGGTCTTAATGAGACAGAGATTTTAATTTAGGTGAAATTGCATTCATACATTTGCATAATATGGCAATGCAAATACATTGCACTATAATTTCATTACAGATTAAGTGGAAATATACCTGCTCAGCTTGATTTAAGTGACTCACATGAAGTAACAGCCAGCCTCCATACAAAGGTCTGGTCTTGTCAAATGATCTCCAGTATTAGAAGAGTGTCACAAAAACAGCCTACAGGTTCTGCTCTGAGCAGTGATGAGAGCAATAACGTGCAGGATTGCATTAACACCACAGATCTATTGTTTGTTATTCCTCTCATAAGTATTGAAGATTCAAGAAGGTTGGCGCGTTTCAGCCTAATATCCTTGACTTGAAATTTCAGTCCATTTTCTTCTAGGCTTCTGAGTATAGGACAGCTTTCTATTTCAACCTAATTTTGTGACTTACCAAACAAATGAGGACCTTCAGCAAGAGGAAATCCATCAGCAGTGGCTAGCTGATGATGTCCTATTAAATTCATTTCAGATCCCATTTATTCTTCAGTTCAGGAGGAATATTGCTCATTAAACAGGAGGTTGAAAAGAGACCCTGAAATATATGAAGCAAAAAGAATATTTTAAACAAGATAACTAACTTTTGTGTACCTAGTGTAAAGAAGAATGCAGGAGGTTGTTTCAATATTTGCTGTAACAAAAATTGTCTTGAAATTACAAAACCTAATTCAGCCTTTAAATAAAATGCTACATCCAGCCTGTTTGTTTTTCCTTGCTGTGGCATATTTTATTTGCCCTCTTTCTGTTCATTTTAAATTAATAGTGGTTCATGCCCAAATATATTCAAATATTCAGACTGAAGTACTGGCCTGATCTCCTGGGGCATGCTGCCCAGCCCACCTACCATGCAATACCAAGAGTTTGCATTATTTTTCACCACCCTTTCATCATTTCATTGCTTTCACTTACTGAAAAAGTGTAAGTTTGTGGTTAGATCAGAAGAACACAGATGGGAAACTTTAGTTTAACTTCTAGGGACCAGCTCTTTATCTTGCATTCAGTAATTACTGAACAAGATAAATGGTGACAAACACAGAAAGCCAAGCCTTGCTCTGATAACCAGGCTTGCCCACCCGCTCTCTCTGTGGTCTCAAGCAGCCACACAACTCTCCCCTGGGGAGGCTGGGAGAGGTGTGAAAGGGGCTCCCCTGCCCACCTCACCTGGGTGGACTGGGCCAAATCCAGAGTGCATTTGAGGCAGGAGCAAAAAGAGAATATAGAGCTCCAACAAGTAGATGTCTCAAGGGCTTACACAGACACCAAAAGGATTCTGCATAAAGTTGTCACCAATCTGTTTTCCTTTGTTTTACAGTCTTGATTCTTTATTTGGTTTTATTACCGTGGGACTGTCCCTGGGACTGCATTTCCACTCACTGAAGGCATTTGAGAGTTGTAGCCCAGTCTGCTTCCCTGTGAGGGCCCAGCATATTTCTCGAGGAGAAATGAAATCATCTGATAAAAACGTGAATGCTGCAGGAGGCCCCAGTGCTGAGCAGGCTGGGAAGTAGCTTGTGAGAGTAACAAGCACACTCTGTAATTATATTCAGATTTGTCTGTAAGGATTCATTAAGTTCTTTCTTAACATAAACAGAGGCCCTCTAATTAGACTGATGCAGTTTAAATGTCTGCCCACAGATAATTTAAACAGTTTACTTAGAAATGTCAAAAGCTACTTGTATCACAGACCAGATAGGGTTCTTGTGGCAAATGACATATAAACACAGAGTCTCAAATCTAGCACAGAAACATAGTTTTGCAACAGCAGAAAAACTCCATGTAGCTTGGATGGGGTTTGGCAACCAGCTCAGCCACCCCACTAGGTCCACGTTTGCTTGCAACCATTTTATTGCCTTGCTGCCTCCTTTTCCAGGGAAATTATCTGCTGAAATCAAGATGTGTGGCTACTCACATGGTTTTAAGGTCTTAAAATTCCTGACAAACAGATTTCTCATTAAATACCCATGAAAAACCCTTAGGTTGGGATTCCTCTTACAGCCCATTAGAAGTGTTCTGTGATGGGGGAAGGCAGCAGCACAGTCAGGACCATTATAATGCCAGCAAGAAAAACAGTAAAAATTAGGTATTTTCAGAGGGCTAATGAATATTTTTCTGGATTTTCTTGTTGGAGACAAGATAAGAGAGACCATCAGTGCCCTCTCCTCATGTCCCAGCCCTTTAATATCATCCTTAGAGCCCATGGGAGTGCAGCCCTTAGAGTTCCTTGTAGGATCAGCTCTCCTTACAGCCAGACATGAAGACTGGTCCACCACTGTTACTACTACTTCTTGTGTTTCCTCATTAGCCCCTGTTTAAGGGCCTAACACTGCAACACCTAACATCAGCACTGGGATTGTGAATTTCTGTATGTTCATACTGAGCCTAGAATTTATCTTCTTAGGGAATGTTGGAATTTATATCAAAATACTTTAAATACAGTCCCAAGAAGACTTCTATTTAAAAGTATTTACTGCCAGTATATGGTCAGACTTTCAATACATAGATTCTTAGCTGGTAAGTTTTGTATTCTACATCCTGCTAGTTTGTGCTGCAAATAAAGAAGAAAGCAGGCAAGCTATGTTTCTAAAGGCTTATAAAGTGTCTGTATTTTTGCAGCCTCTTTGCTAAGTCTATAAACTTATTTCTTGTTTCTTTGGGGACATTCCATTTTTTAACATATCATTGTATAATGCCCCTCTTTAACCTCAAGATGGACTTCTTAGAATCTATTATTCTTTGCATACACACAAAAAAAAAAAAAAAAGACCCAACCCTCACATTATTAATAGTGCCTTGTTGATAGTAAGAATCCTGAGGACATATTTGTAATAATCTGGGCTATTGTAGGACATTACAGGTTTTGTAACTCTGTGCCTCCTGCCACAGATATTTTTGTCTGGGCGGATTCAGTTCAAGCTAAATGTTCATGATGATTTTACAATTCCCACCATTTTAATATTTCATTTTCTTTAATATATCCAGCTGATGTCAACCATTTACTAGATTTCATGGAAGAGATTTTCTTCTTGGGGTTTCTGCAAGGCACAAGATCACCATAAAAAAGGCCAGAAATTTATTTTCCAATTCATCTAGCTTTGGTACTGTAAATTTCACTGAACACCAAACTCTTCATTAAATACTGATTGATATTTGGCTTTGATTTTCTCCTGAGTCCAGCCAGCTATGAGGTATCTAGTCTAAATTAGATTTATCCATTTAATTAATTCCACATGTATTTAAAAGCAGCCGGTGTTGATTTCCAGCTCTATGACCCACACTAGGTACACAGTACAGAACATTGAAGCTACACTTCCTCTATACATTGCTCAGTTCTGGGAAATAATGTAGGTTACTATAATGGAATGATACTCCATCCTGAGGTAACAACAAAAACAAAGAGCATCTGACATGTAAAAGCTGAAATAAAGGCAATAGAAGCACAGGAAATCAATATTGCTCTCCAAAATAAGAGCCCTTCAAGAGAAAAGAAAAGGCATGTGATAAATTAGAAAGCTTCTTTTTTCCAAATAATTTTTCGTTAACTTTTTAAATAAACCAATTTACTCCACCACCTTTGGAGATTATTTCTTAGGCCAAAATATACAGCAAAGGAAAATAGAGATCAGTATGTATAAAGTAAAATATGTGCCCAACTGCATGAGATTATTATTTTCAACTTCATGTTAGGAGGTTGGAATTGCATAAAATTTTATTACATGTAACCTTTAACATACTTCAGAACAATCAATGTGTGTTTGCATGTTCTATGTTTAACTAAGAAAATTTACAGGTATATTATTATATATGGGGCTTGTTTTTCCACTGTATGGATGTATATACATATTTATTCAGATTTCTTATGGGATACATGTTCATTGAGGTATACAAATATGTATGTATAGACAATTGAACTCTAGGTTTCAGATTTATTGTGCGCTCTTATCTGTGCACTGCCCTGACCTTGCTATGGTCAATAGTAAAGCTTTCCCTGGCTTCTGTGTCAGCAAAGCCAAGTCTCTTACTGAAATAATTAAAGTTAAATCAACTGACTTCACTGAAAATGAAAGCATCATGGCCCCACACTTTCAAGTAAATGTAAAAATATATTTGATCATCAGAAAAGCTCCATGACAGCTCTAACTGTGGTTTACTTTCAGAAGAATGGTTGAATCTATTTCAATTACTCAGCAAAGGAAGATATATCAAAGCACATGCAAAATCTTTCACGAATATTAGAGAAGTACATTTCCTTCCATCTGTCCTATAATATTTTCCTATTCTTCACACATCTGACTGCCTATTGCTCAAAGAGAAATTTCAGTAACATCATTAATCTGTGGCCCAATTCAAACATTGTTAACATCAATGGGAATATAGATTCCTGTCTCATTCACAGGCTTTTGATGTGGCCTCATAGCCTTTCTGTAGAATATTTAATGCAGTACCTCAGTTATTTGAAAAGCTATTTTATTTGCTTACCTCTTTGTTTTAAGTGTATCAAAGGGACCTGGAAGCATTAGGAAGGTGCATGCTCTCTATTTCCAGCCTGTTGCTCTCAGGTCATTTTGGCAAGCACAGCACTACAGGCAACTACACAGCAACTGATGCAAAATGCGAACAACCATTCGAGCAAGTTTGAGAAGCATAGGCAGGACATTTATTACTGTGCTTATTTGAAATTTTCTGTTACATTTCTTAATATGGAGTTTAAAATCCAAGCAGGAAAGAGACACAGGACACAGGAAAAAAAACCCAGAATATTCCTACTTCTTAATTCTGAAGCAAAGCAGGTATCTGAGTCCCAAGTAGAATTGAAAACTCTATGAGAAATATCAATGGCATTTCTGTAAGCAGGTAAGGACTTCAAAGAGTGGGGCCAACTTCTGACTCTGCCTGGGATTACCTCCTAAACACCATTTGTGTGTTTCTTGCTTTCTCCAGCATCTTTTTCATGTCTCATCTGGAAAACCTTCAAGCCCTCCACTTCTAACTTGTTTTTGGACTGCCATTTAGACTAGTGCAATTCCAATATAATTCCCAACCTCTAGGTTCTCTGTAACACAAGCAATAGCAATAAAAATAACAAAAGCGAAATATGTTCCACCACAGTTATAGTTTTCTGAAGATAAATGACTGGCAGGAACACGCAGAGTAGAATTACATTTTCTTAAAAACTAGCAATGGATTCAAATAGTAATCATTTGAAATTTGAAACCCCCTTTTACTTTTCCTAGTTATGTGAAATATATGCTAAAATCTTCAACTTTGGAAGATGCACTTGAAATCTGTACACAGAACTGTGAAAGAAAAAACTGTATGAAAAAAAAAATCCCTTTCTGGATTTTTCTCTGTTCTTCCATTAATCACATTGAAAATATTTCCTTCTTCTAAAAGGAGAAAAAAATCATTTCGCAGCTAATGCACACAATTAACTAGATAGTTCTGTTGCAAGTCTCAATATCAAACTTACACCTTCTGTTCCAGTGACACACAGAAGCCAGCTTCTAAAGACAAATTTCAACATGACCTTATTTTTCACCTTATCATTTTTCCCAAGGGCAATTCCTGCTGTGGAGACAGTTTTGTGGATGAAATGACTTCTTACATTATTATTCACTTTAATTTTTTTTCTGATCAAAAAACCATTAACATCCACTAAATAATTCAGGTGATAAAATTATTTTTATACTACACAACAGTAAGAAGCTATCAGTTTAAGGAATTATTACTTACTGTTCTTTTCTGGAAGACTGCAGATGGCAGGATGTAAGACAGTTCTGCACTCAGTTCAGTATTCTAATGATTCTCACATAGGAACATTTTTGTTTTGTTTTTCTTTCATGTTTAGCAGAAGCCTGTAGTGATAGCACAATGAATCAAAGCTTGGGTTTATTGGCTCAGTGCCCTAATGGACAAGGATTACTCATTAACAATTCTTTCTTTGCGAAACTCTCCAAACATGGGCTGTATTAAAATGTTGTGAATTCCAGCTTGACCATCAGCAGAGATTTGAGATGCTTGTTAATACTCTGATCCAGTGCAGAGGGGAAGTTAACTCAGACAGTGAGGTGATAGTACCTTGTTGCTAATTATAACACTTTCCTTGCACATGTACATTTTTATGACATCCTCAGCCCCCTTGTCTTTCCCATCCAAAGGGCCCAGATGTTATTCCAAGACATAAACTTGATTTTTAAGTCTTTCTGTTATTTTTCACACATTTTAGGGAGACTGAGCATTACACAGAGTACTAAAGCAGAATAGGCTATAAATTACACCATCACAGTGATGTGAGGACATTAAAGTTTAATTCCTGTATCTGCAACAATTTCTAAAAAATTGCATCATTTTGATTTGGGCTCATCCCATAAAGCTTTAGACAAGAAACTGAGTACCCTAAGTTTAAATCTATCAGACTCATGCACTAGGTGTGCACAGGGTGAGAAATTGGTACCTGTAGATGGAAAACCACATCCTTGAGTGGGTTGCACTGTATCTGAAAATGCTGATGTGTTGTCATTGACAGAAAGGGGACCTTGAACTACCACATCCCAATTTACCCTGCAGAGGGAATCAAAGTGAAGACAAATGGATTGAGGCTGTTTTATTTCAACATCCCACCTACACAGGAAGCATAATAATTCCCTGGTTTGCATTGCTAAACATACCCAGTGGGCATGAGTTGATCTGACAGTGGAACTGAGACAAATTTCAGTCAGAGGAGACTACTGACAGCATCACTCATGGTGAGTTCATGATTGCCACGCAGTCTATGATGTCCATCCTTCCCTACATATTTACACTGTCTGAGCAACATTGAATACACAGAGACACAGGCTGTGCCTCCTACTTGAGCAAAGAACGGCATTGGGCAGCAAACACGGTTCTTTCTCTGAGGAAGGTGAGAGCTGCTGGCCCTAAAATTTGCATATAGAATAAAGAATAAAATTCCTTCACTTTGCCTCATTTTAAGAGAAAGAAATAATACTTTAAAAAGGTATATTAATCCTCAAGCTTTTACCAGGGCAACTCAAATTTTCTATACTTCTCATGAAAATATTATTAATAATGAGCCTCTTTTCTGTGTTCTGTCCCTTGCAAATTCACCTGGTAGCCACCCAAACACTCGTGGTCTGACAAATTTCTGAAGAGAGCATTGGGAGAATGATGCTGTAAGGCTGTCACTGGACACTAACTCCCAAGAGACTACTGTTTCCAGGGATTTATGCCTACAACTCATTCCAGCAGGCACTGGACACATGATAAATACATTTAAGACTAAGGCTCTCTCAATCCTCATTTCTGACTCTCTGAACACCATCTCACTTCTGTAAACAATGAGATTTCTCTTTGACAAATTCATATTTAGCAAAATCAACAAAGTACTTTCAAGTAAGGGAATTCTTCCAAAGCAACCCTACCCACAGAAGACAGGTTATGTCTTCAACCAAGCATGTCAACAGCCCATCTGACACTTTCCACTATATGTCCACTCCAGTGGTGACTAGAAAATGTATGCCAAAACCCCAATTTCTTTGGTCACCCAGTGATGAGTTTTATCCCACACCAGGAGAAAAAGCAGAAGTGGAGCCAAGAAGTCCAACAAATGCCATATTTTGTGCCATGGAGCTTTCGGTCTCTTGGTAGGTTCCAAAGATCTGAAATTTCTTTCTCATCATTCAGCTTCCCCCAGCATTGGTCTGATATAGTTGGTGGCACAGAGCAACTGCTTTTTAGAAGTCCCTAGAGACTAACTTTCAATAAATGTTCTTTCCCAAAAAGCATTTTCCTCTATGTGGATGTTGTTTGTCAGACAGCTAAGAGTTTAGCACGAAGGAAATGGAATTTAATGTCCCTATTCACCAACATATTTGTTGCATTAAAACATTTTTCCTTATTTACAATAATAAAGAGGCAAGTGCCAAATTGGTGCTTTGTCTACTAATCAATACATTCAAGCTATTATTGGAAAAAGCAAAGAAATAATCCACATGATCAAAAGAGGAGATGCTGCCTGTAGCAATGACATGTGGCATTACTGGTTAAAGCCAGGTGTTCATATTTATTGTGGTTCATGTACAAATGAGAATTGAATAGAAAGGAATTGGAGCAAATCAAATATATCTTCTGTGGTGTTACATACACAGCATCAGGGGAGAGAATAGAAGGAGGAAATATTCAAACACAGTTACTTATAAATGGAATATCTTCTCAAAGGTAGCATTGCATTCTAAAATTTTTGAAATCTCAGAATATTATCTAACATCCTGAAACTTTTCCAGAGTGTACTGACATTACTTCTGTAATTGACAAAGAATATGTGTTCTACACTACATCTATGTCATTACCAGTCCAAATACATGTTCAACAACAAAACCAGGGATATAGATAACATTCAGAGCTAGAAATCTGTCTGCCTAGAAAATACCACTTCATAAACTTCACACTCCATGAAAGAAAGGGGGTGTTTGCCATAGCTCATTTGCTCCTCCTCTTGCTACTCTGTCTTTTCTCCACTGAAATAAATGCCATTCCATATTTTCATTGACAAGGTACCTCATGGAAAGGCAAGACAAATCCTGACAACAGAGTAGTTTGCCATCAAACACTTTTGATGGCAAAAGTGATGGGTGGGAAAAATCTAGTACAGAAAGAGATAGGGAGGAAAGGAGAAAAAAGTAGGCTGTGTGTTCACCTTCAACTTTTCCTTCTCTCCACATCCAAATGAATGCATCATCACACATTTAAAAAATAAAAACCACTAAAATAATACACCCACAAATAACCAGTACTTGCTCCTTTTTGCTCAGAATTTTCTTCCAGGAGATGAAAAGCTTACTGACTATTCACAGCCAGTTTTCTGAGGCTCCAACAACATTGTACACATGACAACTGTAGAACCATTCAGGCTGAAGAAGACCTCTAAGGCCATTGAGTCCAACATTAACCCAGCACCACCAAGTCCACCAGTAAACCACATCCATAAGTGCCACATCTACACAACTTCTGAATACCTCCAGGGCTGGTGACTCAACCACTTTCCTGGGCAGACAGTTCCAATGCTTGACAACCCTGTTGGTGAGGAAAATTCTCCTAAGATTCAATCTCAATAACCCCCGGCACAACTGGAGGCAGATTCTTTCCTGCATTAGACAGTCATTACCACAGGGAAGGTGAGGATGAGGAGCTAAAGCCAGAAAGATCTCTGCCAATGGATTAATTTCTCTGTTCCCTAAGATGCAAAGGGAGAAACTTCCTGTCTTGCCAGTGGGAAAACATGTCTTCTTGGCCTAGGGATTCCTGGAGACATCTTGGGACAGGTGGGAATTGCAACAAGGAGTAGGTCTGGTCTGGCTGAAAGATAAATCAGCTTTTCCAGCTGGCACCTGGAGCTGTCAATACCCTTAAAACACCTGGGCATTTCTGACAAAAGATCCAATTTGCAGCAGTCACAATGAGTGAGATAGCTCGGATCTGTGTTTGTTTCATAGGCCAAAGGACAGGTGTCGTGGTCAAGATCTTCTTGTGCTCAAGGACTTCTTTTTCTCTGTTCTTACATCTCCTAGAATGAATGCTACTGCAGACACCTGAGACATCATGCAAACTAAATTGTGCCTCGACACAAACCATCAGTTTCAGCTCAGAAAGTGTTCACAACATGACCATAAATGGTCACAACATGACCACTAAACTGCAATCACCCTCAGCTCTACTTTCATCCCTGTGGCACACCTTATTTATCATTGCTACCCAGAGGATACACATCCTCTACACCACTTTGGGCTGTAGTCTGTCTCCTCAAACCAGCCATTTCTTACTCTCAGGCACCCTCATCTTTTCATTTCTGGAAAGATGTCCAAGATTATCGCACACTTACAATAAATTTTATCATCTCAAGATAATTAAGCAAACTTAATAGCTATGGTTGTTTCTGTACAGGCTAAAATATTGGTAAAGAATGGCTGCAAATCTTCAATAAGTTAACTCTTATGTCTGTTAATTTTTTTTTTTTACCTCCTGAATTTCAAAAGTGGAGGAATTACTACATTTAAGATTAGCTTAGTTTGTTGATTAAATCTTTCATTAATCAGAACCCCTTCATTATAAGTTGCTCTCTGATGTTTCAGTTTCTGAGCAGGGCAAAATTTATTCAATAATTTTTTGCCCTGATGAAATAATCTGTCTTTGCCACTTACATAGTTTAAGTGGAATGTCATGAAGGGTAAAATGACCACAGAACAATCTGTCCTTAGAGGGGGAATTCCTCCCTGGTGACAGGCAGTTAATTGTTAGCCAACACGCTCTAGTGAGACCATATATGTAAGATACCATCTTAGAGCAGCCTGGGTGCAAGAGGAGAGCTGGCTATATGTGGAATCAGCTACAGCATCAAAAAGTTGTGTTTCAGTAGGGGAAACTTGGTCTACTTCCCTCCAGCTGACTTAACTGAAATTTTGGATGTGTTTTTTCTATTAATAAGTTCTGGTATTCCACATTAGATTATCTCTCATTATTTTAAATTTTAATTAAGACACTGATATTACATGTTCTTTCCTACCCTTACCCCCTTCTAGAGGTTACAAGTTTACAAGTTCCTAAAGAAATCACAGCTTTAAATTAAACATGTTGGTACAGTATTAGCTGATAAGAAGTTCTCCTAGAGGCCTCGGACTAAATATATACTTTATTCTTACAGTTCTTTTTCTCTTGACATTTTGATGTTTTACAGTGTGATGATGATTGAGTTCAATAAGGGTTAGCCTTCATTTATGTAAATATTTGGAGAGATAAAATTATTAAGAAAAGTTGATCTATTCCAGTAAATGAAAGCACTGTCCTTTCATTAATAAGTAGTTCTCTTAAACTAAATGTCAAAGGTGACAAGTGAAGTATTATTAATAAACAAATAGTAGAATATTTTTAGATGGGTTTTTGAATTGTTAAAATAATCACACTAAGTAAATTAATTCTGCAAACTTTTAAACCTCTCCTTTTTTCTCATACTTTGTCTAGTGTCAAGGAAAAGACAGATGTTTAAAAGGACTAGTTCAGTAGCTAGCAAGAGGCCATTTTTTTCATGAGGGGAGAGGAAGTGTAGACTAGCCATCATATGAATGGACAGTGTAAAGCATTGGAGGTGCAGGACGAGCTCTGCTGATGCTATGTGACAAGGGAGAGTTAACATTAACCTCTTAAACCCTCAGGTGTATAATTTATTGCTCTAGAGGAGGCTCTACCATGCCCTGAAGAATTGTAGGCAGATGACTGCTCTCACTCATTGAGAGGAAGAGCTGCAGAGCTGGCATCAGATGCCCAAGAGGTACCAAGAGGTACCTGGGGGAATCTCCCTATCCTCTCAAGAAGTCCATGATCAACCAGTGAAAAATGGGAATATTGCACACTCAGCAGCTCATGGAGATGTCATTGCATCTGCCTTGACATCTAAGAGGAAAGAGAACATCAGATTCCACTATAAGTAATGCTGCAGTGCTCAGTTTGGGAGAAGTTGCCTTCTTCCTTTGGCAAGGCAGGCTCTTGTACATCAGGAAGGAGCAGGAGCAGGACTGTTCCAGGAGGGGATAAAACGAGCTAAGGACAGCTCCACACTACCTGAGGGGCCAGAGTGCTGATAGCAACAGGAGATGAAAGGGAATGGAAATTAGATAATGCTGGGTCCTGGATATAGCTGAGATATTTCCAAACTCAGAAAAGTAGTTTTGTACCAGGGCACAGGTCAATCCGATCATGCTCTTAGTTTCCACCTAGTAAAGAGTTGGTATTAAGGAAAGAAAGGGGTTTGAAGATCAAGGAAAAGTGTGGTCATTGAAGGGAAAGTTAAAGTGATATTAGAGCAATAGATTTTGGAAGAATTAGTTTATTTTCCTTTCTTTCCTAATCTTCAGTTAACATCATTGCATTCCGAAAACAAATTACTTCCCTTTTAGAAGAAAGAAGTGAAATGTGGTACAAAGCTTATTAAATTTATATAAAGCATATCAGGAAATGGAGAGGTTACTTATCTCACAGCAATATTAGCGTGGGCTCAATCTGAACAAAAGCTTCATTTATCAATATCTAATCTGAATACCATTTTTGTTCAAAATTAGGTCTCATCCCAAAATATGGGATCATTTGCATTGGCAGATCCCTCATTTATGCCAAATCTCACTTGGCTGATGTATTTCATCTTGCCATCTCATCCTGAAACACAAAACATATAATAAAACCATGTTATCTAGAGTAGATTGCATGCATGGGAAGTTTGTCTAGTTCTGTTTCTTGTCTTTTGTGACCCCCTCCTGCAAAACCATAAGGGAGGGAAT
This sequence comes from Vidua chalybeata, assembly GCF_026979565.1. Taxonomy (NCBI): domain Eukaryota; kingdom Metazoa; phylum Chordata; class Aves; order Passeriformes; family Viduidae; genus Vidua; species Vidua chalybeata. The sequence continues at coordinate 16,110,864 of NC_071534.1, read as the reverse complement.
CTTACAATGAATTTTAGGCATTAACTCTCTCTCTAAGTAAGTGTTTAAGATAAGAAAATTTATGAGGAAAAGGGAAAAGGAAAATAAATTCAAAGCATGGCAGCTCACCTACTCAGCAACTTATTCAGTAACTTAAGCCATTGTTCCTTCCTATGCACTGGCTCCTCACAATTATGGAGCCAAATTAGAGGTATCTATCCTTTCCCTTGAGGTTTCCTCAAAATTGCCTCAAGTTAGTGGGGGACAGTGCCTGCAGTTCTCTGCATTTAGAAGCCTTCAACTAAAACTTGCATTTCTCTTGGTCAATGGGGTTGCCTACTGAGAGAATGTGCTGTGCTCATAAGGAGATGACCCTTTCTCAGCTGATAATCCATGGTGGGATAAGTCCTCACGAGCCTGCGGGATTCATTCCATGTATCACAGCCAATTGCAGCCATATTTGTATTTCTTGGACACAGAAACTGGTTGCCACAAAGGAAATGGGAAAGGAAGGTGTTATCCTTGCAGAAATACCAGCTAGGAAGTTCTTCAGACTGGACTGAGCAACCAGCCCTGGTGTTAACTCTTTTGTCCAGCAGGAACTAGCAAAGAACTGGGCTCCAGTAGGATTCTTTCCTACTTTCTACCAACCTATTTGATGTACAGAGCTGCTTAACAAAAACATCCCTAGTCCACATGAACCAGCCACCATGTAGAATGGAGAGTACAGTTCCAGTTTTTGATCTGTTAAATTTGAGTGAAAAATTAAAACAAGATAGCACCAATAATCGGCGCTGCTGTTCTGGTTATCATGAGGACTACAAGTAAGTCTCAGTTGCAGCAAAATTACACATGAATTTTTTGGGAGGTGAAGTGTGTATATGTCCATGTGTAAGTGTTGTTATTTCTACTCAAAGGAAAGAGAATCTCTACATGTGATTAAATTGACATCACCAACAACTGAGGGGCAACAGTCATACCCTATTCTTTTTCCGGTTGTCTTTCCCCATAACAGCTGCTGCTGATAAACTCAGCAGCAGAAGCTGCTGGAAGCATCAATGGTACCAAATACTGGAATAACAGTGTGATTATTAGATGCAACTTATCTTGTTCTAATATTAATAAACTGATTACTTCCAGTATGTAATGTATACGTCCAGAAAGTCATCCTCATATAAACACAACAACAAAAGGGATTCCTTCCTGTATGCATGAAAATTACCCAGATACAGGCAGATGATTCTGTTTCAGACTGTGTCTCGCTAATATGTAGCTGCTAACATGCATATATACACATGCCAAATAAAAGATTAATAGAGCAAAACAGAAAACATTTTTCTCCTGGATATGTGATATCAATCTGGAAATGTATATAAACCCTGAAATTGCATTCTTTTTTTCTCCACATCCAGTTCATTCCAGAGAGAGCAAAGGAAGAATGTACCTAGCTCTTACCACTTTCAATTTAGTTCAAGGGTGGTAAGTCAAAGTTAGAAAATGTGAGGGAACTGCTATTTTCCCAATGACAGAACTGCTGTTCAAATAGGTGATGAACTGTAACCTTAAACTGTGCAAGACCTTTATGTCACTGCTATTGCATGATACTGTCTATATTCCAAGATATTTGCTCTGAAGAAACATCAAGTCTTAAATCTTTTTGGAAAAGTGAAAAGCATAATTTTTTGAATTGTGAAGCTGATCTATAAATGGAATATGCCAAAAATATGCCTCTCCTCAAATATTAAAAATTATAATAAAATAATTTGCCTAAGAAAGAGAATAATCAATAAATATCAGAGACTTTAGACAAGCAGAACAGAAAAAATTTAGTAGTTCAAATTTCTTACAACTCAGAGAACTGGGTGTTTTTCTTCATACTTTCTAAATATCTTTTTAAACTAGCAGAATTGATATCCATCTTATCCGTTTAATCATTGACTTGTTGCTTAACTTGTCTTGCTACCTAGGCCTTTTAAAATCAACAGATAATAATATGAAATAAACAAAACCTTTGTCACTTATTCCTACACCAAGCTTTATGTAACTCCCCTAAATATGAGTTGCAATAGAAACCTTTGAACACCGTGCCAGTAAAAGGGACTGTATTGCAAAGAAGCTGATAAAATCTTGTTTAGAATACCATCAATTTATTCCAGGAATTAACTATAATTAACCAGATATTTTAGGCTTCTTGAATGTAATAAATCTCTCTTTTGTTAATATACTGTTCCTTGCTTCTTCAGGTGGAAAATCTTGATCCATAATTGCCTGGATACAGTTTTTTGAGATTACCAGTAAAAGCAGGCAGAGACACATGATTTCTCTAATCACAATGTCAGCCAGCAGGTGCTCAAATGAAATGAGACCTTGACTGCCTTTACACCTGACCTTGGATTATTTCAAGGCAATAAGTGAGGTATGGAAAAGCACTCTTTTCCTGTACCTATGCTTGATTGCTCCACTTAATTTCACAATTCAGTAGTATTTTAGCAATCTACTTCCCAGTTCAGAGTTTTTGAAATTAATAAAAAATTTGCTGTGTCTCCATTATTTGCCTTTCGATGGTGGACCATATCTCTGCATAATTCAGCATGTTGAGGACTTCTTTGGAAGAATATCATGGACCATGGCCCTGGAGAGAAGAGTGGTCCAGAAGAGTGGGTCATCGTTCAAAAATCACCTCCTCCAAGTTAAAGAGCAGTCCATCTTTAAACCATGAATCAAGCAAAGTCATCAGGTGGCCCACATGGATGAACAAGGCGTTTCTAACTAAAATCAAACATAGAAATGCAGCGTAGAAGTGGTAGAAGCAGGATCCAGGAGGAATACAGAGCATGCAATGCATGCAGAGATAGTGTTAGCAAAGTTAAAGGCCACACCATTGCACATGGCAAGAAATGTGCACAAGAAGGACTTCTACAGGTGTATAAGCAGCAGAAGGAAAATTAGGGAAAAATTTGGCTTTGCTGCTGAATGGGAAGGGGGACTACCTAACAAACACAGAGAAAACCAAGGTATTCAATGCTGCCTTTGCCTCAGTATTCACCAATAAGAGCAGCCTCCAGGAATTCCAGGTACCTGAAACCTGTATAAAAGTCTAAGAAAGTCTTGCCCTCTGTGGAGTAGAGTCAGTTTAAGGAGCATCTACACAGACTGGACATGCGTAGGTCTATGGGTTCTGATGGAATGTACTAAGAGTGTTGAGGGAGTTTCTGATGCCACTGTAAGGCCACTTTCAATTGCCTTTGGAGGGCTGTAACTACTGGGAGAGATTCCTGATGACTGGGGAAAAAATCAAACATCACTCTGATCTTTAAGAAGGAGGGAAGGAACCTGATAGCCTTCTATGACAAGAAGACAGGCTCAGTGAACAAAGGCAGAGTTTGAACTTAACCGTGGTTGGTGCGACAGCTCCTCATGCCGCCATTCAGAGGGACCTTGACAAGTTATAGAAATGGCTTGACAGGTATCCTACAAACTTCAACAAATTTCCAGTACTGCAGCTGGGGAGGAATAGCCCTGTGAGTAGCCAAATTGACCTGGGTATCCTTCACTAAGACACTAGCTGCAGAAACCTATCTCTCCAAAGAAAATATAGCATCACTAAATAAATTAAAATGTTAAGCCACAATTTGGGGAGAACACCAGGTGTGGAAACTCAAACTCTACGCAAGTTTGGTGTACTTCAGTTGCTCATTCTTATATATTTCATAGTTCTTGGGGGAAGCACTAATGACAATATTACCTGAGGAAATGCTTTGCTTCCTAGTAGGGTTTGTACCAGGCATTCCTGATGAGGAAATCTGCATGTGTGGTGTATTGGGCTGGAAGCCTTGCTGACCTCCAGCTCTTGCAGTAATTCGATGGCTCAAGAAAACATCTTGTGATTTTTTTTTTCAAACTAATATTTGTCTGTGTCCTCTGAAACCAGTTCCAGCCATTGACACAAACAGAGAACAGCCTGTTAGCAAGCTTCTCCTACATGCTTTTTTGAAGAGGCATATCTTTTTGAGGTAAGTCTTTCCCAATAACTGGCATGAGTCAGCACAATATCTTCTCTGAAAGACATAAAGTTGCCCAAGAATCATAGAATAGTTTGGGTTGGAATGGACCTTTAAAAGGTAATCTAGTCTACCCCTGCTGCTCTGAGTAGGGACATATTCAACTAGACCAGGTTTCTCAGAGCCCCATCCACCCTGACCTTAAATGTTTCCCAGGCTGGGGCACCTACCACCACTCTGGGGAAAAAGGAGGGGACAAGAGGGGTGCATGGACCAAAGGTGCAGCTCAAAGGCAGTGAAGGAGGGTCGGACTGGGAGCACTGATGCATAATGAGCTCCAGGCTTCGGATACATCTTGAAAGAGAGGAAGAATTAGCTCAGGGGCTATTCCTTGTCTCAGGTAAATACAACAGCAGAAGATGCCAGTTGACAAGGGGCATTTTAAGCTGCTCACAATTTTCCATTAAATTGGAATAGAGGTGGTTCCTTGAGAATAGTAAGATTGTGGATGAGGAACGCATAAAAAGTCTTAGAAACACCAGATGTTTCTCATGGTCTGACAGTTCCTGTACCCATACAGCCAACAAGGGCAGGAGACAGGGATCCTGACTGCAGCTCCCCTCCCAGCTTTGTCAGCAACTTTGCCCTTCAGCCCCCTACAAGCGTGACAATTTGCTGTGTGCTCTGGCAGAGCAGAGGGAGCAGGACAGGCCAGCGTGGCCTTGACCTTTGGCCAGCCAGGGTAACATTTCAGCTGCCCACCAAGGACCAATGGTTCCAGCCTCTGCTGCCAGGAACCTTGGCAGAGAATTTGCCTCTTCCTAGGAAAATTAAAAGAAAATAAAATTAAAATTAAAATAAAATAAGGAATAGGCTAAAAAGCAAACCCTTGCTAATTCTGGCTTTGGGCTGCCCTGGTGTCTAGTGTACCATTCCATTAGCAAGGGTCAAGGGAAGCAATGAAAACATTCATGAGAAGCCAGCCATGAAAACAAGAAAATACAAGGCAAAGATAGGGGTCTGGTGTGACTGCAACATTTTTCTTCACTCCATCCAAGCATTGTAACAGGTAAACTTGCAGCCAGTGTGGGGCACTGGGAAATGGGAAGTGAACAGTTCAGGACAGAGGTAACTCCATTACATTCCCTTGCTGAGGGAGAACCTACCTGCTGCAGTTACTCCGAGTTGCCTGTTTCCGCCGCACACAGCAGCATTATTCCACAGAAGTAATATTACATCCATTTAGACTGGTTGTCCTTCTCTTGTTTGTCCTTATTGTTAATCTCTTTCACATCTAAATTCAAGTTTCATGTTAGTGCTATAATTTCCCCTTGCCCAATATAAATCAGCAAGGGCCCATAAGCCACTTCCAGCCTCCTGCAGATTTGTCCCAGTACAAACTACACAACTAATCATTGCCAAGGAAAAAATGGGGTCTCTCAGGACTTGCAGACGTTTTTCTTTTGATTGCACACCAGAGAAGGAGCAGAGAACAAGCAGATGGGATCAAAGTCCCCTCCCTAGAAGAAGAGAAAGTCCCATTTTTCTTATCTTAAGCACCGTATCAGCAAGTTTCTCCCATTAATTCCCCTTCTGTTCATTACAGTTATTCCCAGCCAAGAGAAAGCACCTGGCATGTTGCTTCTGGTGATGACTGCCAGCTTCAGAAAGCAGAGGTATCTTTATTGGGGGTACTCAAACACTTCCTATTTCATAAACATCGTTGTCTTCCTGGTTGGTGCTTCAGAGATTTGTCAGACATCTCTGGGCAAACAAAACTCTGAGCCAATGGAGATGTATTTTTCATGAGTTCCAGTGTTTTCCTGACACATATTTAACAAAGCAGACAGCTCAGAGGAGTTCTGAATTTGCCATGCAGACAGAACTAAGTCTAAAACAAGGAGTGAAATAGTTGTCAAAAATTTGTACAGCAAGTGTCTGAGCACTGACTTTATTGAGCAGATAAATATGGTTATACATAAACAAATTTAGTCTGTTAGCTACTGCAGACATCCAATACAGTAATTAAATTGAGGGGCAGTACACGACAACGTGGGACGGAGGCAACAAAATTAATGGGTCGAGTCTTTATTGTGATCAAGACTTAAAATACCCAAATATTCAGTGGAAAAAACATGTTGGCTCTTATTATGCTATAGATAGTTCAGCATGAAGAAGTACAATCTTACTACATTTCTTACATAAATTTCCTTCTTATGTAATTTTACATGCAGAAGAGCTGTAAAAATGATAAATAGTATAAACACAAAACCAAAAAAGTTGAGATAAAAAAGGGACATTTTTTTTTTCTGTCGCAGCTAAACACTGTTATCAAATGGAAGTTAAAAAATAACTGATACCAGTATGTAAGTAGTTGAAAGCATTGTTACTAGGAAGCCTGTTTTCTGCATGGACATACAGAGCTGCAATAGTATTAATAGTGCTACCTTTCCAGCAGTATTATCTAATTCAACATAAGCATTTGGAAGACATAAGAATGAGGAGTTTTTAATCTCTCCATTTATTCCTGACTTCATGAGACTTAAGCTTTGACATGGGACCTGAGTGAATTCCCTGGACCCTAGGATGATGCAGAATATTAGATCTTGGCACATCCTGTACCATCCATTTTTAACTCAAAAATCTAGAGGACTCCAAGTTCTGTTTCCAGTATTTGAAAATTGATTTCTTATCCCTCTTCAGCCTTCTGTCTACATGGCCTTGTGGTGGCAATTTGCTTTCTCTTTTTCTCTATTCCCCTTTCTACTCTTTAACTCAGAAGAAATACTCCTCTTTCTTAAAATACAAATAATTAAATAGCAGTCTGAAATAAAATTCTTCAATGGAAAATAAAAAGAAAAATAAGATAATAAATCTGGTGTTTTACAAAATTTTCCTTAAAATAATGATTAAACTTACAGATCTCTGTAACTGTCAAAAGAAGTCAGCTGGAAACATACATGTGAAGCCTTAACACATTTTGCATTACCTTGACTTAATTTTTACCTACCTGCTTTCAGTTAATTATGTTACACATGAGACTCCTCCTGGCGCTTTGTCAACATCTGGATGCCCTTGTTATATATTTCATCCCAAAGTCTGTACATTCTTTTGGACTAAGTGATCATTTCCCTGGAGAAGTTCCTACTCAGGTGAATTTTTCATAATTTCTGTCATTACTTTGTCCTTTCTCACTACAAGAAGCATTTTGTTTAACTCTTACAAAAATATAAGAGGAGTATTAATTATCATTAAATGTCTACTGGTATTGCCTAAAAAATATAAGCTGTCAAAGAAATAAAAGCTACAGCTTTCTTTGTTAAGAAAGATCAGTAGATAACAACACTGAACATATTCCTGGGACTGTACTGCTTTTTTTCTCCTCAGACTTGAATTCATTCCTGTGGACTATTCTACCATTTCACATTATGGAGAGCTGAATCTTCCTCTGGCTTAATTAAAATCTTTATTCCAGTGTAAAGTAAATTTTGCTTCCTTCTGCAATCAGGAAGCCATTTCCAAATCAAACTCTGACTTGTATGAGCACTGCCATATTTGAAAAATACGCAAAAGTTATTTTGAACATGGGGACAGAAAAATATTCAAACAATGTGATAAATCCTGTGTAATCAAGCTACTATTTCTCCATAGAAAATATCATTTGAATTATTCACATCCACTACTATTTGAGATATGACTTAGAAGTCTGAGTGGGATATGCCAGTCTCACTGATTGTTTAAATGTTCCAAATTCTGAAATATTTTAAGAAGTAATTTTGTAGGAAAAACATCCTCAGTGAGCATATTTCTTTAGACTCCACAAGAAAATTCTATTGGAGCATGTTGCAGATAGAAGCATCCAGCAAAACTGGAGCTACAAAGTCAGTTTGTTCTCAATAGATTGTCTTTATTCTTTGTCATACATGATTGTAGAAGCCATTATGTAAATCAAAGAGTTGATGAAGTACAGAGATTTCCAGGAAAAAAAACCTAGTTTCCAGCCAGTGCTGATGTTTACACTTCATGCAATGCACCTGAAATATTTAAATAAATGAAAAGGAAAGGGAGAAAGCCCAAACATCTCACTGTGAGTGCCTGGAAAAGCACTGTGGCATGTATGTAACTTCAACTGGTAAGAGATGATATATTGGGTTAGTAGACAGTTAAATTTAGACAAAAAAGAAAGGGGGTTTTTAGATGCAAAAGTTTGTCCAGATGTTTTCAAGCCATTTCTTTCAATGTATTAAATAATGGTCAAATGTCCACTGAAGTCAAACTTCCACTGAACTAAATCAGTGCAGTCTGTTTGTGGATACAAAATGATCCTGCTAAACTGAGCTGTGGCTTGTCACTTGTGACAGCTGTGATGCATCTGCAACAGGAAAAAATAGCAGCTACTCACCAGAGAGGCAGCCAAGCTCTCATGAGCCAGCTGGCCATTTCCCAAACTGTTGGGATGTTTGTAGGTCTTTGTCATAACAACAGCATTCACTCCCTTTGTATTCCTCTTAATGACAGGAAAGTTACCCTTCATCATTACTGGAAAAATGATGCTGCTTCTAAGCAAATGTTACCGTTTCTAGAGTTATACATTGTCTGGTCTTCTCTTTTCTCCCTCAGACTATACTCACACAGATTCTTATATTGAATCCTTTCATAATACGGTTTTCCCTATTAGACTTCCTGTAGCAACTATATGAATGTTACATTATTGGAGAGGGAGGAAGAAGCTGTTTGCTTTGCACATATGCAAAATGGTGGACCTCTTTCTTTTGTAAATTGTGGTGAATGTTGCAAAATAGTTTGACAGCAGCTGGTCCTGCTATTGTGATAGACTAATGAGAATATTTGACTAATGAAAATTAAATCCCCAAAAGCTGACTATCACCCAAAAGAAATAAGATATTTTCTTATACCTGTTCTAAATATCAGTAGTGAAATAAGGAACTCTAGTCTTAAATGAGTTTTTGAATTTAAAAAAATATTATTTTCTGACTTAACAGCATAAAGTGACAAGGTGTTTTTTGAGAGGCTTATTAATAAATTGGGTTTTTTAAAAGCAGGATTGAGCTGTACCATAAAACGATCCCTTTCATTAAATTATCTGCTCATATCAAAAGTCTTCACTGTAATCAAATTAGGCATTCAACTCACTTTCCTTCTTACTGATATACAGGTGCAGATTGGATTTTGCTGAGTAGAAGAGACACAAGAGACATGAACAGAGAATTAGCTAACTTCCCAATATACCGTTTTGTAGGGAAGATAAATAATCCAGGGATTCAAATAAACATACAAGTGTAATTGCACTCATGCTATTCCATTGCATTTCAATAAAATAGCAAAATGCATCTGAGAAATGTTCAAATCTTGTGTGCATCACAGTGACTGCACGCTGTACATGAGAACAGTAATACTGAAACATCACAAAGCACAGTGTAGGCTAGACAATTTGAATTTAATTGAATGAGGCAGTAGTCATAAAGAGACAAATTAAATCATTTACTGAAATTATCCTTTCTGAAAATGCCACAACGAGTCTCTGAGTTGCAGCTAACTGAGATGATACAGCATGCTCCAGTGTTGGATTTTAAAAATGGTAGAAAAAGGCTAAAGCCACTTTATACTGTCAAATGTATACCAATGGCAGAGGATAATTACTTTTATACATAGGTACCCTGTTAACTCTCAAATGGTACAGTGCTTCATTCATAGCAAGAACAAGACTTAGGCATTGAAAAGTTACAGATCCAGATCTAAATACTCCTGTAAGTTCATTCACTTAAACGAGGACTGTTGGTGTTGAGAGCAGGAACTCTATCAGTATAATACTAGAAAAATATATTCAAATTACTTCACAATAATGAATTGAGTAAGAATCCTAATCAAAACAGGGCTAAGATTTCCTTTCATAAGGATTATTAATATTGCATCAGTAATGATGATTTTGTATTTAAAATTATTTCATGCCAGCACAAAATCTTTGGAGGGGGAGAAGTTTTGCAAGTATCCATTTTATGGTCTTATCCATACTCTGTGGGGTGTGCCTATAAAGATATCTGCCAATCAGTTTGTAGGAACTGTTGAAGCAATCCTGTGCCACCTCTGCCACATGTTCCTCTTCCCTTTGTTGAGTGACTATTAGTAATTAATTACAGCCTACTGTCATATATCTGCTTTTCCCTCTGCTCTGATCTTTCAGCATGAGTTTGTGATTTGACATGGATTAAGCAGTTCAAATGCCACTCTACAGGAATCCTAAAAAGGCAAAGCAGGGCTGCTCACTACAGACTGTGACACCACTGGAGACCCAGGGATTACACAGATCACCGTGGATCCACCATGTGGTATCACTTGTCCTTTCTCCATTCAGATGCTGAGGGAACTCCTTGCTCCTACAGTAAGTTCTACAGCTTGCATCAAGCATGACCTGCCAGGACTGGTCATCTAACCGGCACAGAAGCTCTCCCAAGGTCATGTAATGGCTGGGAGAGGATTTAGGATCACTTATCCCAGTCCTATTGTTGTTAGCCTTCTTACACACCATTGGGAGGGAACTGTCACCCCTCAAATCTAGCCATGTGGCCAGATGTTATGTAATTGAATAAGACAATAAATGTGAATACCAGATGATTTGGGGCAGCTAGGCAGGAGTCATGGGAGTAGCTGCTATACAAATCTTACAGTTTCAAGTGTTAAGACAAATCTCGAAAATTTTCATTTTCATAATGGTAAGAAGTCTGTTCCTCCATGTCTTGAGTTACTTGCTTTTGCTTCCTCCATTCCCTTCTCTGTACTTCACTATTTTGACTGGTAGCACCATACGTTTTCTTTGGACTTACAAAAGTTTCATTGTTCATCTCTGTTTCCTCAGCCAGTTCATCCTGATCAATTATGCCACATTTCTCTTCATTGAGGTTTTCGGGATCAGCCCATTCCTGCTTCTCCCCAGAAGCAAAGATAGCGTAGAATATCACACCACTGTAATGCACCAGGGCTGCAATCAGAAAGACGTTCTGCCATTCTTCACGGGTCTGAAAGAAAGGTGCAGGTCTCATTAAGTTGCCAGTAATAAGAAATATCGCTTTCTGAATTACGCCATGAATTAGCACATATTGAAGAATGACTGTGATCACTGATTCCTGATGCTGAAGATAGAACAACTTATGAGAACCATTGCAAAGATTTTTTTTATAGATATAATTACAGCAAATATAATAAAACTTTGTCTCTTTGTTGTTTTTTTTTCTCACAGTAAAATTTCACTCTTGCATGTGAAATATTTGTGGAGTTGGAAATGCAGGGATTTCTCTATCAACTACATAAATATTATTGTAGATCAATGTTTGCTTAGAAACTCTACCATGGGGGTATGGAGTTTTTCCAAGCACAGTTGTATGGAGATACTGCAGAGACTTGGGCTCAGGTGGTATTAAATAATATCTGCCTACACAGATAATTAGTTGTAATAGCTGAGAATTAGGCCAAGGTGGTTTTTAAAAAGTAAATGTTTAAGACAAACAAAAAGCAGCTGCAGAGACCAATGAGGAAATGGCATCCCAGGAATCTTTGAAATGTCTTAAATTTGTTGCATTACATAACCCTTTTCCTAGAAAACATGGAGAAATGTTACCTTATGTTTTGTCATTGCACCAACGATGAGTGGGCACACCATTCCCGACAGTGTCCCCACGCCGTTGGAGATCCCCATCAGAATGCTGGCATAACGAGGGGCTATGTCCAAGTGATTCACATTGAAGCCTACATAAAATGAGAGAAACAGCCAACTGTACAGCAGTGCACTACCAGGCCAACAGGGCTTTCTACAGCCATTCTGGCTGAAGAAGACTGAAAAGGTTAGCAACCTCCCTACTGCACCTCTGAAGATTATGTTGTATAGAAAATAAAGTTTACTTTGGCTCTGTTTGAAGTGTCTGTACTTTCCATTTTCTCGTACTGGAACGGTGAACTTGGCAAATATTTTTAATTAAGGAATCAATCCCTCAAATTAGTGAAATATCTTCTATCTTTTTATTTATGTAGTAGTGTTTTTAATTTGTGTTTTAACCACATGAGTGGTTTAAGAGCAGTTTAACAACTTGATAAAAAATATAATATAAACCAGTAAGAAAAACAATTATCCTTACTGTAGTGTGTCTTCTGAGCACATATTTTATTAAGAAATAAAAACAAATGCTAATTATTAGCTCAGATAACTATCATTCATTAGGTAATGAAAATTAGTCATATTAACTGTGGATGATCACAAGAAGTGACGATTAATTCCAAGTGCATGGTAATAAATAAGGTAAGAAATAGACTCCTGGGAAAAATCCTGCTATAAAAGTTGATCAATAGAAATTGCCAGCTATGCAAGGACCTTGTAACTGAGCAGCAAAACCACTTCTCATCTGCAGAATCCTGAAATAACTGAAGACCAGCAGTTACTTTGCTGGTCAATTTTGTTCAATAGATCCATGTTCTTGGCAATCTTCTTGGAAGATCTTCAATCTTAAGAAAATCTTTAATCTTCATAGCAAAGCAGGTTTATTTCAGCGATGCTGGTATTGATGGTGCCACAAAGCAGCTTGAGACTATAAAACGTGGGTGAGACCCATAAAAGTGTTAGAAATAACTTCTGGAGAAGGGCTGGATGTAGAATGCAACAGAGGGAGGGCTGACATAGAGAGCAGAAATTGGGTGCTAGGGTTGGGGACAGGATTGCAACTGATAACCTTTGTGCAACTATTCACTGCATATTCTCTCTCTCCCTCTCTGTCTCTCTCTCTTTCCTTTTAGGCATACAGTTAAATAGGATGAAAAGGTGATTGACAGTGTAAAAGTATATTAGAAAATAACAGCATAAAGCTGATGTAAATTGGAATCAATAAAGAGCAAGTTCTTTTCAAAGCTTCAGGTATTGTGTGCAGCATGTTTCATAGATACCAAAGTGAATTAGTTCTGATATGGGAAGAAATAAAGAACACCCCATGAGTTGCCACATTAAGAGCAAACAAAATAATGGAAATTATGACAGTAAGAACAGTGAGGATAATAACATCAGTTTTATCATTAATAAAAGCAAGAATAAGATTAATTCTTACCTGAAATTGCAAAGCCGCTGAAGCCTACTGCTAACACCAGAAAGGAAATAGCCACACCTTTTGTGTGAGAATAACCAACCACCAAAAGCAAGGTTGCTTCCATCCCAAAGCCTTCCAATGAAACACATGAGAATGAATTACATTTAAAATTCTAGTTGCCATGAAAATACTAATAAGCACTATCCAGAGTAGCAGCTTAAAATGAGAGAAAATTATTTTGTATATTTTAGCTATTCTTGAACACACTTGGGAGCTTTGTGCATTTGCAGAAATATTTGTATATTTATTGTTTGAGAATATATTCCTTTTTTCTCCTCATTCACTGCTGTATACATGACCCAAACAGTTGGTGAAGTTAATTCACTGTATTCACTGAGCAATATAGGAAGACAATTGAGAAAGTGAGTATGTGCAAAGGGCAGAAAAATTCACAAACCCACAAACATTTGAGTGAAAGAAGAAAAACACTTGCCTTTAATTTCTCATGGTTGTAGTGATACAAGATGTTTTTGGTAAATGGAACAAAAGAGTGTTTTACATACAACTGTGCTACCAACACAACAGGACATCCCTGAGCATCACAGGGAACTTCCAGTCTCTGCCATTACTGGAAATTAGTATTTTCTAATATGTGACATTGCAATCCTTCTGTTTTGTTTTGTTTTAATGACATTATTAATATGCCCTGAACATACAATTAATTTAACCATCCTTTCTGAAGATGCATAGCCAAGTTATGTGGTATCACTGACTGCAGGCATCTCTATTTCTAGGAGCCTGTGCCATCTATAAATAATGCAAGCCAGCAATTGGCAGTGGCAGCTAACGACTCCACAGGCTGCCTGGCTTGAAATCTTTTCTTTAATTCAATATCAACCCTACATGTCACTGATTTTTCAGTTTAGTGACTGAATTGGAAACAAATTATTTTGTGCTGAGTTAATATTTTTCTGTTCATCCTTCATTTTTTACCCCCACCCTAACCCTTTCAGCCTTGTCAGTGGGCTCTGCTGGGAGTAGCAAATGGGAACATGGCCAGTGACTTCAAGAATGTATCCACTGGGAAAGGGTGTCTCCAGCACCATGGTACAGGGTTAACTTTGTCTGTATGGGTTTGCAGGATGAGGCCTATTTGATCATACTATGCCCATTCAATTAACCAAACTTCTTGTCTCCTCCCTTTTTTAAAGCATACTCATATGAGTAAGGATTTATGTCATGAGGCATCAGCTCCCCATTTAATGCTTCAGATTAACCAGCTATAAATGCAATCTTGAGTAAATTGTCTCTTGTCACAATTAAACATGGATGAAACTATGATACTTGCATTGACTGCAACACACAATTGAAATGTCATATTTTCAGAATCCAATAGTACCTCCACAGTTCATGACCTTCCTTACAGTGGTAGTGGTTAAGATCTTCCTACTCCGTAAGAAGTCAGCTAGCTGCCCTCCAATGGGCACAATGATTGTCATGACCATGTGAGGAACTGCTGACAAAAGGCCAACCTGCAATTAGACAGATGCGAGCTTTACTGTCATTTCTCCTTCAAGATTTAGGGGCAAGAGAACAGGAACCATAATGTTTCTTCACCTCTTTTCCCCTGAATCACTTTATCTGATTACAGCAGATGCTCAAAACTGGGTGAGGGAAGAAAGATCTCCTTGTGGCCCAGGAGGAGAAATCAGAGCACAAGTGAGAATCTCAACTTAGAAATGCCATGCAATATCCTGTTCATATTAAATTCTATCGTAGACATCACAAAGCCCTGTCATATGTGTCCTGATACTGGCGTGCTCTATCTTGGCTTTCAACTGTGTTTATATATTTTTGTTATTCATGTTCTCAAGGACCTCCTTCCTGAACAACAAATCAATCCCTGTTACCTGCCTCTGTGTAAAGGAAGGAAGCACCTGCACATTGCATAGGGACGGACATCATGAAATAATTTTACAAATAATTAAATAATCATATATGTAAAAACATGGATTTATATTTATTCTTGTGGGATTACAGCCTACAAACTGATGTTCTTCTTTTCATTTTCACAGAATCCCAGAATCCCAAAATGGTTGAGGTTGGAAGGAGCCTCCTTCTGTTCAAGCTGGACTGCCTAGAGAATGTTGCCCAGAACTGTGTCCAGACAACTTCTGAGTTTCTCCAGGAGATTCCACATCCATTCTGGGGAACCTGTTGCAGTGTGCAGTCATCCTTTAGTAAAAAAGTGTTTCCTCATGTTCAGAAGGAACCTCCCATGTTCCAGTTTGTGCCTGCTGAGCACAAAGTTCAGCTCAGAGCACTACTGAAAAGACCCTATTTTAGTCTTCTTTACACTCTTCCTTCAGATATTTGTACATATGGATGAGAACCCTGCTGAGCCATCTCTTCTCCAGGCTAAACAGTCCCAGCTCTCTCAGCCTTTTCTCATAGGAGAAATATTTCTACTCCTTCATGGCACTCCATTGGACTCTCTCCAGTATGTCCACATATCTCTTGTACTGTGGAGCCTGGAACTGGACACAGTACTTCAGGTGCACCCACACCAGTGCTGCATAGAGGGGAAAGATCACCTCCTTCTCCCTGGTGGCCTTTGCATGATGCAGCCCAGAATACCATGAGTCTTTACTGCAAGGACACACTGCTGGCTCATGTCCAGCCTGGTGTTCAGAGGACTCCCGGGTCCTTTTCTGCTAAGCTGCTTTCCAGCTGGGCAGATCCCAGCATGTACTGGTGCATGGGCTTGTTCCTCCCCAGGTGCAGAAACTGCACCTGGGTACACTTTCCCTTACTGGACTCCATGAGGCTCCTGTGAGCCGCTTCACCAGCCTGCCAGGGCTTCTCTGTACAGCAGCACAACCCTGCAGTGTAGCAGCCACTGCTCCTACTTTTTTGTCATCTCCAAACCTGCTGAGGGTACACTCTGCTGCATCATCCAGGTCATTAATGAAGATGTCAAATAGGATCAGATTCAGTACAACCCCTGAGACAGAGTTTTAGTGATCAGCATGTCATCTTCTAGAAGCTTTTCTTTGAAGCAGTAATTTAGTGAGAAGTTTGAGTTTACTTTCAGTGGTGTGCAACCTCGTTACATTGACAGTTGGTTTTACACTGGTTTTAAATTAGTGAGGTTCACAGAGATGCAACTCTAACATTAATGAAAAGCAGCTCAGAATAAATAGATGTACTTTTTCTTAATATCTCTCCTCATGTCCATGCCGTACTTAGACTGTCATTGCTACCATGCCATAACCATTGCTTCTCTTGCAGAACCTGGGCACACAGTGCTCCCAGAATAGATAAATAATTATTTTCTTTGTTATCAGCCTTAGACTTGCTTGAAAATAATTACCACATAGCAAGTATGTATGCTAAATGAAAAAGTTTTAAAACTTTTCTAAAACAATTATTCTGTATTCCTCATTCATGCTCTGAAGAGGAAGTGTAACAATTCTGATTTTAATGAAATGGTGGTGGCACAGAATATAAGAATTTGATCTTCATTGCTAATGAAAAGTCACAAAAATCAAGAAATTAAATGGTTAAATGCTGAACGGTCAACACTAGACAAAATGTACATTTCTAGTTATTTATTTAGTGGTTTTTCATTATATGTGAGGGCTTTTAATCAACTATTTCCCAAAATAACTTCTCCTTTCTTCCTTTTTCTAATAATTTGATGCTCACATACTTTTATTTCTATCAGGTCAGCAGAAGTATGTCATCCCAAATACTGGGAATAATCTACTGTAATGATTCCAGGTCTATCTGGTTCTCCTCAAATAACTAAACCATAGCACTAAGTGCCATGCCCAGTTATTTTTTAACATCTCCAGGTATGATGTTCACCTCCTCTCTGGGCACACCATTCCAATATTTAACTACCCTTTCAGTGAAGAAATTCTTCCTGATGTTCAGCCTGAAGCTCCCCTGCTGCATCTCCTAGGCCACTGCTTACTCTCAGACATTTACCTTGCTTATTGCAAATCCAAAGACTTCTTCAAAGTAAGCAGGCTGACTTATAAGGAGCAAGTAGAAGGTCCAGCTTCTGCAGAAGTTTGCCACAATGATTGCATAAACTGGCATTGAAGTGAAAAATCTCTTCCAGGGAGTATTAAATTTCTAGGGGGAAAAAAACACACAAAATTGGGTAGAGAGAGGCAAAATAAAGAACCAGTATCTTTTATTATCAAGCCTATTAGGTACATTGCATGCAACTTACATCGTAGATCACTTCAAATGCAAGTGAAATATATCTCTTGAATTACTGGCAGAAAAGAGGTAGAGAAATTTTCTTAGAACAGTTAGTATTCTTAAGGTGGATACTGCACTATTGCCCTGCTCACTGAAATTACATGAGGTCTTCTGGAATCCTGCTGTTGGGATAACAGGATCAGTTAAAGAATCAAAGAAAACTAGAGAAAACCTTGTGTCATTCCCCAATTTTTGGCATGATGCAGTTTGAGACATTCTATTGAAAGGAGTGGTAAAAAAGTGTTGTCCAAGCTAAGACACATGCAGTAGCACAGCAACAAGCAAATACCTGCTTCAGCCTAATTAGTTTAATTCAGAAAAAAAAGGCCTGTGGTACAGAATTTAATTTCTTGCTTTTCTGATTTCTTGCTTTTCTGGCATTTTCAATTACTATTATGCTCCAATATTCCAATCAGAAGCTGAAATCTATAGCTATGGCAATATACATTGATATTCTCTTTTTTTTTTTTTTTTTTTTTTTTTTTGAAAAAGATGCTAATTGTGCTCTACGGGCCACTGCATGTGGTTGTGTGTGCACCCATGAGGTTGGTACCAGTTTTCTCTGCAGGAAAACCATCTTACTGCAAGGAAAATCCATAACCTGGAACAAGTGTGTGTGTGTCTCCAGCCAAGACTTGATCAGCCAAATTTCAGATGCATGCCCAAAAAGACAGTCTGGTATTTTACACTCCTAGCAAGGCTGTTACCAAAAACATGTAGAGGAAAGACCTGGAGTTATTTCGTTCAAGAATGTTCAAAACTGAAAGTTAAGAATAAACAAGAAACACCTTTGTTTTTCATTACTGTCAAAAAAAGTTGCCTAAGGGAGCAGAGGGAAGTTTGATGGGAAAATAGGTTTTAACTCAAAGTTTCCAGGATCTTCTCAGAGAGAGGATAAGAAGTCTTAAAGAACCTGAGCTGCTGTGTGAGTGAGCAGGGCAGAAACCCAGTCCTTAAGCTATTAGATTTGCAATTATCCTTAATAGGAATTCAAAAGGCAGCTGGATAATTTAGTGTCTGCAGTCAGATTCTTATTTAGCCAAATCCATGAATATTTTTTAGAACAAGCATGACAGTTACTCAAGAGCAGGAGGCCAGAATGTGTGGTTCCCCCTCCCAACCCTTCCCTTCCCTCACTAGATCAGAGAAGCTCCATAAGCCAAGAGCTTAAACAGCATTATGTGTTTTCCTGTACTCATCGCTCCAGCTGCAAGAGCCTGATTCTGTACTTTTCTTGAAAGGAAAAGCCCATATTTCTGCTAACAGCATCCATCCAGTCATATGCTCATCTTCTGCAAAGTGCTCACAAATGACAACAAGGAAAGCCTTTTTTTTACTTACACTTGCATTAGCTAGGCTGGTTCCTTCTCCTATACTTGTTTCTATATATATCCTTTCTTCATTGGTTATTGTTGGATGCGCAGCAGGACTCTCATAGGCATGAAGCAGCCAAAACATGTACCAAACAATCCCAAACATTCCTGAAGAGGCAGGAAAAGCAACTTGTTTTCAAGGTCAATAAAGCTACACTTCAGTATCTGCAAGCCTTGAAATTTGTTTCAAGTGCCAGTTAAACAAAACCTGCAAAGAAATTATGCCCAGGGAAGTAACAAAATATGGCAACTAACTGTGTATATTGTATGCCTGCTTGCAAAGTATTTGAGCATTTTGTCACTTTTATTACATTATGCATAGGACAAGGAAAAGGCAGGAAGAAAACTCTCTGTAGAACCTAGGAAAAAAAAAAGCAGACGGACCATAAAGTGGTGGCAATCTGCATGAAGGGACTTCACTGTAAGATGGCAATGGCAAATCTTGTGCTGTGTCCTGTATTTCTGGGGAAGACAGAGAAAACCCACTTCAGCTGGGCTGCTGATGTGCAAGGCTGGTTGCAGCCACCTCTGCCACACACTGTGAGGGGAAGAATGAGGCACCACAGATCAGCCACAAGGCCATACCCATGGGACCGCTTTGTAAAGTGGCACTGCTTTATTAAAGATGGACAGCATGGGGAAGATTTCTCAGGGCAGAAGTTTTCAGGTCCATTTGGCTCCCTGTCAGCAGCATTTGCTGTAACTTTTGCTGTTAGTGTGCACTCTGGGGCAGGTCCCACACAAGTGTTTGTGCTGCAGAGGAACCTTTGCAACTGCATCCAATCCTGTCACTGGGTGACCATGGGCCGCAGCCTGGTCATTGCAATTTTACAACCTTCTGTAACAGATGATTACAAAATGAAAGCTCTCATAATCTGCAATAAGTAGGGAATAAATTGGAGCACCCATTTGCAACCTCTCCATTCATGAAAACAACTTTGATTCATCCTTGTTAGACAGGTTTTAGTAAACGACTGGCAGTACTGATCTAGTGGCAGATGTCCTTCATGTTAGGCAACTCACCGTAAATATAAAAGACTGATGACCATCCTATGTACTGCACCAGCACCCCTGCCAGGGGCATGGCCACCACTGCACCTGCGTAAGACCCTGCAGAGAAAACAGATCAGTAAAACATGCCAGCTGTGGTGGGTGTGCCCAGCTGTCAGAGCAGCTGATCCAGACAGGTGCTCATGCGAGCGGAACTGGAGGGATGTGTTTGACTGACTTTTTATGAACTTGGAGAATGGCATGGAAGCTCCAAAATTTTGAGTGGGGTGACAGGAAGAACTGGCCCCTCATGCATCAACAGTCTCATTTTGCAGAGTTGTGCCCTGTATGGAAGTAGGATAGCAGGATTTGCAAATCCAAAACTGATGACAGACAACTACAGAGGCGCATGCTATATGTGTGCTCTTGAATGGGAAATCCCGCCTGGCACTGTGGTGGGTGAGGTGAGTTTTGGAGAAGATAATGGACCAAGTTTCAGAAGCTTCATGGAGGAATCCTGATGAGTGCAGATATGTTGGGAGGCTCTTGTCATGGCCCTAGACCCATCATCACACAAGCACTGGTAGCAGAGAGGGTGCTCAAACCAACCCTGAGTCTGTGTAACCATGCTTAATTCATATCAGCAACATAAACAAACAGCTGGAATAATTAGCCAAATGTCGACAGGGAGATAAAAGAGGATAAAAATGTGGTCTGCGCCAAGTTTTCTGATTGGGAAATACATAATACTGGTGAAATTTCTAAGTGTCTTGTGGAAAGAAATGAGTATTTAAGTGCAATCTAGATAATAGGCTTCAGTGCAAGACAGTGCCAATGGCTTTACATGTTGCTCTGAATTATTCTAGGAAATGAGATACTTATGGTTTTGAGAGTAATACATGTTTTGTTAATAAACATTTGTTAATGCTCTACTCATTAGCAAATACTTCTCTGCAATGAAAAACTTTTCCCTCATCTTCATGTAATTAGTTTTTCATACAGATTTCCTACAGAAAAGCCCTGGGCCAGAATGTAGGTAAAAAGCCCAGGAACTTGCTTAACCTGCATTTTCCTAATTTTTCCATTGCTCCTATGCACCATTCAAGTGAAAGGATCAGTGATCTGTAGCCACTAAAATGGGTGTCAAGCTGAAGGATGAATCTTTCTCTAGAGATCCCATGCTAGGAATTTCAAGGAGGGAAGATTGAGAGTGGAGAGGCTTTTTTTTGGGTGTTTTCTTTTGCAGGAAGTGAAAACACCTAAATAATTAAAACCTGAAGCCATCTGTAGTAAAAACAAAATTCCCATAATATACAAACATGGGGCTTTTTCCATTTGCTTCACTCTTCCTTTTATTCTTTATTTTGTTTTTTAGTGCTGTATTTTCCCCAGCCATACAACTCTACTGCTGATGGACAGAATTTTTTTCCTGTGACTTTTACATTTTTACTGAACATTTTCTCCTACAGACATTCATCTTCAGCTGTCAGCACTGGAAAGGAACACAGAGAAGAGAGTAAAATATATGTCTGATCATAACTCAAAACAGAATGAAGCAGGACAGCTGCTGGCAAGAAGTTACATCACCTCCACTGCAGTATATTGAGCAACCAGCCTAAAGTACTGAAGTCTTTTTCAGATAATTTTAAAATGTGTGCTTGTTTAGGAGCATTCATTGAGTATGCATAATAAATGGAATCCCTAAGGATGATGCAAATAAAAAAAAACCAATATAATTTCCCTCATGTGAACCTCTAGACCCATTTTAGTTTATTATGGGAGCCATTTTAAGTGTTGGCTTTAAATGATAAAATGAAGGCATATTAAACAAAAGAGGACTCACAAGCTCCTAAGCTAAGGGTACAAGGTGATTGTAGCAAAGGGCAGAGGGTCTGTGCAGCTCCTTCAAATAATGAAATTAATAAAATAAATCTCATAAGGATACATGCTTACATAAACCATATAAGCCCATCAACTCACCACAGAATGAAGTGGTAGCCAACCTGCTTCTCTCCAGCGGCGGGGCCCACTTACTCCACATCCCATGGCAGGCTGGGTATGTGACGCCCTGGCAGACATTTCACACATCACATGATTTGTGATTTCACTGCATTCCACTTGAAGTAGTTGCTGATGCTATTCCTACTGCCTAGGTGTTTGTCACCATGGAATGATATAGGAAGGGTAAGGTAAGTCTGGAAGAGCTCGATTGTTTGAGTATGAAGATGTCACACTAATCTGAATTACCTATTACCTGAACAGTAATATGTTCTGAGGTAAAAACACTGTTTAGTATATGCAGTTGATGGCACAAGAAAACTAAAATAATTCAAACTGCAGCACCAGAAACATATATTTTTCTTTAAGTAAACTTAGAAATATAAATCAGGATAATTAAAAATTATCAACTCAAAAGGAGCAGCAAGTAAAATCGTATATTGATCAGAAACCCTGATAGAAAGAGATCTTACAGCTTCTAGAACCAAATCTCAAAATCAAACTCAGTTTGAAAGGACCAAAATCGTGTGTGCTCCTACCTCCACCAAACCTTGAAGAATTCTCACAAACATCACACAGCCATAATGCACTCTTGCTGCAGAAGGGATGATCATGTTCAGTGTAGAAGTTAGAAAGATAGCTGCACCAAATACCCTATGGAGAAAAGTAGCATGAAAGGGAATACAATTATTATCTATTCTTCAGAAGTATTTTCATGTTCAACTTTATAAATATTTATAAACTTATTTTAAAATACATTGTTACTATTTTTTTTCTTTTAATAAGTATTTAAATTGTTTGCATTTCAGTCTCTGAAAACTTGTTCACAGGAAATATATGTGACTTCATTTTTGTGTGTGGTCTTATTCACAGTAGGATTAACGGTTGTGTTATAGCATGAAAAATTTACAGTCAGAGAGCAACACTGTTTTATCTAAATTCTCTACACCTCTTGACAACAGCAACAACCCATGTCTAGAGAGCTCATTATCTGAGTGACAAGAAAGCGCTAAACAGATGAGCACAAAAGCAAAGAAGCTGAGCAGGCTTCTATATAAATCAGTTCCTTTGTCACTTCTCTAAGTGACAAAGGAACTGATTTATATAGAAAACGGTCTGAAAATATGAATTAGAATACAAAGCCCACAGTCATATCTTGACATTTAGGAGACTGCTTTAAAAGCCAAATAAGCATTTAACTGAGAAATAAGTATTATCTCACTGTGGTGATCCCTGAAGAAAAGACTTCTGCCTTTTGCTTTCTTACCACTAATAGAAATATCAGGTCTGTTATCATAACACTATTGACTCAGGGAACTGCAGCAAATCATGTGAATTAATAACCATGTGAAAGAAGAAACTGTAACAAAGAGAACATGTTTAATTATCCAAACAGCTATTGCTAAAGACCGAGTTTCCAATCTCTGCTACTTCTTTTAATGCCAACTCTTAATATGCCTAGGTTGTAAATGCATCATTTATACTGAGTTAGAACCAGTCACTTCTGCTACTATTTAAAGGGTTGAGTATTGTTTCCACAGAGACAGCATCTTTTCATCCATTCACTGCTATTTATCCCAAAAAAGTTTGTCTCAACTTTGACAAGAAATATTCCAGGTTTTTTTAATTCATTCACATATTCTTCTGTCCTCACTACCACGATTCCTGGACAGGTGCCACTTTTGGATCAAGACAGTCTTCTTCAGCTACAGACTCCTCTGTCCAGCAGGGTGCTCCTACTGAAAACTGATATCAAGAGGTGCCTCATGTTTCATGCATCCACCAAGCAATTCTGAAATCACACTTAGATGTGTGTTTGAGGATAAGCAGCAAGTTAAAGGGATGGTGTCAGTAATTAACTTTTTGGTGGAATGCAGATCTACATCAATTTGGGTGAATGTATTGAGTAAATTACATAGTGTTAGAGGGGTTTGGTGCAAACCCGTAAAGCACTCAATATTTTCAGCCATTATGAGATCTATTTGAATCCCACACTATTATAGATAATTATATGCATTAGAGAAGTGCCTGGGGTGGGTCATCCATACATATGTTCAAGGTTGCACAGTTTAAACAAGTGGCAAAGAAGCCTTTGCCTAAATCAGTATTAGCATAGAATCTCATTTCCAGAGTGCAGTTGGGACAAAAGAAAGTTTTTCCTCTTTCTAGGGCTGGTAGGTTCATTGGCCACAGAGCCCCTGTTTTCCTGCCCTGTGTCTTAGCAAATAATCCCTCTGAAACTGAAACTTGGCACCACTGGTGAACCTACCTAAGCTGAAATTGGTTGGGTAAACAAGGAATAAAGAAAAAACATGGACTTAGTGAATCCTATTACTGCAAATAGAAATTCTCTTTGAGCTCAGCTCTTGAGCTATTTTTGTTCCTCAGCAAATTCTACACCTAAACCCAGTTATGATGGGCAAATCCATAATGTAATGTTGTAGTATAGCATTAGATTGAGTTGGAAACTCTCATGGGGATAAATGCAGAGCTTTCTGTGCTTGTGCACAGCCTGTGCTTAAGGAAACACTCTGCTGACAGAACAAATCAAGTTATGGTGTAAATGTAGTTATTTTATGGTTTGCAAGTAAATTAAGGAAGCACAAGCTAAACTAATAATATGCTGAATTATTCAGCCAACAGTGTGCACATCTGTGTTTTGGAGCCCTTCTGCTGCAAAAGCTGGTGGCAAGACTAGAAAGGCTGAAGAAATTATTAAGCTTAGCTAATTTTCTTGGCTTACTTGGCAGACAGGAAAATATTCTGCCTAGGCACTGTTATGTGGTAAAGAAATGAATAATTGAATGAGAACAGTGCTGAAGAAGCAGCGCAAGCCAAACTCTGAGTAACTTCTGGTTATGGACAGAAGAGAGTGGGACTCAAGAGTCTGGGCAATTCTGTGGGATGACTCTGTTCTGGAGAAATTTCCAGAAGGAGATATGGGCGGGAAGAACATCCAGGCGGTCTTGTAACCCCTACAGCACTTTCCAAAATGCAGAAAGCAAAGTACTTTGAACTGGGGCAAAGTACAACATAAAACTGGTCTTAAAGATCCTTTCCAATTCTGACACTATTTGTAGATAAGTCACATCTTGTTTGCAGAGGACAAAGTTAGTACCAGCCATCTTTTTTTTTTTTTTTTTAATTTTAATCTGTAGATCCCAAGTACCCTTAATATGCATATCTCATAAGCTCATTCACAACCAGCTGTCATCAGACAATCTCCCTCTCCCTTGTGATAATATTCAAAGTTCTGAAGACCTTTTGCAGTAAAGTCCAAAATCAAAGTTAATATTGACAAAATTAGCTAAGTTTTTCTTATTCACATTTTCAAAAGCAGTTGATTTAAAAAAAAATAATAAAAATTGGCTGACAAATGCATTGATCATAAAAAAAAAAAAGCCTGTACAGATTCTCAGACTTCACCAAGCAGAAATCAGAAGGCTCTATTAGAAGTTTTATGCAATCTTAATTAAAGTCAGTACTGTATCCAGCCTTGGCAAGGATATATGTGTGCATGAGGATAGATTGGTGACTTCATATCATAAATAATTCTGTAATTCCTTTATTCCCAGCTTCAGTCCACAGGAACTGTGGACTGTTAAAGGAGGAAGACCAAACACTGCTGGAAAACTATTGTTTGGTGTTAAGTTGAGGTAAAAAGCGCTAAGACAACTTCTTAAAGACAAATGTTTCAACCATCATTGGAAGCATTAGGTCTGATTTTCCTTGAACTCTCCAGATAGCATTGTTTAGAGAAGAAATGTGTAAATATTTGAGATGAACAAGTTAAATTGAAAAAATCAGCAACAGACCCATAGTGGAAGTCTTGTCCTCTGAAATAATTTTTGTTTAATTATTATTAATAATAATTCTTGATAAATACTGAATTTTCAGCTTCAGATGTGCATTTCTGAAACATTAATTTGCTATTTTAGTAATTCCCATTTACGTAGCATAAAACAGTGGTCGGGCTCTAAAGTTTAATTCATTAGTTTGTTGTTTTCTTACCTGTTAGCAGCCAATTTGTTTGAGATGAACCCTCCTGGAATTTGTGTCACAATGTAACCCCAGAAAAAAGAGCCATGAATGAGTCCTACAGTCTCTGGATCCCAGTTGAATTGGGCTGTCTGTAAAGGAAATGGGACACATGCTGCAAGATAAAGCATACTCATTGTAAGATAACTGTTGCTTAGAAGTCACATAGAAGTCACCCTGTGCTCCAAATCAAGCCTCTTTACACTGGCTGCTCAGGATTGCTGGGCTTGATAGCCCCCAGTTAAGGCAAAAGGATGTTCAATACCCCTGTGAAATTACTGCTTTTGCTCTTAGAAGTGGGAAAGGTTTCAGCCATAAAGTAGCTAATGTTGGACCTTCAACTTCGCCACTTGCCACTGCTTCCCCCTAGCCTCCTTAAACTTGAAGCCTTTGCTTTCAAGACTGCTCAGAGTTATAAGAAGGACCTTTCAATGTACATATCCATTTTCCCAAGATTATCAAGGTTGTTTAAGTCCTTTGAGTTAATTTGCTTCATGGTCAGATTTGTTCACGGTTCTCCCTGTCAGGGCCCAACTCTGATCATCCACTGTCAGCGTTAAATGGCATGGAGCAGAAAAAAGTTGGGGGCAAGGAGAACATCTGAAGACAAAGCAATCTGAGAATAAAACCAGGTAACACTAGCCAATGACTAGTTTATCTTTTGTTACAAGTGAGGCCAGTGTAGCCAGTTGTCACTAAAACACCACAGAGAACTGGCTACTGTAGTGATAAGCATTAACATCTCTTTTTTTGATATTACTTTCTGCAGGTTAAAAGAAAAACAGGTTTTCCCACTACATTGATTTTTTGCTCACGAAGAAGCAAACTGAAAAACAGCTCATTGTTTGACCTACAGCCAGATGGCATTAATTAGCCAGACATGTTTACAGAAGGCTGAAGGGTTTCCTTCCCCAACAATACGCATTTTAATGTGTCCCACTTTCCTGTGCTGAAGCACTTCTGTTTAAACACCTAACTTTATGCTAGCAATTTCCAGTTGAGTTTTTAGGTAGTGTTAATTTCTGCAGGCAGAAACCATGAGATATGGAAGAAGGTTCCTCCTTATTCAGGAGATGCTCATGCCCAAACACTATGACTTTAGATTTGTGGAAGAAATTTACTTGCATTTTTTGAAATTACCTTTTCTGAGCTTCCCAACCTATGCAGGCACATACTTTCTCTTGCTCAAGGACAGAACCTGGAAGTCCCAGCAGCACCATGGGGAGCAAGGATTAGACTGAATAAATACAAATTCAGCAGGAAATCTAAGCATGGCTCCTATGATCATGAGTTATGGATACAGGCACACTTTTAACATTGGAAATTTACGATAGACATTTTCTGCACTCTTCTTTACCAAAAGTTAAATGATGTAGGAGAAAAGCTGGTGAATATTTGCACAGCATTTCATTCAAGAGTCAAAATTCCTATGAATTTATTAGGCCAAAAACATTCAAAATATAACCAAAAATAAGTCAACAAGTAGAGCAAATGTAGAGATTCAAGTTCATAAAACCCATAAAGAGACACTTGACATCACAGCCAAACACTGAGGGAGGATGGGGAATGCTAAGGTATGGATTGAACCTGCTGGGGTGCATTGATAAAGCTGTGTTGGATCTGCAGTGGACCACATGTCATCCACTGCAAATTTGAAAATAGCTTGGCACCTAGCTCTTAATAGCTCCAGACAACAATCTACGTTGTTGAAAACCTGATGCCTTATTGCCAGTGACTGCTTTAAGATCATGAAAATTATCCACTGATATGAATGTAGTAGCTGCAGCCCTACATAAAATAATTGATAATTCCTTCTGCAGCAGCATCAGAGCACATTTTCCTAAGAGAGAGTAAAGAGCAAAAAATTCTGCCACCACGGCAAAATCTGTCTACAGCTGACAGATCAGGGACCCGGGAGACATGCAAACTAATTCAGTTCACATTTCTGGTACTTATCCTCTCCATGACACTGCAAATCCTCAGCTCTTGAAGATTTTTATGTGACTTCATCACATAAATAGGAATTAAGTGCCTGCACATCTATGCGTATCAAGACTGGTGCATCTCCCTCCTTCTGTTTTTTTAATCTGTGTATACACAGGGCTTTGCTATGTGGCATTTGGGTGATTTCGCAATAGGATCTGCTGAGAGCAGTGGAAGGAAGACGTTTTCTCACCTGCAGCTCTGGCTTTCCATCGACATAGACAGTGCTGTTGTTGACCATCTCCACGATGGCCACGCCCAGGTTGCACCTGATGCCGAAGGAGATGCAGAAGCCCAGGCCGCTCATGATGGCGATGATGTAGCGCTTGGGCAGGCCGCAGCAGTAGCACTCGCACAGCGCGGGCCGGCGGCCGCTCGCCGCCACGGGCCGCCCCTCCGCCGTCAGCTCAAGGGGCTCCTCCTCCACGTTGGTGCCATCGATCTTCCTAAGCAGATGAGGGAAGAAAAAATGAAGGTGGCCTTTCGTCTCAGTAAGATTTGCTGAAACGTGGATGGACAGTTCGATGCTCCGGTCACTGCTGTTGTGAGGTGCTTGTCTCCTGGTAGTGAGGTGAGTTAATGCTGGACAGGCTGTGAAAGGTTAGCAGAGACTACAGTTTTTCCTGAATGACTTCTGAAGGTTGCACATCTGAGCCATCTAGCCAGACAGCCAGCTGCAACAATGTTCACAGGCTATTCATGAGAATCTACCTGGAGGTCTGTTGTGATAAATTCCATTGATTCTTTGGAAAATTTACATTTAAATTAAATTACCTAATTTCTAACTAGATCTACTAAGCAGAGCTGCCAGCATGTTTCAAGAAAAAATACAAATACAACACAAAGCATGGTTTCACTGAGCCCCAAACTTCCTAGAATTTGTTTTCTCCTGTGAGACAAAAATCAGGGTTGTATAGCATAGGAGAAACCTTTCTGGCATTAGATTCCCTTATTAAAGACACAAAAGAGACAGGCCCAGACCTTCTCTGCCTGGAGGCATCTGAAGTCACATGTTCCCTCTTCTCTGAAATATCCTGCCACTACAAGGACTTCATTTGCTCCAAAATGAACCCCTGCAACTCCTATTGTGGAACGTGTCGCCCTTTGTGTAAAATACTTACTATGAACTGAGATCTGAAGGCAGACAGGGGCTTTCTGGGCAGTAAATCCACCATTCCTCATCAGCAGAGGCTGAAATGGCTTTGCCTGGGATCAAATTTGGTGTGGCAACTGCAGTGCAGTTGGGAAGAATTAGGAGGGAAGATGCCAGGGATGGGGCCTGAATGGGAGCAAATGACACTCAGTTATATCAGCCTGTGAGAGGCTGGCCATCAGCTACCATCTAACACAGGAGTGCAGCTCCTCAGGCTTTGCATATCCAGCCTTTCCTTTTCCTACAGGCAATCTACCTGGGATATTCATATTAAAAAAAATGGCACTTCCATGCAATCTGGAATTGCATGATAGGTGCAATTAAAATTTAATTTGGTCTCTCAGTCTGATTAGGGCTATTAACGTCGTGCTGCAGGACCAGGCAAAGTCTGTGGCAGGAAAGGTGAGGTAAGACAGAACTAGACACACCCACCAGCCCAGAGCTAAATAATTCTTTTTCTAACATTACCTTTCTAGGTCTATTTTAAAATGCAGATTATGGTTTTTCTGACAGGCTGAAACACTTAAGGACATGGCTAGCTGTGAATACGTTACTAACCCACTGAACACTAACCATGAGCTTAAGGTTAAGCTTTTACTAAGAGAGGCCTTGATCAGCAGCCTTTCAGTGTTGGGATCACCCTGAAGCAATGAGCTCAGGATCCAGCTCTTTTTGTGCCTGCCATGGAGTACTGTGAAAATATGAACAGTTAATTAACCTAAAGGAAGCCCAGCTTGCCATATAAAATGATGAGATTATTTCATTCACTCTTTTCTGATAAGAAATAACTTATTTCCTTCTTCCACACATCTGGCTGAGTGTATTTGAAACCTAATGTATATATTTGATATGTATTTGAAACATCAGTTTTCAGTATGAAAATCAACTTAAACAAATACTGACAGAGCATACATGGATGGGCTACATCTCACTGGGTTGGCTTTTTTGGGACAGTGTTGGTTAAATCACCACTTTTCCCAGTTGCTTTAGATAGTACTCTGCACTAGACAGTTTGCACATGTTCCACTTAAAAATCTCATCATTTTTAGGCTCTAGAGCTAACTGGAGCATCATTTACTATATTATTCCTTTTTACATGACAATATAAACCCATTATTTCAGCCATAGTCTTAGCAAAAAGAAAATAAGCACGGTACAGTCCATCAGCTCATGTTTTCAAGAAACACTAGAATCACAGTATTTTGGGCCAAAAGGGAACTCCTGGGATTGTTTTATTTAATTCCTTTCTCAAACCAGTGCTCACTGCAAAGTTAGATCCTTAGCTCATTGTCAGACTGGAGCAAAGACTTTCCATTCAAGCAAGGTAACACAGAAAATGTGATGTTACTGTGGTGTTATTGGGGGTGATTGAGATCTTATTATTCACCTGCAGGGAAACAGCATTTGTTAATGAAATGGGAGTACGGAGACTAATTCAGTCAGGCACTTGAAAAAGAAGACACCATATATTCTATGCTCTATGTGTTAATAGAGGTAAGTGTAAACAGAATGAGATACCAAAATAAAGACCTCAGGAAGTAAAAAAACAATTGAATTTTTTAGAACTGTTGTCATCTCCAAAGTGTTATTAACAAGCCAAAAGAAATAATTTTTCTTCCTCTAACCGCATATAAGATATTGATGGAATTAAATCAATTAACAATTTTCCAAATATTACCAGGCTCTATTTATAAGAGAGACATTAGACTTTAGGGGGTGCATTAATTTGGGCAGTTGGCAAAGATTAGACACTTCATGCAAAGCCAAAACATCTGGATGTTTTCAGCTGGCTGTCAATTCAGATAGGCATGAAAACATCCTTCTGCTCCAAATTCAGTGCTAAAAGTGGTGACCTAGGACTAGCACCGTGGACCAATATTGTCTCTGCAGAGAAATTAATTATTCTGCTGTTGTATTTGACTAAGAAAAAGAAGCAAGTTGAGGACTGATCCACCATCCTAAATCCACACAGTTCATTTCCTACTCCCAGAAATTAATTTCAATGCCTCTGTACTGGGTTTGTCTTGGGGAAAATTATTTTTCAGTAGCAGTCCAAACACACAGGTATTAGAGCAGTGCAGACATTCACATAGCCAGTGTCTGCACTGGTTTTTTGGTTTTATTTTATTGAACAGGTACATAATGAAAATATGGCAACTCCATAAAATTATGAGAAATTTATCTTCCAATTGATCCATATATTTTCATAGTGTTGGTGAAAATTTTTACTAGTTGTAGACCAATGACTTAGAAGAAAACTGCTTCAGGGCCAGTGCTCTCCTCTAATTATCAGCCTCATGCAGGAGATGCAGGCATGCATTTTCCTGCACAACAAATGTTCACTCCTTAGATCTGTTTTTCCTTTTCCCAGCAAATATACAACACTTGGCAAGTAAGAAGGGCTAGGTTATTTGAATATGCATCCATATTCTGTGCTCAAATGTCATAATAACTCAATGCAAAATTTCTCTTTTTTTATTGAATGCCTACTCTGGCATATACAGAGTTTTGAAAGCATGAAAGAAAATCCCCATCAGTAATACATAAAATCCCTAAAGCACATATACATTCAGCACTCTGTATTTAAGGGAGTTTTAGCAGAGGAATTAGTTCTTTCTTTAAATGATAAATTAGGTGTACTAGAATTCAATTTCATTTTATTAAAAACTCATTGATTCTATAGTAACAGGCAAATGTTAATATCCATTGTGTTAAAATACATTCTAGAATGGATTTCACCAGATGTTCACAGGCAGCTGGAGCACAATCA
This sequence comes from Vidua chalybeata, assembly GCF_026979565.1. Taxonomy (NCBI): domain Eukaryota; kingdom Metazoa; phylum Chordata; class Aves; order Passeriformes; family Viduidae; genus Vidua; species Vidua chalybeata. Next base: position 16,079,221 of record NC_071534.1, on the reverse strand, counting down.
TACACAGTGTTCAAAGCTCACACCTACAAATCCAGTAACTACAATGATCCCTGCCTAACTTCAGAAACCTATACAGTAATTATCAAAAAATATCATTAATCCAAAAGCAGACACAACCTCCTAAGATCTTATTAATTCTTCAGGGATTTGTCCAGGTGATAATTTTCCATAATAAATCCTGTATTTGATGCATTGGTACCCAGCACAAATCCCAGCACAAATATCCAAACTCTCTCGAGTTATTCAGGGCATGGGACCTCTGTTGCTGGTTTCTGCATGGTATTTCCATGAAACCCACAACAAGGCCCAGACACCGAGGGACTGCATGTCCCAGGTGCTGCACTCCCGGGCTGCAGGGCAGTCTCTCCCCAGTGCAGTGGTGGAGCGCTGCAGGGATGTTTGTCCCTGGGGCGCTGCGGTGCAGCGCTGCACGAGTGCACTGAGCCCTGGCACTAACAGAGCTACAAAGGCACAACTCATGCATCAGCTGGGTCTGCACACCCCACGCTGCGTTCACAGCACTGCACGGTCTGGGAGGCACCAAGCTCCCCCTGTTTTTGCACAAAGGGAAAATCTGAGAGGAATAATTCCATGATCCAGCACAGTCAGAGGAGCCCTGTCCACTGCAAGTGTCTATCACCCAGCTTCAAGCAATTCAGGCTAATTCACCAAGGGACATCTACAGCAGTCAGAACTACGCCTATCAGGGCTACACTTCATACAGCAGCCATGTGGCATAGCCCATATGTTTTTTACATTAAAAGTGACAATACTGGGCTGTAAACCCACTTAGACACTTCCCACTTCTTCAGGAAGCCCACAGTTGCCATTAGCTGATCCTGAAATCCTGACATTCTTGAAGTAGGCAGAGCCTAAGATCTTACTTCAGTCTTTGCCATTTTCCTTGACTTCAGCAAGCTCACAGAAGGACCAAAGTGTTTGTGTCTGTCAAGAAGATCTGCATGAAATCTTTCTTTTCTGAGAAACATAATGATGACAGAGCCATAACTCTGATATTCATTCACCCAAGCCTTGAATTCTCTAATATTTTTTTACCGACCCACTGTATAAAATTAATCAAGAAAAAAAACACTTTTGCATTAAAAAAAATTATACAAAGCATTTACAACATTTTCTAAAACATCTTCTAAGATCTCACAAATTAAACAGCTGCCAACAGCCTAAGGAAAGGATGGATCTTGAGTCTCTCAGTTCAGTCCCCCCAGCCTCCCTTGCGGGATCCAGACACCCTAAAGTCACCTCCTGTGAGCAGAGGTGACTGCTCACAGCACCCACCAAATAAGCACGCCCGTGAGGAGGCAGTAAGCTGCTTTATGATGCTTGTGCTTTAGCACTTGAGCTGGACTGTGGATAATTGCTATGGAGCAGCTGCTCTTGCCAGGCACCCCCTTCTGGGTCTGCTGTCTTGTTTGCAAGACAGAGGAAATGTGGCAGGAAAGCACAGACCAGTCATATTTACCAAAGCTAAAACGTGGTTTTCTACCCATTTTGGCAGTTTTGACATCAACACATCACAGTCAGTGAAATCACAATTGGAGGTCTAATCAAGAATGTGCATTCTAAAAATTCATCAAATTATGATGAATGCTAGAAGAGAAACCAAATTATTTGCTGATTTTCACCACATTAAAGACAATTGGATTGGATGAAGAGCAAAGTCAAGGTTGCAGCTGGTATACAGGTATATGTACCACCATATAAAAGCACAAGTGCAGGCTCTCATTTGTAGACTAAGCTGTAGAGAATGAAGTTCATATTAAAAACATGCATGTTTAATTCATTTATGGAAACTTTCAAATATGACTGCATATTTCCTACAGGACTGCTCAAGTTGCAGCAATTCTTACTTAGATCTGACTCCAGACATAGTAAAAAAATTTAGTTAGGATTATTTCCTCTGCTGATTGGTACATCTAAGGAAGGCTCTGAGACACCTATGTTTAAAACAGAAAATAATTAAGTTCAACAAACTTTCTTGCATCTCAAGTGATATTTGGATTAATTTGATTCAGGTGCAGTGTTGCTGAAGTTGGCTGCCTCTACTATTAACTGTGCAGGAACTAGCATGACAGCTTTAATACATGACTACAAGAGGAGAGCAATCTGGATAATCTGAAGTGAGCCCAGTGTACCTGCCACTTCACATATTCACTTGATACAAACCTTACAGGTATTTGGTAAATTGATCAGCAAAGCCCACAGGAAAGAGAATTTATCATTAAATAAATGACTTGAATCAATGTTCTAAGAGATAAACAGATTTCCTGGAATTACTGTAGAGCATTGCAAAAGTAAAAAAAAAGCAAAACATCAGGCTTCATCTGTAACACTGTAAATTAGAAAAAGTTAAGTAGGAACTGTGTAGAACACAGATACTCTGTTCACATGATAAAGAAACTGAATAAATCTAGTATGATATGTGTAAATTCTTCTAAATTTTCTTGTTATCAAAGGCTTGGTTAGATATACCAAGAACTGTTTCTTGACTCAAAATAGCATTCCAATAGAAGGCAAAGGGGTGGATATGAAAGCAAATACAATTCAGTCACTAGAAAGACCTTCAGCTAAAATGTTGGCCTGATCCACACAAAGATTTAAAACACAACATCAAGCATGGAAGAAATGCCACTAACCCCTCTGGCTCTCATCTATTGATTACACAAATAAGTGTTGTCAGTAGCCATTACAAACAGAAATAATCTTCTATTTAAAGGAGAAATATCTTTCCCTTTATGAAACTGGTAATTTCTTACATCATATTTTCATTTCTCTAAAAATAAGAATCCTCCATTTCTTTTTTCTTCATAAAACTATCAGGTTAAGATGAAAATTTTAAATCTTTTTTTCTGCTTTTGATAGCAAACAGCTGCTTCTCCTTATTCGCTCTCTAATTTGCTAGTGTCAGTAAACTCACACATGCACATCTCTATTGAATACATTTTCTCTTACTGATTTGGAACAAGCTTTAAAAAACCCCAGACCTGTAATTTAGGAACATGAAGTCTAATTTCAAGAGTGGCATCACTGAGAGTGTTAATTCCCATTAAATTATTGCTTTTTCTCATGCAAGCTAAACCACAGAATTAGTCACATTTAATTATTTAAAGGTTTTTTAATTAAACAGTTCTTCAAGCTTTTTCAATATTAGAACATTATTTCATAATTTATTTTCACCTTTCTTGTTTAATATAAATATTCTATGATCTACAGTCATATGCTGTTGTAAATGCTCCTTTTACATCTTCTGTCTTACAGCATGCTGTCTCACTCTCTGTACTCTGATGTTAATTTTGCAACTCAATATTCTGTTTTATGTTTATACATTTTTTCTATACTGCATTTCTGTTAATAAATTGAATCAATGGACCTGTCTGGGAATTTTCTGTTGGGTTTTACCTTCTCAGATTCCCCAGCGAGTCACTAATGGTGTTCTTCACCTCTTCCTTTCCTGGGTTAAAAAATCTTTCTTTCAGTGAACCAAGCCCTTTGAAAGGCATTTTGTCTTTCTTCTTCAGTAAATCCCTTATGTTAACGAGCATTCACTTCTGCTGTCATATTTCCCAATGCCAGAGCCGGGAGCCTCCACCAGTCCCTTCGGTGACCTCTGCAACAACAACCAGTTGCTCAAGAAAGGAGCAGGTAAAAAATAATAATTAAAAAAAATAAAGTCAGATCTTGCAAAGCCAGAAGGGAAAAGCTGTGGAGTGAAGCCCCCCGTGAAGCACTGAGGGCTTGGCAGGCGCTTGGAGCGGCTCTGGCGCGCTGGGTCGGTACCTGTGCGGGGCAGCGGCTCCGAGGCTGCAGCTGGGAGCTGCAGGTGCTGCTCAGGCCAGCGTCCCTGGGCAGGACGTGCTGCCTGCTCCACAGGCAAACCTCAGCGTGGCTCGCTGGGGCTCATCCTCAGTGCATCCCTCCCTCCCTCCCTCCTTCCCTCCCTCCCCTGCCTCTTTCACACCGAGATCCTGTGCAAGGTGGTGCTATAGTAACAGACACAATACCTGTCCTCAAGCCACTCCAGTTCGCTAATAAGACCTCATCTATGGCAAGGGCCAGAAGTTTATTAAATATTTACGAGTCCCTTCTGCAGGGACGGAATTATTGCAAGCTACAGTTCCCATTCACCGTGTACCTCCGCCCAGGGGAGGCCCCCTGCCCCAACACACTTGCTGGTTTGAACCCAAAGCTGCCTTCCCACGCCTGGTCATTTATTATTGATGTTGCTGGGCCCTTGGGCAGACAGACACGGAGGGGCATTGGTGCGATGCTCTTTGAATAAGCAATGAAAGACCAGCCATAAATTGAATCCATTGCATTTTTGAAACACAAAGTGGCTCAAAGAGGTGAGCCAGTCCAACCCAGTGTGACTTCATGACAACAACATTCTTCCTAGCATGGCAGAAAGGACTTAATGAAAACTCTTGTGGAAATGCAGCCTGCCACTCCACTCATCATGCCTGCACATTGGCTGGAGTCAAATGAAGAATTTCTGCTTTTGGCAAGGCCTCAGATATTGGATTTGAGTTATGGACAGTAAAAAAAAAAACCAACCAACCAAACAAACAAAAAAACAGAACAAAACACACACCAAAAAAACCAAAAAAAACCCCCAAAGCCACAAACCATTTCATATATTGCCTCTCCTATTGGTCTCTCTCCCTTTTAGGTGAGGGGGAAGGCAGAAACTCTGTAGACTGTTAGAAAAATGGAGATCTTTGTGTTTGGCACATTACCTCACTCCTACAAGGAAAGTTAAATTAAGAACCTGTCAGTGCCTCATCAGGCTACCAGCACAATAATAATTGACTTCCCCTGGAAGTCCCCATCTGAGAGTTGCTATGTGGAGGGCAGGCAGCTGCCCACCCACCAAACCCAGCTCCTGTTCTGCCACAGGCCACCTGGAGTCCCTGAGCCAGTGGCTGTGACTCTGAAACCTCCCTCCTGCCCTACACTGTCCTTCTCCTTCCAGGCTCAGGGGCCACACTTTCCCCCTAACTTCTGTTCAGAGCTTGGTCTACCCAGACTCTACAAAAATAGAGGAGAAAAAAAGAAACCCAGAAAGCGATTCCTCCAGAGAAACAAACTGGATCTAAGTTCTTTTAACTTAAAAACTCCTCATTTAAATTCACATTAAAACCACCTCATGGGTGTTTGAACTGATTGAGTAGGTTTGAGTGGGATGTAAATCTGGACCAAAGCTGTGCAAGGACTATCCATCCACCACTCCATTCCACTTCTAGCTCCTTGTAAGGGCCCCCAGTCTCTGGGTATTAGAATTCCCCATAATACAAACATCAAATATCTGGATTGTCCCAGCTCCACTTTGAGGAAGGCTATTTTGGAAAACACATTTTCTCAGGGTTATGTGAGGCAGGCAAGCAGCTTCCACTGAAATCCTTTATTCCTAGTATGAACCAGGAGGGAAGAAGAGAGAGAGGGAGCATACTTGGGAGCTGAGAGTTTGGCTTTGCTGCAGTCTCTTTTGTTGCAGCACTGGTTAGAGTTTCCTTCTCCTCTTTGAATAATTCATGTGATGTAGAGAAGCATTGGCTCAGCACAGCCAACACATTTGTCCCTGCAGAACAGTCCTCCCATAGCAAGCATTTAGAACATGAGTACCTCCAGATCTGAGCACTACCTATCCACATGCCTCTGGCAGGGCTTCTCCGGGTGTATTTCTCTCTACCTGGGTTGAACAGCAACTGCTCTCACTGCCAACTCAAGGACTGACCAGTGACCCTCCCTGCAGCACATCCCGCTGCCTTGGGAGCAGCTGCACCTCCTCTTCCTCCTCCTCCCACTGCTCAGGCTTGCATCTGGCCATCTCCAAACTGAGAAAAAAGGAATTCCTCCTGGTTTCTCACTCCAGACCCCTAATCCTGGTTTCCCATTGGGGTGTGTGAACAGGCAAAGCAGCAAGGTCACCACAATGGCAAGGCCCAACACGACCACGTGTGTGCATTAAAGCAGCCTCTCCAATTTTCACACTGAAAATGAACCCCAGCAGGCCAGCTGTCAGACACCAAGAGGTACAAATGGGTTTGGGAATATATACATGTGAAACTACAAAACAAAATTGTCTTCCATGCAAACAAACATGTACTTGCTGGCATTTGAGATAGTATTCTGGATGCTCTTATGGCAGCTGAACACTGGAAACCATGGGAGAACCTGGCTCCAAACTGGAAATGGTGCAAACTCCAGTGCAAGGAATTCACTTTGGCAGATGAACTCAGGTTGGAAAGTGGTGTTCAAAACCCATACCTGCCAGCAGCTTTGGAAAAAAGGGTTTTATCTTGCCCATCTTTCTGGTCTTCTGGTCCTGGTTTGGATAAAGAGAGCACAGAACAAACACAACAAAGGAGTTATGCTTAAAATATAGTGTTTTTTTCACTTATCCACACATTCTCTAGTTGCATGTAGCACAGATATCTGAATTCTGTCCTCCATGCATTTGGGGCTGATTCAAGTGGCTCCCTCAGAGATCTATCTTGGCTGGCCCCTGGCAGAGTATGTTCCCCTCAAGGATATAGAGATCTCTCATTAGCAATGCCACTTGCCTCCCCATTAACAGGTTTACACATTTCTCACAGCAGGTTTCCTCTCTCCCTCCTCTTTACTCTTGGCAATCCTTCACTTCCTGCAGGTCTGCAGTGCTACAGCAGTAGCCCCTTTTGAAAGTCACTGATCCTTTCTGTAAGGTCTAAAGAAAGTGTTACTCACTCCTGCTTCTGTGCAGGGAGGCAGCTCGACAGCAGCAGTGCTGCTTCTCTGCTTCCTCCTCCTCAGGCTCACGGAGTAACAAACTGCCTGGATTTCAAAACACTGCTGCAGAGACTGTCACAGCAGCCTGGCAGTGCCCTGCTCCTGCTGGGGTATCATGCACAGGGGCACTACCCAATTCCCAACAAGAATGTGCTGGATGGGGCCATGGCAACACCTGCAGGACTAATCCCAGCACACATTTTGGAGCATCAGCTGAGGAACTCTTCCTTGATGAGACCTAACAAAGACCCAGCTGTCATTGTTACTGCATTTTTCTTTCCTGTTTTAACCTGTGCCCTAATTTTCTTTTTCAGAAATCACACCATGTTGTGATTCTCCTTTTGCTATCTCAGACCTCCTTAAAACACAATGTATTACATAATTTCATTTTAAGTCTGCTGTTTGCAAGCTGGGGCTAAGCCCAAGACACAGCATTTGACTGCACTTTTAAGGAAATATTTTGCAAAATTAAAACGATATGGCTCACATAGCTTGTAGATACTATTGAAACTACAGACTCCTATCTCCAGAGACAACTAGTAAGTGTATTAAAACCATATTTTAGACCCAATACAGACCTAAACCAGCATGCAGACAGCCACTGCTGAGCACTCATACGCCATCACTACCTCAGGTGTTCAAGAGTGAAGTGAGCTGCAAGAAAACTTGAAACTGGCCAAGTGCACATACAGGAGATGTGCCTTCCTAACAAGAGCTGTGCCTTGCAGGCACAGGGCTTGGTTCAGAGTGGTAGCAAGCTCTTAAGAAAACCAAGCTTGAAAATATCAGAACTAGCAATAAACATAACTTATGTGAAGAGTACTTTCTACAGGTACAAGTAAATGTACACCTAGAGGCTATTTAATTTGTTACATTTATTTCTTTTGTTGAAAAACCTTGAAATACCATCTTTAGGCTGCTCCTACCGATGATTCCTCAACATAATGGATGGGATAAAATCTTTGCCACATTTAAAAGAGATTTTTGCTGCTGCTTTCAATGCAGACTGGATAGCATACACATTTCATGTGCTGATTGTCTTGCAAACAGTCACTTCTCCCAATGCTTGTAAAATATAAAATTTGGATCTCTTTACAAATATTACATTATCACAGTAATTGACACCCTGACATTAACCTCCTGAGAGGGAGGCAGTCAAATTTTAAGTCAATTTAACCTTATGATTTCTCTGCTGAATTAACATAAAGATGCTTCACTTTGTGCTGTGATCAACCTTAACAATAACCAAAGGCTGCTGGGCTCCTCCAGTGGAAATACACAAGAATAACTTTGTCAATTTTTAATCAGTTTCTTTTCAGTTCAAGGCATGTGATCACATCCCTGCTGCTTGTGAGATGATTTTTAGATCATAGTTTGCTCTTGTTATTTGGAGGAACCTTCTTTTATTAAAGTGAGATGACTTTGCCTTTTTAGCTCTTACCAAGAGCTCAAAGGGTAGAAAATCCTGAGTGACCTCTCTTACTAACTGAAGATTTCTTAAATTGAACTTAAAAATTTTGATGTTTCAAAACTAAGTATCTTTGAAAGTTTTAAGTGCTCCATTTCTTGCAAATGGAGCAAAGTAATGAAGCAGAGATAATGAATATTGGTTTCATCTGCACATAGGTCTTAGGGTTGGCAGACTTCAATGTTTACAGCACCAGGAGTTTGACAATGCTTTTCCCAAGAACATGGCCTTGATAAAAGTTGTCTGGTAGATTTCATTGAATCATGGAATCATTCTTTCAGGAAAAGACCTTTAAGATCATCGAGTCCATCTGTTAACCCAGCACTGGCAAGTCCCCCACTAAACCATGTCCTTAGGTGGTGCCTAAGACATCCACTCAGATGATAAGCATATTGTATTGTTAGGCATGAAATTTTGGGCCTAAGCCAATTCTTCCTTTGTATTTGTGCAGTGTCTGGTGTACTGGAGATACTATTTCTGTTGGCACCTGTAGAAGTCATTGTAAAAATTACATTAAAAAGAGGGTACTGTAGGAATTCAGCATTCGAGATCTACAGCATCTGCTGTCATAGAAGAGGTGACCTGGGATCCCATGTTGTACAAGGGTTTAGAGTAAATGATCAATCTGGTCCTCCAGGTCTGGAAACCTATGGCTTTACATCTACAGTTTTATGCCATAAATGAAGATAGATTCAAAGACTTCAGAATCCTGATCTCTATTTTACCACATATGGGAACTGAGTGCTTTCCTGCCAGGTTAAAATGCTTCATGTTGAGTCAGCCCAAATCAAATTGTCAGATGTTATGTTTGTTTCTCCGATAACTGCAGCAAAACCAGCACTAATTCCAAGTGGCTTAAAAAATTCCTCTTTAGTTTCTGCTTCCTGATCAGATCACTGGTAGGAAAGACATCAGATCACAGTTGGACAGAAAATAAAAATAGTGACTCCTAGGATGCTGATAACATATAAAATAAAAATGGACATAAGAATTCCTATTGATAATTTTCCTTACTAAAAGCTGCTAATTAAGTACTCATTTCTTACCTTACACTGTACAAAGGCTTTTAAAGCGTTTCTATGTAGAAAGTGCCTATGTGAAGTATGTCTGTTTTTCCACAAAAAGAAAATGGGCAGAGTTTCTACACCATTGCTCTAATACAGATATATTTGATGATGATTTCTATGCATACAGGAATGCAGTTTGTTAATTAAGAATAGCTCCTTTTTTATGTTCACAAGACTGCATAAAGAAAGTCTTGTAGCTGGACAAGAACAATTCTAAAATGTTTGAAAGTTATTTGAAAATTTCTTGTGTTATAGTGACACCTTATGGCAGTTTTATTGTACCTTACAGATAATTTTGAAATTAACATCTCATAACATTTTACAGCCTGTCACTATCAGTAAGGAACTGCTTTGATGTTTTTCGAAAGCTTTTAGTTACAAGTTACTCAAAGGAACATTCCACCTCTTCAAATTTGTGTTTTCCCTTTTCCTCTTACTAGAAAAATACATTTTACAATCTTTGGTATTATCTTCTCTCCATGTTTAACAGATAATCAATGCCAGGCAGTGCAGTTAAAACATACTATTCATAACTACCTGTGGTGATACCCAATTTGTGAATAGTCTCTTGGTTGATTCACTAAATTATACCATGTAGCTCATTATGTTTCTCTAATCCTAGATCTGAACTCTTTAAAAGAAAACATCATGATAGAAGTTAACATTTTTTTTTTCCTTTTAAATACTGCTGGAAACCAAAACTGTGGGACAAGAAGATAAAACTCACTACTACATGAAGATCAGAATTTATAAAACCTGCCTTCCTGGGGCTCTACCTTACATGAATTTTCCAGTGTCTAACCAGAGCTATCTCTACCTACAGCTCTTCCCTCACCTGAGGTGCAAAGTTGGTCCCTCTACTGAAGCAACAGTTACCATAAAACTTACATTAATTCTTTATCTTTGGTATTTTAATAACTTTCATCAAACAAGGGTGGAAAGTGGGCAACAGGTTTGAAGTTGCAAAGGGCTGAGAAGGAATGAGGGAGAAGGATGACTGAGCAGTCACATTAATTAAAAACAGAGATGAAAATCTACAAATGCTCAAGCTGAATTGTTTATGATGAACTGCAGTTAGGGCTTAGTTATGTTAGAATAAAATAAGCTCCAGAATACCTTTCATGTAACCATTTCTTGTTTTAAAATTGACATAGAGAAGCTTAAAATTATAAACTGTTTTTCTTTGAGCAAGATATTTGTTTTAAATCAATATCTTCAGTGTCAACTGTTCAGTGTATTTACAGATGTCAGTTACTAAATATGTCAAATCTCTTACAATCTATAAATTAAAACATTAAAACCCACATGCTTTTGCCATACTTTTAAAGGTATTTCCATTGCTAATCTAGCTGAAACCACTGGCTAAAACCACCACCTAGCATCATCTGCAGCACTTTTGAAAGAATGGAAAGGAAACCAGTTCTAGTTCAATTTAAACCCACTAGTTTTTCAAAACTAAGAAACTGAACAACATAAAAAGCAAAACCTCTTCCCTCACAATGCCTGCATTAAAATGTACTGAAGAAAAATGAACTTAAAAAACTGTATCTTCTTGAAAGACATGGTGATTAGTAACTCCCAGTTCAGGACAATACTTTTAATTACTATTACTTTTGTTCAAATAAATTTTGTTTTAAAACACACAGATTTAATAAAGTTCCTTTCTAACGTCTCTAATCTTTATGTATATTTACATGCTGAATATTTGGCCTACCTTTCACCAGAAAATGTCTGCTACAGCAAAACAGGGAGTGGGGGGAAAAAAGTGACTTATTCAACTTCCTCATCACAGTCATTCAATTTAACAAAATAATTTACAACAAAAAACAAACACAGAGAAATGAAACATTCTAATAAGAGTGTTAAGACTAGATTAAATCCAAGCTCCAGCAGCTGTCCATCAGCAGCAGCAATAGTTGTCAGGACCAATCAGGCTCTTCCATAAAACAGTATCCACCAGCACTCCCTGTACAGGCCCCAGGAATGTGAAGAGAGCAGGTGGGCAGGGGATACAATTTTAAAGAAAATAGGTCCAACCCTGCAGGGTAGACACTAGATACTCTAGCATTTTGCAGATGACAGTTTCCATTGTCCTTCCTGTTTTGTTTTTTTTCCCCTCAGCAATTCCCTGAACTCTGCCTCTCCGCACTGAAGGGTCGCTGTATCACTGCGGCATCTGGATTCAGTAATCCTTCGGGTCACTCACCTGCAGCTGCTTTTAACATTTCTGCTTCAGGCTCACGCTGCCTGTAGAATAGAAGACAAGGCAAACAGATGCCTGCTCATCAGCCCACTCCACTGGCTTGCCAGAGCTGGACCATCAAGCTGAGATGCAGAGCCTCTTGTTAGGTTCCCTTCTGCAGCCCCTCACAGCTTAGCAACAATCTCCAGCTGAAAAGCAACAAGCACAAAATTCAGGCTGTCACTGTCATAAATTCAACATTCCCTTACCAAGCATCACCAAAAAAAGAAATTGTCAGAAACTCCTGAGTTTCTTCTCCCTTCTACCCCTACAGCCATGCACTGCTTGGAAGCACTGATGCAGGAAAAAATTGAAGAGAAAGTAGATGCAAGAAATGGCTTCATCAGAAAGGGCCTGGAAAAGTAGCAGGCACATGCTCCAAAGGAAAATTCTGACAAAGGAAGTGCTACATGTCGGATTGAGGTCAGTTAAATTGGAAATTATGCGTGAAGAGAGACACAAAATTTAAGACACACTTATTTAATCTCTGTAATGTGCAGGAAATCACAGCTTTGTCCTATCTACATCATGAATAGAATAAGGTAACACTTCCTACCTAGCAGCCAGTTAATGATCTGGTTAGCTTAAGAAATATTTAGTGTTCGCTAAATCAAAGAATTTCAGCTGTATGGCTCCAGTTTGCAAAATGTGGCAATGAAGATATTGCAACAGGTATTTGCTATTTCACTGCAAAACTTTTATTTGTAATGGTTGTAAATCAGTAAGACTCAAGCAATGAATTCCTTAGGAAGCATATAACCAGTAAGGATTTAAACTGAAAAAAAAAAAATAAAAATCAGTTAATTTATCAGTTTCCTGCTTGCCAGATAATAAAAAAGAATAGATAAACAATAATTTAATACTGCACAGAATTATTAAAATGTTAGTACTTTATACTGAAATCACTCCAATTGCAGCAATGACATTTAGTATCTATCAAGTCAGAAAATTACAAAGAAAATACTTCTGTTGATAGTTTTATAGAACAGATCAAGAATATAAGCACAGCTTGCATCAAAATTGTATATAGTTCTACAAATAGTTTAATTTTTTTCCTATTTTGTAGCGAAGTAAAGCCAGGGTTTGTAGCATAAGGCTATTTGAGGAAGGTCTACAATTGACACTCCCATTCAATAACAGAAGTATGAAAATGATATTCTAGTCTAATTTTATTTTTTCCTGATTCTCCTGCTTTGATTTTCTAAGATTTTCATTGTAAATCACAATCATTTTAAGACACAATTATTTTGGGGAATTCTTAAAAAATAAAAATAGTAAAAATATCTATTTGGTGCCAAGTTAGGATAGATTCTTCAAATGAAATTTACAGTAATTACAGAGGCATCCGATTGATTCACTAGCATTTTCTTATTTGCAATATTTGAAGTCATTGCTGTGACATTGGTTAAAATGCTTATTCACAGCTTTGGTGCCATAGGTAAGCATTTATTTCATCTGCATGGCAACAGCAGAGTTGCAATTCTAGGTTTTTTTTAGTTCTCTGCTCTAATATTTGATTTTTCTGTTCAGAAAATAAGCAGTAATTCTTCTGTGTGGTGTTTGGTTCTAAAATCACCTGCTGGAAAGCAAGCTCTTCAAGGTTTTGATTTTGCTTACTCTTAAAAGTACTAGGTTGCATCAAGGAGACACAGAGACTGACATGAACAAAGGCTGCCTGTGTCATAGCTTCAGCTCCCAAACCCCTTGCTTCTCAGGTAAAAGATAACAGTATTTTCATTGATGTAGTTACAAATGGAGGTTCTTCTTTGATTGTTTTTTGGCTAATTATTGCAGGAGAGTGTAAAATCTAGTCTTTTGATGTTGTTCAAAAGGTGAAGCATTTTAAGAAATTCCATCATAAAAAGCCAAATAATAATTAGGGCACAAGCAAGACAATGAAAAAAAAAACTTTAAAGAATTGGTACATAAATATAGGTAGGTCATTAAACTTCTACCATTTCTGAGTTTCCAATCATTCCACACCCACAATAGCTTTAATTTGCAGGAAGAAACTGCAATAGATCTGTAATAGTACAGTTTACAGGCAGGTGTCAAACAGAGGAAAAAATATAAGATTTTTTTTTTTTTTTAAGTCTAGGGTTTAAATTTTATGTCTGGAATACTTACTAAATTATTTCAGAGCTTGAATAACTAGTATTTATTGAGCCGCTCTTGGGATTGTGCATGGGTAAGAGTATAAACTGAATTCCTGCTTTGTCAGTTTGGCACAGGAAATCAGAATTCACCTTGTTACCTTATGAACCATTTTGCAATCCCTGAGCAACTGCAGTAGTCTCCAGCTGGTAACACAGCTCTACAAATGCTGACTTAAAAAAAGATTAATCTAAAGTTCTGGTGTATAACAAATCCAAAGGTTGGACTAGAGATATTTAAGTGATGAAATACAGACAATTAGCTGCCAATATCAAAGGATTCCAGGCAAAGAAAAAAACAACTGCAACTGTCTCCAGCTTCCCTGTTTGAAATCTGGATTCATGAAAGAGTTTATAAAATGTTAACTTTACTCCACAACAAACCAAGCCAGAACATCTGGATTTCAGCACTTGAAACCTTCTAGCTTAAGAAACAGGTAGGAGTTATGGATCCTACCAATATCCAGAAATGGAGAGACAAGGAGAACATTACAAGGGTGAGGGACACACCAGTCAGATCAGGACTGTGATTAGCTGAGCAAATTAAGGCAGGCATTTTCTCAGCAGGGGGCTGGCATATGACAGGACCGTGCTCACTTGATGGATACAGCTGTGGAAGGAAAGGGGCTGCTGTCATCCTCAGCAAGTGAAAACAAAGAGAACTGAAGCCAGCTGATGCTACCTTTCCATTTTCACCTAATCTATCTTTTTGTTATTTTACTCTCTTCTCCCACACCATCTCTGGCCAGCAATGATGCTTCTAATCAGATCAGACATCAGATGTCTTGTACTTGAACGACTTATACCATACAAAAAGCTGAGAACTACATTTCTTCAGAGTGCTGGCAAACTCTAACCTGCCAAAGCAGTGTATCTTGAAACTCAGGTTTAGAGAAAGGGCTGGTTTCTGGGTCAATGAGCTGTGAAAATGCAAACTGAGATCACTATGTGTCATCAGAAAAATTAAATGCTAATTTTAGAGGCATCTAGTGTGGCAATTTTCCCCCAGAACTTTAATCCACTGCATGAAGGCAATATGTGATGACATTTTACAAATATCTGGACAGCAATGTCTAAGAAATGAACTCAAAAGTACATGGGATAAAATGTATTTCAAACAAAATGTACAGGGAAAAAGTTTTCTACAGAAGTTACTGTTAGTTAATTTAATGAAAATTATCAATAAAAATATCTTCCAACATGAAAATATGAAAATTCATTTATTTCCATAGGCAACCTAATTCAGAGTACAAAGTGATGTGTATTTCTCAAAACTGTCACTGTACCTTTTACATAGTTTTAAAGTAACTGATCTAAAAGTTGATACAAGAATAATTTTGGTTTTGAAGAGCTGTCCAATAAACCAGATATACACTAATGCCATGCTATGACAGTTCTATTTATGAATCACAGCTGACACAACAACAGTATCACTATAAATCTCATGAGAATTTTAATGATTTACAATCAGAACATAAAACTGCCACTTGTAACAGAGACTGTACAATTAGACAAATAAACAAGTATTAAATATTTTGCACAAGGCCTGAGTTCACTATAACACATTTTGATTTACAGCTTCATCTCATAAATCTGTACAGCAGTTAGACCTGTTCCAGAGAACTTGAAAGACAATACAACTTCAGGGCTTATTTGTTATGTTGATACAAGGGTGAAGCCTGAAAGGCAGGAGCATTTGGTGTATGAATCCAAGGTTTTACTGCCTCATATAATTTTCTTGAAAAGCAGTCAAAACCTAATGGAAGGTAATGTACAAGGCAGAACCTTACTTGAAAATCAGCTAACTCATCTGAAATTCTCTAGATAGGTTTCCTCACAGCTTTCCAAAGGAAAAGTTCACAATGAATATATAAAATGCAGCATATCTCTTAACAAAGAAAAAGAAGGGTTACATATACAATAGGGTATTTTTTTCTGTACTCCCCTTCCTTATGCTTCTTTCATTGGAAATGGCACAAATCACCAATATCCCACCCAACCCCAATAAAAAAACCCTAATCAATAAGCAAAGGTCACTCCAAAGTCCAAAAACTTCATTGTAATGCAAGATCCAGTGTTCATAAACTTAGGTTTAAAAATATTTTCTTTTCTGCTCAAGTCACACAGGTGTAGGCAGACTAAGCATGTATTATTTATAACAGATAACACAAGTATCCTATAATTCTTAGCCTGTATGGAAGCTTTATGGAATTTGATTCAAATCTAGCTTCTCATTTAATCTCTGTTTTTTTGGGTGCAGTTGAACTGAAAAATCCCCAAATCCTATAATCTAGAATATAATCACACTTATCTATCTACAGACACAGGTAACATTACAACAGAGGTTATAATACAAAAGTCAACATACATTTTTCTTACTTTAAAAGGCAATCAGGGTTTTTGTTAAGGTTCCACATAAATGTGAACCAGTTGTTGCTAAAAAGACAAAACAGAAAAGGAAAGTTTTAAAGAATAAGGCTTGAAATGTTGTGCACCTACACATCCAAAAATTCACCCTTTTACTTGGGGTACTCAACACCTGTGTAAGGCCACAACTTCCCCACAACATTTCTTATTCACAGTGAGGAGAACATAGTACCTTCACTAAAAAAAAAAAAAAACAAAACAAAAAAAAAAAAAAAAAAAAAAAAAACAAAACAAAACAAAAAAAAAAAAAAAAACAAAACAAAAAAAAAACTAGCATCTACCCATGCTCACAGTAAAATTTCTCTCCCCATCTCTCAAGTAATTGGTGGACTCCATTACCTTTCAACAGATTCCACTGGTACTGCTGCCCTCCTGCAAAAGCAAGTTCCAAGGGCTGTTCTGTGCCTTATTCACACCACTTGTGTGATGAAAAGGAACAGAAGATTGGTTCCCTCCTCCAGTGAAACCTGTGCCATTTCGTTCCTGGTTTCTCTCAAGAGTCAGAACAAAGGGTTTCTAAGCTAATCTGAAACTCAGTAGTTTTAAGGTTCTCCATCAGCCCAAGCAGAGAGGGTTTTTCAAGCCTCTTTAATACAATCCTTCCCTCTAGCAGGATTAATTTGTTTTCTGTGACTGAATTTTGAGAGGATGCTTCAGACACTTTCATACTTAAACCCAAATGGAACCAAGAGCTCAGATATGGAAAACACTGCTGTCTTGGTGCAGTCATTTAGATACACCAGAGCAGCCAAAGCGCAACTGATGTAAGATGTGCAGCTATTTTCACTTAGCTTCACCTTCTGTAGAAAACAGAATATAGATGAATCACTTAAAGAATAGGAACTTATGCCCTTCCTTTTACCCCTCCTTTACAAATGAATGTAAACTAGATGGGCTGGGCACTTCAGCCCAGACCCTGTCCTCATTTCCACAGCAGAATGAAGGCATGCTCACAGTGGCTGCTCTGATGATATAACCTGACAGGCTTTCACATTTTTTCCTTTAAATTAGGTTGAATATGAAGGGCAGAAATTTAGTGTAATTTACTGTCTTCCTCAAGGCATTGTAAAGAAAAACTTATTACCAGGTTACTATTTCATTAACAGCATTTGTAGTTTCTTAATCAGGTACCAATTTCAAACCTGTGTTCTCTGCTTTACTTTACATGAGGACTAGGTAGATCCTCTGCTTCAGACCAAGCTAGATGTAGCACTGCTTTCCAACCAAGTTCAGCCATAGTAGGCTCCTGGAATACCCACATTTTGTAACATTGTCCCTTCCCCTTTGTCTTTCCCAAAAACCAACCTGGATGTGAAACACAACTGCTGCTCTCAAACAAGTCGCTCTGGCCACAAAACAAGTCTTCCAGCCTCTTGCATGGCCTCAGAATCACGACTTGTAAGTGGAGAGATCAGTTGGCCAAGGATTCCTAAAGAAAAACTATTGTAGCAGGAGCCAAGTGGCACATGGCCACGGTGACTTATCTCTTGCAAGTCCTCTTTCCATTAAGTTAAGAATAAATAATTCAAGAACTTCAAACACAATGAGTTTTCTGACACACTAAGCAAGAAGCAACTATGGAATTGGAAAAGGGATTGGACCCACTGGTTTTGGTTTTTTTCTTAAATTTTTAAATAACTGGAAGATTTTGTTAGAGCTTTTTTAAGTACCCTTTCTAGTTTTCTTTGTTGCTCTTCTACTCCGGGCATTCTGAAAATTGCAGCAAACAAGAGAAATCAAATTTATGTTTTCAAATATAAATGGAAAAAGGTCCTATTGCTTGAGTCAGAATTCCATTGTATTACCATTTCATAAAAGAGCTTATTTTAATTTGAACCTGTAGGATGTTTTTTTTTTACCTTGTTCTTACAAAATAGATTATGTTCCGGTATAGCCCATGCCAAAAGCACATACCCCAAATCACACAGTTTAGGAGGTCTAGTATATGAAATCATATCATTTTTTTCCACTTTCCCTGCAATAGGTTAAACTAAATCCAGTTGTGAAAAGCTCCCAGTCCAGTGAGATCAGTGACTGAAACCCCAGATCAGGACACTGACTTTAAGAATGCCTTTGCCATACATGTATTAATTTAATACATTGTAGAGTCCTATTAGATGTTTTTAATATAAACTTATTTTCCAAATGATTTAGAGGAATGCAGATTCAAGTAATTCTTCAGAGGCTTCCCTTAGGTTACCCTAACAAAACACAGCTTTGAAGGGTTGACATAAAAGAAGACATGAGTGTGACTGAGTGTGTAGAGTGCCAGCAACCGTAAATGAACTTATATAGTTCAACAGTTCTAGTATTGTACTTACATTTACATGGATATTTTAACATAACCTACAATGTTTACCATGAATATTAACAGCATGTAAGCATCACAATGTTTTCCAGGTACTGTTTTTCAGACCACAAATTTATTGGTCCCAGGTATTTTAAAATAATAGGACTAATGCAGCAGCTATAATACATAAAGAATTCTTTAAGAAATATGCTTGATGCTATCACGGCTTAGAACTGTGGAAGTATAACAAAATACAAGTCATATTTACAGCATAAGGCCCTTTGGTTTCTTAAGCAGCAAACAAAAGTGTTTCTTCAGTGAAAGGCTTGGAAAAATAAAGCAGGTAGGCTTTCCATAAAAAAGGTAACTAGTTCTTTCCTTCTCAAAATAACCATTTATAGTCTTCAAAATATTAGGTAAGAAAGCTCTTGAAATTCTTAGGGAAAAAAAACGTTAAAACTCAACAGTAGTATCTGGCAGAGCAGAGAGTCCACCATGGGCAAGCTGAACATACACCTGAAAGTAGAAGAAACTACTATCTGGATTTCTGGAGACCTTTATTGAATTTAGAATATTACAATAAAAAGGATCTGAAATACCTGTGTATTTATCATACTCTAGAACTTACAAATCCATATCTGAGAAATCACTTCATGTCAATCTATCCTTCATGAGGACTTGATTTAAACAAAAAGTAAAATGAAATAGTTCACTCCAGTCAAGGCAATTTATGGCAGTCTGCTTTTTCAGAAAACCCTGTGCAAATTGTATAAGGCGATCCTTTTTCGTCTCAATTGAGCCAAATATTATTAATTAATTCAAGATATTTCTGTGTAACTATGTAACGTGTTTAGTTACATAGTTGGGGCAGTCAGTATGTGAATTTTACATTTACATTCATTTTTTGAGGTTTCATAACTACAGGGTTTTTTTTCACATCAGTTAGAAGCAGTATCATACTAGCCAAAACAATGGAATATACAGTCAATGTGATGAAATCACCACATGTATTTTAAAATCCTGCTGAAGTGGTATGTTGCTTTTGCTATGGGGCTTGTAACAAGGATCTGGCATTATAAAAGAGATTGTAAACCAGCATGACCTTTGAAGCAGTGTTCTTACTCTGTCCCAACCTTGAATCAAATTTTAGAACAATTTCTTATGCCTGATGAATCTTGTTATAGTTTACTACCACATTCATTACATTAGCTTACATGAGAGAAGGAAGTCAAAATATGCTCCCTTCTTTGTCTCACCCACAGTTATTGGTTAGAGTGCTCTCTGTATAATTTAGCTATCAAAATTTTTAGGCTAGCGTAAGAATTTTCTTTTTGCAAACTGTCATAGGACAAAATGACAGCTTGTGAAAATTCAGGTAACATGAGTAATTCTCCAGGTTTGCATCCAATAGCAGCATTATCCCCTAAACATTTTTGCTGAACTTAAACAAAATTTCGTAGGGAATTTCATTGGACTTGACTGAATTCACCTCTGAATAAATTCTTTTTCAGATGAATATACAAATCCTACCTTCAGCACTCTCATGTTGGTAAAGAGATAGGAAATCTTTAGCATGTAAGATGACTTTGCACTTACACAATTCCACTGCAGTACCAGGTGAATGAAACATCAGCCTTTTTTCCTACCCAAGAGTCTTTACTTTGCTGTGTTGAAAGTTTCCCCAAGTTATATTTTATTAATCAAAACAAGATGTTAATCAGCTTACCCATGATCCAAATTTCATCAATCTTTGAAGGAAGAAAACAAAACACTTTACCCAAAAAGATCTTTTAAGTCATTGCTAGCTGAGCTGCTGTTTGTTATTGTGTTTGCTGGTTGTGCAAAGTTCTGAGGAGAAAAGAAAGGATTACCCTGTATACCAAAGCCTGGCTGTGCTATCATGTTCATCTGAGGTCCCAAGGCTGTATTGCTCGCATTCGGGGACCCTGGTGGTGGCACAAACTGATTAACCCACTGGCTTGATTTCTGTTGAGCCAACTGCTTCATGCTAACTTTGGGTTTTTGAGGACCAAAAAGATTATCTAAAGCAGACATATCTGGGGGTCTGTTTTGTTGTGTCAGTGGAGAGATTGCAGATGCAGCATTCATAGGACTGTAATTTGGCATATTGGCAGGTGGTACCATGTTCATCTTGGTTGCTCCTGCTGCATTTGGACCACTGAAGAAATTCTGAGTAGCGAGACCTGCTCCCATGGTGAATCCAGCAGTCTGAAACCCCATATTTGTATTCAGTCCGTTTGTCATATTTCTCTTTGTGTTGTCAATGGGCGATGAAAATCCCATTCCAACACCCACAGAAGGAACAGAAGAGAAGCTGTTTGAAGATGCAACTTGAGCTTGGTTGATAGGACGGCTGGTCAAAGATGACATATTATCTATCAAGGTATCTGTCAAATCTTTTGTCTGCAGAACACATAAAATGCAATTAAATGTTTTACCTGTACAGACACTTTGGCAACAGTATTTTATCGTTACCCCTGCAGGCCTGGTATTAATTTTTCAGAAATTAGAACTCACTGCACAGAATTGGGCATGAAATGTAATAATACACAAGAGAAATTACATTATTTGTGTTCTTTGCTACTTAGAACTAATTGTTCTGCAGCTTTAATTTGACATCTGAGACTACACACAAAGCATTACTGTGACTATTTTCTTAAATGCCCCATTCCTACCCCCAAATCTTATACATATTTCCTTAATAAACTCCTCAGAGAAAAACCTTTCTTAGTATGTCCTTTTTCCTTATCTAGTACAATGACCTTTCAATAATAATGATACCATTGGAAACTCCAGCAATTTAAAAAGTGGGAATATTGCTAATGATGCAAATGGAAGGCACATGAAAATTTAATTTAGCTGTTCTCAGATGTGTCATTGTACCACCAGAGAAAACAAAAGTGACTCACAGCAGGAAAAAAATGCTAAATGCATACAGCCCTTGAAAAAGCATCAGAGCTCCAATGGAAACAGTGCAGTTGTTTGTTCTCTCTCACCTGCTTCACTGGAGGTGTTATTGTAGTTGCTTGGGGCTTAAGAGGTTGCTGGCTTTTCAGTTTCTGTGCCTGTTCTTGTTCTTTAGCTAACTTTTGCTTCTCTTCCAGTGTAAGTGAGGCCTTTAAAAGGGAAAGTAGTGGTAGTAAATTGCACAAAATGGTTATTCTGACATTCCTATTTTTATTTTATACTAGCACTGTTTCAATAACATGTGGTAAACAATACAATTATTTACACAAAAGAGAAAGGCAATAAGTGAAATCTACTATAATATTTACCATATTGCTAGAAAGTACTTTAAGCAAATAAATATAATATTAAGAGCAGCATAATGACAAATTTGGGCACATCTCAAATAAAAGAGATATATATCAGCAAAACCACATTAGCTTTGTTTCCTTAATATTGGGCATAAGAAAAAGTATTCTTCACAGTTTTTGTTTTTATATGGTTCCTAACTTGATCTAGAAATGCAATTGACCATGGAGTTGAAAAGGTAATTTCATTTTAAAACTGCTCAAGAGTCTTTTGAGGATTTTAACTCCACTTTTAATAATGAATGATGAAATAATTAAATCACTCCCCCTTAGTCTAAAATTAATGCAAGGATTCAGATAATTAGCAGGAGAAATGATAAAGCATATAGATTCTGGGGAGCCATTTCCATAATGACTAGTACGAAAGAATTTTACAATACTTAAAGCTTATGTTTACTGTATTACTGCTTATATATTATGTTCTGCTATGTTTTTCCTTCGCTTCTTGTATTTAACCACATACTGACTGTTTTCACTTAACTTTGAAAGGTACAGTAAAAGTTAGTCTCTGCTACTACTTAAAATTCTACAATTTATCTTCATTTCTCTTTGTCATTTTATCATAAGGATCCCTATTTTGCTTTTCCTACCTATATCCAGTGATGAAGTTTCAGTTTCATTTAAATCTATAATTAAGGAGAAAGAAAATGACCACAAATTTATAATCCTATAATTGCTGCCTACGTCGTACAAAGATATTTTCAAGGAAAGGCTTACATGGAAATTGAAGGATACGATCTGAATGCTTTTCAAGTGACTACATAATGTGGTGTGCTATATATAAAAGTAGTTATTTTTTCTACTAAAGCTTTAAATATGGTACCTATTTACACATTCTTTTTCTGCAACCCTATCAGCCTTGTATTAGACAGAGAAAAAAGAATTACAAAATAAAGCATACCTTTCTCTGTATTGATGACATCTCATTCTCTTTACTATCAGATCCACTAGTTAGAAGGTCAGTTCCGTTATTGAATACCTTGTCAAGCTGTTTAAGTTCAAAGGAAAAAAAATCTTCATTATTTGAAATACTGTAATTTAAGCCTATGTAAATATTGAGTATGTGATTTTAAATTTCAATGTTTAATGTGTAACTTACATATTGTTACTTACCTGATTGCCTGTACCACTAGATCTTGCCTCTTCTGCCCCACTCATTTGGTTGGCTATGTCCAAGGATCTACATAGCGCAGAGAATATTACAACAAGACAACTTTGCAATCACATCCACAACACTAATTTAACAATGTAGATCATTCTTCTGCATTTAAATAACACCAAACAATTGCATTGAGAGCAACTACTTCTATATAATGCCTTCAGGAGACTGGCAAATGTTCCTCTGAGAAACAGTAAACATCTCCTAATAATTTCCCATGGTCTTCATTTCGCCCTTTGAGGAAGGTGACCCAGACTTCAGATATCCCAAATTATTTTGTGTCAGAAATCTCGCCTCATATCAGGCTCCATAAAATAGCTCCAAACACTTCAAAATATCACAGCCTTCTAAAAGGCTGCAATGTTTATGTTTCTCTGTGGTTTATTTCTCAGCAACTACAGGAAAGCAGCTTAGCACATAGAAGTGGATCTTCTGACAACCATGCTTATTTGAGATAATTCTCAACTACTGAACTTAGAATTACCTGACTTATTTATTGCTATGGCTAGATTTCTCTAACATTTGCCAAAAAATTACTACTTCTCCAACACAAACATTACACTTACTTCTGTTGCTCTTGCATGACATGAAGTTGCTCAAGTTTTGTTTTATGCTCTGCTTCCAATCTATTGAGCATATCTCTTATAACACAAATAAAAGAATTGAACTGGAAAAGAAATACATAAGAAATTTGGATTTTGCAGTGATGGAATTCAGATAGGTGTAACTTAGCAGTAATACCTCAAAAACCTACAATACACAATGTAAGACAAAGTGTAGACTTTTAAATAATTTATACTCCACCTTCATTACCGTGCATTAGATAGCAAATTACAACCAGAGTGCATCCTGAACCAGGGAAAAATACATGCTACTAAAAAAAATTGAAATGAGCCAATGCAGACAAAACCTCCACATATGAGTATTACCAGATTAATTTTCAAACAAACAAACCAACCTATTATTCCCTTTCCCAATATTTCATAGCAACACAGCATTTTATTTTAATACTTACTATGTTAGTAGCTAACTGCTTTTGCAGGGTATTTGGAAGGTGACAGTATTAATTTTGAAGTTTTACACTAGATCAGTTAAATACACTAAAAAAAACAAGCTTCAAACACAGAACTACAGTAAAATTGGGAAGAGTTTTTGTATTGCTTATTTTCACAATAGACACAGACATGCAGTAATGTATGAATTTTTTTTTATTACAACAGTTTAAATTTATTCTCTGATAGCTGTCAAAGCATGCAAAACAGTCACGTTCCTACCTGATTGAGATTAAGATTGTTCTCAATACTAAGGGGAATCAGATGGGGCAATACTTTTCCTGCAAGCTGTTCTTTGGTAATTCCCAGCTTCTTGTGAGTAAATGTACATTTGTAAATACCTAACACAGAAGATCAAAATAGGAGAAATTGTTAAGTTTGGTAAACAATGTGAACAAACTCAAAGTAGCACACTCACATATATTGATCATCTGAGTAACCGCTGTGTTTATCTGCAACCAGGGACAAGCGTGACCAAGAGAATCTTAAAGGCTATGTACTGATCCACAACAAACAGCAAGAGGCTTTGCTACAATTCAGAACAAGATGTCCAAATTCATACTTTGCAGCTATGAAACCTGATATTAGGGAATGTATTGTTCTGGCCAATTATCTGAGAATATGCCTCTTTGAATAGATGATGTGCAAGTGATTTGCCACAAACTGACACACTGCCACTTGAGGAATCAAGCTGCATCAACTGAGGATGCGTCCTCTCCTGGCACACTACAAGTAGCTAGGATTAACATTCATCCTGCTCTCTGATTTGTTTTTACAAACACTGTTAGCTAGAAGGTCTGGACTGTTACACACAATATCAGAACTCATGCATAATCTTTATCTGTTTTAAAATCACTGAAAAAAGAATCCTGGCAGGCATGAGAGATCCAGTGTTAAGCCCAAACATTCTGTTCTGTTTCTGACAGGAGGAGTCCTCTGCTTAAATAGTCCAGGTTCTGGTGGGAAACACTGAACATATTAGCATAAAAGACACAGCAGCTTTCCTCACTTTCTATAGTAGTAAAACAGAGCTGTCACCAAGACAAAGATGGTGAAGGATGGCACTGTGATTCTGGAAGAAAGGAGAGCCTGAGTACATAAAACTGGTTTCAGTCCATCATTTCCAAACTAGGATTCACTTACTCACTGTATCCGAGTAGAATTCAGAATTAACACAACTGAAGCAAAAAAACAGAGTCCCTTATTCTTAGATAGCAAATAAAAGTCAAAGCTGCAAGGGTTAAGGGAAACAGGCCGTTTCAGATCAGTACAGATAAGATGCCTTCTTGCTGCTTTTGAGCAAATAAAAATAATGCTGCCATCACATATTAGTACAGTGTTTAATGAGGGTTACTGGCAGTGCAGCTGAGCTGTTATAACTGGTCTACACCACTTTGGTGTCAGGAAGAGAAATAGTCACTCTCTCCCAGACTTGGCCAAGGAGTCACAGCTGCTCCTTGGCAGTGACTCTGGTCATCTAAACTCCTTAAGCCCATTCAATTTGCTAAAATCACACATCCTACAATAGGCAAGCACCAAGTGGCAGTAGGAAAGCTTAAGTGGGAGTGAGTTTCCCCTTCCAGAAGTACCAAGCCATGAGATTTTGTTAGTCATTTTGGGAGACCTCACCCAGACTGTGTTCCATTTCTGCCCACAGGCACAACTGTGTGCCTAAATAGCCAACAAAATGAGTCTAACAAAACCTGCAGTAAAGAACAGGAGATTTTTTACAACATCATTTATAGCATCTGCTGTGCAAGAGTGGCAAAAGAAGGCAACAGTAACAACTCAAAAGGTCCAGCATCTGAAAGATAACAATTCATATATTCCTCTGAAGCAAAGCCTCTCTGACTCTGTGGAGCACCCAGTCCATGCAAGTGTCACAGCCCAAGAACTGCAGTGAGTACTCAGAACTGTACCAGGCCCTGAGGATTGAAAATATATGTACTAG
Source organism: Vidua chalybeata (assembly GCF_026979565.1). Lineage (NCBI taxonomy): Eukaryota > Metazoa > Chordata > Aves > Passeriformes > Viduidae > Vidua > Vidua chalybeata. Next base: position 16,053,294 of record NC_071534.1, on the reverse strand, counting down.
TGCTCAAATGTCATACATAAGGTAACTGAACAGGGACATACTCAAGAACTAGAAAGTGTATCCCTAAAATAACTATTAAAAACTATGTAAACATGTTCAATGGTAACACAGAAAGCTCTTGGATTTACAGTATCAAAGAACAAAAGAGAGAGTTGGAAGTATTAGTTACCTAAAATTCCCATGAGCACCGCAGGTTCCTTTGATGGAATTTGTTGTAGAAAAGGTAAAATATCATCAAGCACAAACCATTTATCCAAGTACTCCAAAATCTTGCCCAAACACACTAGTGAATTTACCCGGACCTGTGAAGTATGATAAGAATTAAACAAGCTCTTTATTTGTAGAAAAAGAAAAACAGAACAAATTTACAAAACTCGTAAGAAAATCTTTGTACTGAAAAATTTAAGACAAGTTAAAAAATGCTTTTGTATCATGAAAGAAAAACGCTTGGTTTTATGCTCACAAAAACTTAGCCTTCTGCATAGCAAACATTGCCAATGTATATCACAGTGGAACTCACTTCAGTAATTTTCACAGTATTACTAACACGGTAAGTTGTTAACAACTTTTAAAATTGTTAGAGCAAAGAAATGGTGCTTTTGCACTTTTAAGAAATTTTTTTAAAAAATTCAGTAAGAAATCAGAACACAATGATCGGCTTTTCCTTAAAGACACAACACTGTAAACCCAAAGTAATTAAAGGTTACAACATTTTCTGAACATTGGAGAATGTTACTATGATACTCACAGCAAGGGAAGAAGTTTGCAAACATGCATTTTTAATTCTTGGAATTAATGAATTTTTCATTGATGGGTAATCTATTAAATTGGCAAACGTGGGAATTATGTTTAGGCAAAGCTCCTAAAAAAAAAATCCACATAAGTTTAAAAAGAAACATGCATATTTTATTATAAAATTAGTACTAATATAACTCAATATCAGTTAGTTTGAAATGTCTTCTTAAGCTTTCCTCTTAAGGAAATATTTAAGGAAATAAGTTCAACTAAGCTGCCCTTAATATATCAGACTCACTTAAAAATAGCTAGAATAATAAAGTATCATGGTATGTATACAGAACTTTCAAAAACAGATTTTAGAAAAAAGAGCATTCAGAAATTAGTAATATTTAAACAGCAAGAATATCTTGCATTTTCACAAGGCTCCTTTATAGAAAACCCAGCTTTTACTACATCAATCAATCTCCTACATAAATCAAGAAAATTTCAATGAGTACTATGAATAATACTGCAGCACAATGATAGACTGAATGATAAAATATCATGTCAAGATTAACTATACTTTAGCAACAGAGAAAAAATAAACACACAATTTCAGCCCAATCTCAAAAAAAAAAAAAAAAAAGAGACAGTAATACTAAGTATATGCTGTAAGTAAAGACCTCAGGAACCAAAGTACTGATGCAGAAAGAAACTCATGACAGGTACTTAGAAACAAAAACCTTTGTCCCTAATATTACAAAGGCTTTGCAAAGGCAGAAGTCACATCTGATTATCCAAAACCATCTTTGAGAAATATTTTGTTTCTTTATCTCTGGCTCCTGAATGTTTTTGGGTAACTGGAATTGCAGTTTAATGATTAAAAAAATCCCCAGAAGAACCTTAGAAAGGTAGAGAAAGCCTAAGAAGAAAAAAAAAAAAAAAACCCATGGATATATAAAATGTCACCAGAATGTACATTAATATGATTTTACAGCACATCAGGTCTCATGAGGCAACTGTCAGCACAGATGTTCTCAGCAGCAGGAGCTCAGAATAAGCCACCTCTCACAGACAGGTACAAGCATGCATGCCTGCATGGTTTCTGCTGCACAGGCAGTGAAATATAAATGCATATCCCACTTTCTGCTATGGTGGCTAGTAGGAATCTAAGATAAGAGCATTAGAACAGTCAAGTGGTTACCTTCCTGGAAAACAAGGGAACTAAATTTTACTTTACCAGAAACAAATGTTCTTTAATAAAGCATTCATCTCTTTCAACATTCAGGCATATTATACAGTTTTATCTTTTCAAGTAAACAAACACATGAGTGTACAAAAAGTTGGCATTGTCAGCTGAAAGAGGAAAAAGAAAGTTTTAAATAAAGGCTGCAACTACTATACCTGGATCTGAATTGAAGGTGCTTCCAAGGCTCTATAAACCATCGGTAGAACGCTGTTCTTTATTTCATCTGGTGGAGTTTTGGTTAGCAGCAAGTCCATTTTTTGCAGGAAGATTAACAGTATCTATTCAAAGAAAGACAATTCAGAAGCCAAAAGTTTTAACTGCTAAGGATATATTTACAATTTAAAGTGTGTTGTATCATATCAAAAAACTTCATAAGTTTTCTTATAACTCAGTAAATGTGATCACTTACCATGTTGCTTGCCTGAAGGCATGGAAGACAAAAAACACTTTGACATGTTATTGCATTTAAGAGCAGCAAATACAAATCAAACAAAATATGCATGTTCTAGACTAATTTTTCTGAAATAACAAATCATAATGAATAACTCAGTAAGGAGTTTTTGTTTCTACTAACAAGAACTTATAAATAGCTCTTCATTCTCTTTATGGTCTTTTGTTAATATACACCCACAGAAAATTTTTATACATGCATCACTGTTACAAAAGCTAAACTTCCAAAAAACTGTAACTCAAATTCTGTCCTCAAAGCACTTGATCACAACTCCACATATACAAGCTGCATTCCATGTGTCTAAAATCAAAATAGGGACATAATTAAAAACAATATTATAGCTATTAGATGGACAAAAAAAGCCTTTATTCTATTTAAGATGGAAATTGTGTATCATAAAATTAAAAAGATCCCAAACAAAACATCACATTAACTTTAAAAAACCCACTAGAATAGCACATACGCATAGTGAGATCCATCTTGCTTAAGATTAGCCATCTAAAGGTTAAACACTATTCTAAATCACTCAGTCAGCTCAGGCTCAAATACAGAACACTATGTAACTCATGAGATTCATATCACAGCTCAGACAGGTGCTAGAGGGGACAGTGAGCATCCATTGATAACAGAACTCCTTTCAGAAAATAGGTTAAAGTAGATGGATAAATTATGTTTAAAAGTATCACATTTAAAACAAAAAGCCAAGTATTTTATAGGAAGACTTAAATTTTTGTCTAAAAATACATGGCGATCAGTGCTTCTATGTCAAATAAACAGCAGCATTGAAGTGTAGAAACAGAAATGTACCAAAATCCCATTACAGATTTCCCCCTTTTATTTATTCCCCCTTCTCTTTACAGAGAAGAAAAATATATTTTTATAGTGCAGCTAATATGTGTTTTCTTACTGGAAATTTGTAATTTCCCAAATTGCACACACACAAAACCATTCATTCATTCCATGAACATTGATTCTGATGTAATATCCCCATATTTGAGACAATCAGGGTGAAATAGACAAGACCAGTTTTAAAGCTACATTTTATGGTTTTCTTCAATACACAGTCTTTGTCCTAAACTTGAGTTTTTAAGACTTACATGCTCTCTTAACACCTGTTCTTCTCTAACAACCCTAACCATGTAATATTGTGGAATTACAGTTTCTAGGTTTAAGCTTCTAGGATCCTATTTGATACTTTTTATCTATTTAGGTAAAAATTAAGAAGGTACAGTCACAAGTGCACACACACCACTTAATAAGCAATTAACAGCAATTGCACTCTAAGTAATAATGCTTCATTCATTAATGCAGAGCCCAGTACTTGTCAGGGAACACTTCTGTGTAGTGAATTAGAAAACTAATTTACAGCACATCCTATGCTGTTTACAGAATCCTGTAGATACAAATTAAGGGTTTGTCTGGGAAATTATGTCAGAGTAAGCTAGGATGTTAATGTACAGCACACATTAATCCACACTAACCCCAAGAATTTTTGCATAATCCTCAAATAAATACTACTCTTAACATGAATAAATAGCACTTAGAGAGTGTCAAAGCTACAATTTTTCCACCCCATGATCCCAGTGTCAGCAAACTGGATTCAAGCAAAAAACCCCAGGTTCATCTACTGGTAGAATATATGCAAACATTGTACTGTACAACCCTGCTCAGATTGCCCAGATATATGTTAAAATGCTTACAAATATATCTTCTACAATCAACCAAAACCAAGTGGTAAATTAAACCTTTTTTGCAAATCTCATCTCACCTATAAATGCAATATACCCTCAGAACCCATCCAAACAAGCAGAGGTAGAAGCTTTGAGAATTTCCTGGAAAATCTATTTTGAATGAATCAAGACTGACTGCCTAGACAACTACAGAGCAGACTGGGCAATGTGTGTGAGGCTGGAAAAGGGAAATAGAACAATTAGTTTTTTCAGGGAAAACAAAACCAAAGATAAAAATTGTAATATGAATAATATTAACATACCTGGATTGGTTCTTGCTGCTTAAAAACAGGACCAAGATCAGGTAGAATGAGCTTGATATATTCTTCTTTGGTGCACTCCTCAGCAATTAAGAGAACATTAGGCAAGACAAAGGGTACCATATCCGGATTCACAAATTCAGAAGTCAAGCAAGGCAAAATTCGCTGAATTATAACACGCTGAAAGAAAAAAAAAAATCCCAAGTATGAATCATGTACTGCACTGCAGTAAGTTACCATTGTGCCAGTTCAGCAGCTTTTGTATTAGCCTGATATTTACAAAAAAGTAGACACATAATTTTCAGTTTTGATCTCTTATTTGCACAGTACACTATAGTTAATTTACACTGTGCTACTCTGCTTAATTTTCTCCGTTTGCAGTCAAAACTAACAACTGTGAAGATCAACAAAAAGCAATTAACTGTACAGAAAATAGGACTTTGAGCCACACGCGAGTTATGAAAACCATACTCCATATGCTTTAGAAATACCCTAACAAGATCCTTAAAAATACCCTATAAACCCTCTGAATTAGTAATTTTTTGTTTCTGTACCCCATCATTCACTGAACAAACAAACACAATCCTACTATACCTTCCTGCAAAATTCCACATACATTCCCTAAATAGGATTCTGAAAACTGTGGATGTCTACTGCAGCATTAGACATCCTTAAATGACTTTGAAGTCAATAAACAGAAATATATGGTTCAAGGCCACAGTCACTTCCCTCATAAAATATATTTTCAAGACAGAAAAAAACCAAAAAGAATGCCCTAAATATGATTTGGTCAATCACTGGCTGTCTAAAGTTAGGTGAAATACATGCCACTTATTTCAGAATTCAAAGCAGCAACCATTTCTGATCAAACAAAAATATTGCTAAATTGAAAAGAACAGAGTATTAACTATGGAGCCTAAATGTTGCACTGTGTAGTGCAAAACAGAAATAAAAATACAGAAATTTAAAGCACTGGTTGAGAAGCTGAGTTATTCTATTATTAAACTAATACTACTTTTCTATCACACATGCATTACAGCTTATATAAATTAAGGTATACCACAAAAGGAAAGGGAGGCAGTCTAGACATATTGCTTAACACTACACAGGAGAAATATGTAATGACAGGCATTTGCCTTTGAGATTTCTGAGCACTGCCAGCACAAGAAAGCACTTAGTCTACTGACAGAAGGAAACTTTGCATCATTCAACATTAAAGTACTGCCTTGCTATGAAAAAACTTGAAGCAATCTTACAGGAAGAAAAGGTGGCAAATTGGCTTCAAAGAGCTATGATGGCTTCTGGAAACACAGGGAAAGCCTTGTAAGTGGAGAGAAGACAACTCCCTTTCAAACTGGCATAAACTACAACAGGACACGCAAATGATGGTTCCTTATTTGGCTTATTTGCCATTTTCCATTTGAAGTATTACTGATTGCTGAGGAATACTTCCAGAATAAATATGTTCTAATCTCCCTTTATTTCCTTCTACTCTATTCTGACAGTGTCACAGCAGTCTGTTATGGTAAAATGCTGCAGAAAGTCCAGCATTCCACAAGTCAAAATGCTAACAGATGTTCCTATATTTTCCAACTTGTTATTGCAAGACATCGTTCAGACATACCTTAGGTAGTTTTGGCAAAACTTTTGGTAGTCCTTTAAAAAACTGTGATTTCTGCAGGTTATCCCTTTGAAATAATGAATCAAAATACTGAAGCGTCATTGCTCCTACATCATCGAAGAATGGTATCTAAAAATAAGATGAAAAGGTTGTGATCTGGAGGGGGACAACACTGACACTGCTACAATAATTCCAAAATATAATCATCTATCTACCCTTTCAGTGCACAACAGTAAGCCTTTACAATGACATGTCTGCAACTAACAATTAGAAAATTAGATTTTTACTTACCAAGTAGTAAAATATTCAGATACAGGTTGATTATTAAGACAGAATTTTCCTAGAATTTTTCAAAAACTCATGCATGTTATGTGTATCTAAGTTAAAACATTATTTCATTATTTCATATACAGTAAGTGGCTTACCAAAAAAAATGCAATGAAAAATAAGAACTTGGAATAAATATTCTTCTAGGAATAATTATGTTGTATTATACTACAACACAGGATTACCTATTAGGTCATCCACATCTGGCCCCCACCCCTGGAAACTCCAGAAAACCCTGGAAGCTCTGATATCTCTACCCTATGATTCAGTGTGCAGATAACAGGTAAAAGAGACTCAACATCTTTATAAAACCATACTGCTTAATACAACCTCTCACAGATTTACTTGTTGTAGTCCTTCAGACAATTGAGTTGATACCTGAGAAATATCTGCCAATTCCCTCACTCCCATCTTTCAGCATATAGGTGGACAAAACCATCACCTGCTCCCTCTCCCTTCTTCACCCACTGTTTCTTTCAACAGTTAAAACACTGATTCCTGTCTCTGCATACCATCTTTTTACACCACAGCAAAAGAATAAAATCCTTTAGCAAAACAAAACTATATGCAGGAATCTGAAAGGCTATCAGATTAGAGAAAATGGGGCATAAGACAAGGGAAGAACAATGCTGCTTTCAGATAGGAAAAGGGAGCAACAGTTTTGCCGAATTAAAACTTACACTATATCCTACTTGAAATTAAGTTTTGCTTTGTTAGGGCAAACAATTTCTGAATATAATTTATTATTTTGCATACTTAAGAATACACCAAAAATCATAGGCCAAAAGTTAATCCTTACATTTACTGCCCTTTATCATTTCCTCACTTTCAAATCCTTCCAATCTAATTTTAAAGACTGAAATGTATAAAACCATAGCACAAAAATCTTTCAATTGCATGGAAAGGAATAAAACAGTGTTGCATTGAATAATTTTTGAATAACTGAGTAATTTTTCTAAATTCTGTCTCAGCACCCACTTTTTCCATATAAATGAATGTCAGCACAAGGATAACTTTTGGTATCAACTAGCATTACATCTAAATGGTTAAAAAATATTTAGCATTAAATAAAATTATTAACAGAAAGCACTTCAAAATAGCTCTACAAACCAAACACTAATTTCTCTCTTTCCTATGGATACTGTATTTTCCATGGACTGACCTTAGTCATTTGATCTGCGTCTGGTCTGACTGCTGGAGCTACGTTTAGGAGTAGCTTTACATGCTCACGCACCTCCTCAGGTATGTTCTCAAGAGTACTGGAGCTTAAACGGCTCAGCTGTGGAAGTATTTCAAGCATGAACACCATGAAGTCAGAAAACCCTGCATGTAACTATTTCCAATATACAGCAGGTCTATACTTTGTTCTCTTGATGGTTTCTCTACCCATACATTTGATACCCCTCCCTTGCTCACAGTCTTCTCTGTTTCCCAAGTCTCTACCTCTTTTAGGTCCCACCCCTGTTTTTCCAACTTCCCACTGTAGTTCAGGTTATCAGAGAACACAAACAGGATATTTTAAACAGGAAAATGTCATTATCTGAGGTGTTGTCTGCACACATTAAAACACAGTACATACTGTGTGGCAATGGGCACCCAAAGAAGTTACAGCCAAGGAAACCTGCACATGAACAGACATTATGTCAGCTGATCCAATTAGCTGAGACACTGTCCTCTGTTAATATTCACAGTCCACAAATAATAGTGGTGAAATTGTGATAGCCAAGTGGATACCAACTGCCATGTCAAGCGATCAAATCACTTTAAACCCAGCCCTCTTCAATGGTCCTAAATCGGTAATTCCCTTCCAGGTGTTTCATACTGTTCACCCCAACAGGTAAGCATTATTTCACAAGACCAGCATTCAACAGGTTAACAGAGAAATCAGCTGAAAAATGCAATTTTTACTTTATAAAGCTGGTACATGTAACCTCATCTAAACATATTTTTATTGCTCATATTTTGCTACAATTCTTTTTCTTCTTGTAAAAACAATATGCAGGGTAAGATGACATTGTCAGATAGTTTATATTGGAGCACTGATAGTGTTCTCAATATTTAAATCTATTTTACAGTAGTAACTTTTCAAGTAAGAAAATCAACAAACAATAACCATAAAAAGAACAAATACCTGGTCCAGCTGTCTACTAAAGCTTTTATAAATATCTTGTTTGTTGACTTCAAAAATTGGTTTCCCTTTATTAAACACTGCATACATAACAGCTCCTAGAGAGTACATATCACTGGCTGCCTCACAGCTCACAGAGAGTATATATTCTGGTGCCAGATACTCAGGATTTGGAAGACACAAGGATGGCAAGTTTGGATCCCATTCCTTACAAGGGAACTTTGGCTACAAGAGAAGTGAAGCAAAGTACATTTATCAAGGATTTTTAAAGACCATTTTCAAAAAGAAACTCAAGCAGCGAAAAATAATTAAGCCACTCAAATTCAATTATGAATCAAACAGCAACACAGTAAGGCAAAACTGTTAAGAATCTCTGTCTGTAGCTTAGAGTGATTCGCTGATGCAATTTTAACTGAATATTAGAGCTGGGAAGTGTAATTTAAAATCAAAGCACTGCTGTAATGGGGAAACATGAGCTATGATGGAATTCAGTTTCAAAGGTAGCAGCTAGGCACTGAATAAGTGGAACACACTAAGTAAGGCTTGCAAGTCATCCAACATGAAGGGGAGCAAAAGTGGCACAGGCTCCAGCCTCTGTTTGGAACCATCACTAGTCTACTGTGACCCCACTGAGCCCACTCAGGCTCTTTGTCTGAGACAATCAAATGCAGCACTTCAATCCAGACCTGTGCCATATGTTCTAACTTCTGGCCAACGAAATACAGAGGTGAGTATTACATAAATGTTTATATACTGGAATGCAAATTCATGAAACTGGTTTCAGGCAAAGACTTGAATTTGAAACTGAATGATGATAAACATAAAGATTATTACCTCCTGTTCGGATGGATTTGTTGATTGGATACAAAAATCAAAGCCCATAATTTTCCATGCTCCACTCTTATTCAAGATTATATTTTCAGGAGTAATATTTCCATGGACCATTTTGACACTGCTATGCAAAAATGACAAACCTTCAGAAACCTGTTCATAAAAGATCATTATTTCAGGTTAAATATTTCCCCAAACATCCTACGAGACATTTACAAAAATTCTGGGTTTATGGTCATGGTGAAATTCCTAACTAAGAAAAAAAATTTCATATTTTAGCCTATGCCTTAAAAATCATGCATGAAGGAAATTAAACAGATGGGTAATCAATGGGTGAGATTACTAATGTTAATTAACTATCACAAGTCTAAGTGTGGTGGTGCATTCCCCTCTCCTGTCAGGCCACACTATCTCAGAAGAACATAATGCTTTATGAAGCTAGTCAACATATTCACCAAACAAAACCTGGGAGCTAATGGTACTCCACAGAACATAAAGATTCACATATGGAAGAGACAGTAGCATAGACATTTACAAGGAAAATAAAAATTAACTGAAGTTTCTATTTTACATGTCAGAACAGTCAAAAAAAGAGTAGCAGCTTAGAGCTCCTAGTGTTTATCCTCTTTTACACTTAGAGTGATCAGGGCACTATTATCTCTCACCTCACTATTGGTTTGATTTACTATAGGCAGACAAAACTTTGGCAGTGTACTGACTTCATTAAAAAAAATCATTAATACTAAAACAGAAAAAAAAACAACCCGTACCATACCTGAAGCAAACCATATTTGGTCTCCACGTCATAAAGTTTGTATTCTTTAATGTCTGATGGTAAAGGAGAAGGTAGGTTGTCCCAGCTGCCAAGAACATTAGCTAAACTTGCACAGACTGGTTCTGTACAAAATGCCAAGCAATCCCTGTATAGGAAATGCATTAAAAATTTCTTGTACATAAATGTAATATATCTCTTGACTGCAAATAAAGAACCATACAAACACCATATATATTGCCAAAGTACCTGGTGCTACCAAAAGCCATGTTGTATTTCAGGTTTTGAATTCTTTTAATATTATACTAAAGAGAAACACATAAATGTCTGAAGTTTAAAAAAATACTAGAATTAGGATATTTTATTCTCTAACATTCACATAAATCGCTAATGGTTCACACAATGTTTCATAATTTTTTTTTAAAACCAATGCTTTCCTTGTCCTGATCCAGGACAAAGTGATAAAATAATTCTTACTCCTATTAAAACTTGTAAAATCAGACTTCTACCTATGCCTAAAACCATCATGTCCCTGACTGAAGCAGTATTAATGAGGTCAGACAACGATCAGAAACTAAATTAATATAAGGGAGCACCTGAATATTCTTTTACTTTGACAACTGATAGAGAAGATCTGCAAACACAAATACACTTGTTATATGAACTGCAGTTTGCATGTGAAGTTACTGTTCTCTAAATTACTTTATTGATTTTTTTTCTTCATGAAAAATTAATGGTCTTGCTTATGCATTTTTGTGTCAATTGTGTTTGAAAAGCACAGAAGAAGCAAACTTCCATACGTAAGGACTGGTCGTAACACTGTCCAAATTTCAAATTTAAAAATTGGTCCTGAAACCAATATATGTCTCAATTCCACAAACTTCATGCGACACAGACAGAGTATTTCTTTACATCCACATTCTTCATACTGCTCTGCACAGCAGTGGAGGCCCTGCACAGCCATTGCAATTCACTCCTTAATTGTTTTAAAGGGCTTTTTTTGAGAAAGCACTACATGGATGGTAGCACACATACCTGCTTTAAGGATCATTAATTCATGAGAACACTAAATACTGCATCAGTATGAACACAGAAAACAAGTAACAGTAACAAAGATACATTTTTGAATATAAAGTAATAGGCAAGAAGACAGAATCTAACTTTTTGATCACTCCATAAAAACATCAGAAGACACATCTCAGCATGAAACTACCATGTATTGTTTTATTATTTCAATAATTAACAAGCTTGACCTTTAAAGTAAAATAACGCCACTGAAACATGCAAACCTCTTACTACCCATCCAGACTTTAGTTTTATCTACTGCCTCTCTAGAAGTAAAACAGCTGAAAAGTAAAATACATTGAATGCTAAGTGTCAGCCAACCTGACAGAATTCTTTTGCTTGGTTTCCTCCCTCCCATTCTGATAATGACATACCTTTGATATTTCTATTAATATAACTAGGGTAATAAAACTTGTTTCTGTTATAAACACAAGTCAAAATGAGAACATAGAAAGACAAAGTACTTTCTTTTCAGTCTGACTTCAACTTTACCACAGAGCTCATCCATTTAGTTAAGGTTAAGGCACAGATGAAAATACCTAGGGAACAGTTATTCCGTGGTTTTCATAACAAACTCTCTGATTACTGCTGTTTTGAGGGAATAAATGATGGCTGTTTATTTTTTACTTTAGGAGGTAATTAAAAAAAGGCCCCAAGCACAGTATTGGAGGGATGCAGTAAATCTAATTAAATAGCAGAACATTGCAAAAGGTGATGTCTGCCATACCGGGCAGCTGCCTTAACAGTTTCCTGAATAATATCAACATGAAATTCAGAGTAATAAGATAAAAACATTTTCAAAATAAAAAGTGACAGCTAAAATTACATATGCTTTCTACAGGGAAACAATGTAAAAAATGCAATGTCTAGTAAATTATAAGGGACAATTCACAGTACTACTATTTTTAAAGGGTAGGAATGATATTATGAATTAACCCACAATTTGGGTTTTTTTATCCTTTTCTTCAATAACAAGCTAAATGTAAATTAAAAATGCTTTCCAGTGCTGTTAATGGAATACAAGACCATTTGTAAATAAATATACTCATATTAAATATTTAGTATAAATAAGGAGTTACTCATATAAATGCATGTTAAGCAGTTTTACATCATTATATGTATTACATACATTTATATTAAATATAACTATGTTGGATACCAATAATTTGTAGTAAAAACATTTGATTAATAGTGGAAAAACTATCTACACACTAGGGTTAGAAATATATGGCCTTTCTTTCCATATCTACTTCAGCCCTCCAGGTGCATAAGTATCTATTTGCATCATAAAGAGGAATATAATAGGTGACCTGCAAGCAGTTCATTACAACTGTCCCTTACTTTGGGGAAACACAAAAGAAGAAAAAAGGAAGAAAAAAAAAAAGATCAGGTACAGTCTAGCTAGAGGCCCATGAGAGATTTCTTCAAGAAAAATCACTCTGGAAATATCTGAAATCCTAAAGCAATCTTACAGCATGCTTGCACAAGGTTACACACATATATATTCTACATAAACCTTCATTTTATTTATCTTCTCCAAAAATCTGTTACATCTGTTTCTGGCACAGCATGCAACTGTACAGGTTTTGTGCTTCTGGTGTTTCTATCAGCAGTTGGGTGTGCTGAGTACAGAAACAAAAACAGCAGAAGCAAAGTGTAAGGCATTACTAAAAACTCACAAACAAGAACTCTGATGTAACTATACTGTTACTTTTACTCAAAAGGCTTAAATGCTTCACAAGAACATCACCAAAGCTTTCTTAAAGGTATGAATCTTGATGTTTTCTTCTGAAGGGCAAAGTTCAGGGGAAAAGTTGCTGAGTCAACTGGAAAACCGTGACAATTTTAGGAAGAAGCCTGAGGTATACTCTGGGATTCACTTGCACTCACCATAATTTGAGATGACCCTAAGGCCATTTAGCACATAATAGTTTATTTACTGTTGTATCGTACTGAGAGCTGACTTCAACTACTTAATTGATTTTCTTTAGGCCATTGTAAGGGACATACTAGATCATAGGTGCAATGACAGCTTTGAACCCCTGTTAATGTGAAATGTGTTTAGATAGATATGAATATGCAAGTGCAATTTAATCTAATAAACCTGTCTCAAAGCAGGCATTGCAAAGATGAAGAAGCATTCCTACAGTATTCTCAGCTCCTAGAAACCATTTGGAAAAAGTCAACACAGAAAGGAAGGACATTATATAATGAATCTTTATCAGGCTACAGCTTAGGATCACAGAATGACTGGAGTTAGAAAGCACCTCTGGAAATATCTAGTCCAACCCCCTTCCTCTTTGGGGAAAAAAACCCTAAAACTTCCCCAATCTTCTTTGGTAGTATCAGGATCAGCTTCCCATTTTAACATGAAACATCCATTTTCTTTGTTAGATTTTAGTGCGCTGTTATCCCTACAGCTGAACAATAAATCTGTAAGACTAACCAGTTATTGTTCCTAGCGACCAATCTTTTATAAATCAAGTAAGCACTAGAAGAACATGCTGAATTTTGTCTCCCTGGATCTGCACTTGAGGGCCTTTTCAACACATATTTATTACAACACATACAATGTATCAAAAATCCCTAATCTCATATGTACGAAATACACCTCATACATGGAACAAAATGTATGAATAAGTAAAGCTATTTTAAGAGAGTTCTTTAAAAGCAAAATTAATTAAAGCACCAAATTTTCATGCTGTAATGGTCATGTGTAGCCTTACAGCTGCAACTGGACTAAAATCAAGCAACAGATTATTAATTTGATTCACACCTGAACTGCATTCTGTGGTGGAGGGGGGGGTTGGGGGAGAATATAAGGGTAGGATGAATACCATGTCATATGAATAAATACACTAAACCTGAATCTCATCACATGTATGTATTGAATGTTCCAGACAGTTTACATCCACTACCAAAACAATGATTAAAAGTAACTGTTCTCTACTTTACTACAGCTTACCTGGACTCTTCTAATGGATGTTGAACAGTAAGTAGTCTAGGGTGTCGAAGCCTAGTTAGCTGTTGAACACCTCGTTTTAAGGAATCAATAATCTGATCTTTTTCAAATTTTTGGTACTTGTCTATTAGCTTCTTATCAAAGACAAAAACAGCCACTTCCTGAAAATAAGCGACAGAATTCACTCAGCATGTAACACAGCCAAAACCTAAGTCTATACACAATTATATACAAATGCTTGTTGATCAACAGTACAATCCCACCAATACAATAACCAAACAAAGAAACTGACTTTTTCTTACTTAGTCCCAGTCATGGGAGAGCTTACTGTAAATAAACCCTTAAATAGACATTTTGAATTAAGGTACTAATGCTCCTTTATTGTATAAATAGTAAAGCGTAAACTATAACCCCTACCTAAATAGTGACAAAGCAGCAGATCCACAGTCAGAAATCAGCTTGATTTTAAGTAGATGAAAGCATTTATATAAACTATGAACAGTTAAAATATTCTGAGTATTAAGTGTTGCTAAAGTGTTGCTTTATTAAACCAGGTCCTGTCTCAGTGTTCTGCTCCAAACCAGTTCAAACTTACAAAACAGTCACAGTCTATTAATCTGATCAGACCATTCATGTGATAAAACATTAAGAATTTTGTAATGCTTAAAGATGTGTAAAAAGAAGTCACAAAAATGTTAAAAACAGAGAAATCCTCTCCAACTTCTGCAACTGGAGCAGGAGATAATTAAGAAATTTGTATGAAAATTTGAAATTACAGAGGTCGATGTAAAATAAAAAATTAGATGACCTCTCCATCTGGGAAGTCGTTAATGCGAAATGTATCAACTGATGGAAAAAAGAAATTAAAAACTTTCATCATGAAACAGACTTTTATATGCTGCTTCAACAGCATTATGAATAATAATAAAGGTTAGAAAGCAGTAGAAAACAATATGAAAATACAGTTAGCAGTCCCCAAGAGGAACTCGATGCTCTTTTGCTGCACATTGTATAACTGTTACTCTAATTAAAATCTCACAGGAACAGCTTCATTATTAATTAAATAAAACCCTATAAACTTTTATAAATAGGCTATCCAAAATATGAAATTCAGCCCAATACACAAAAAATTGTTTTTTAG
Organism: Vidua chalybeata; assembly: GCF_026979565.1. NCBI lineage: Eukaryota > Metazoa > Chordata > Aves > Passeriformes > Viduidae > Vidua > Vidua chalybeata. The sequence continues at coordinate 16,038,040 of NC_071534.1, read as the reverse complement.
CTATTTTCATTAAGCCCTCAGCAGGTGAATACTTGTAACTGACTCAGCTAAGTACACTTTTCCTGTCTATTTCCCGCCTCTATCCATATTGGCTCCTTGCTCCAGCTTTTAGGCGTGATGGATCAAACATTAACACAAGGCAGAGAAGAGCAACGACAGGGGATGGAAGGCATACACTGAGCAGTACATGACCAATAACAAAATTTCAAACTAAGGCTGCACTTCTGAAAAAATTCTGTTTGATGACAAGTGAAAAGAACCAGAAAGTGAGTATTTAAATCAGCTGTGGTTTGAATATTTTGTGGTGGGTCTAAGTAAGTGCTATTGATGTTTGCCACAATCCTGCATGGTTTGTTTAGACTCGTAATTCCCTGCACCTGGCAGAAGAGAACACAATTTGTGCTTCAGATCCTTAACCAGACAACTCAAGGCCATTAGCTCCCTCTTGACTGTCTGTAGTCTTGTTGTTGGGACTTACCTTCTGAATTCTGCTAGCTTTACAACTCAGCTGACAAGTGCTTTGTGACCTTAGCCTATCTATTTATGATTGCACTTTCTAAGCAGAAGGACAAGTGCCATATTGTGCCAAAAAAAAGTATAAGTGCATAAAGTCTAAGTTAATAAATCTAAGATGAGCTGAAAGACATACTGTGAAATTATACATCTATATATAACCAGAGTGACTCATAAATCTTTCAAACAAACAACAGCAGATCAGCTATGAAATAGCACCAGACAAACATATGCACAGGTAAGTAATTTCCTCACATTCTGTTAGGTTGTTACTAAGTCACCTAAACAGTATGCAAGAAAAAAAAAGGTACATTAAAAAATTAATAACAGATAAACAGTCAGAAATCCTGGAAAAGCAGCAAGGCATGAACCAGGCAGAACTTGGATAAGAAGAATAAAGTTATAGATATCTACTGTCACCAGAGATTGAATATTTGTAACTGCCCACTCATTCAAAATAGGAACAACCATAATCCTGAAAACAAAGATTTCTGATGGGATCTACTGCTGTAATGTTAAAACCTCCAAATTTAAGTCATTGTAGCCAGATAAAACAACTAAACTATTACTTGTGTTGTGGTAAAGTGACAACAACAGGGGTAATTAAGCCCTTACATCCTGCTCATCTGATTACAATACACATTGCAAAAAAACCTTATAGCTTCAGGTTACACACTTGTAATACAGCAAATATGTGCAACTTCACAAAAGTGACTGCTATCACCTGGCAAATGCAGCCAGCCCAAAGAACATTCAGAAGGTACATGGGAGAGAAATAAAAACTAATGTTAAAGAATATATATTGCAGTACAACACATCATAAGCTGTATCGCTGCACAATTTGTTTTGCAATGACAAAGTGAATGTTGACATGATGTTACCTAACTGGTAATACTAATAATGAATGGTAACTGCATGTCAAATGACCAGCCATCTAAAATTCCATCCAGTACAACTGCTGCTGTGTTTTCAATTACTTATGATGGCATACAACTGCACAGATGTTAGTCAGGGTTTAGATATCCTGCAGAACCACATGGAGCACCTGAACTAAAACTCTGTAAAACTGTTGGTCAGAATACCCATTGAAGGCTTGAAAAATGTGCTTGACAGGAACTTAGTTACATATACTCTGTCAACTATACAGTGAAAGAACAACTCTCCAGACCTTAAGGATATACCTGCTACAGGTCAAATGCTTACTAGGAACATAGATTGTATAAAACCTATCAAAATTACCATGTTTCCAATGTTATCACTGTGTATAGCTGAGTAAGACCAAAAAAAAAAGCCCCAATCAACTGGTATGCTGCGTAAATTCAGTAAATAAAAGATGCACAGAGCTCTGCAACAGCTATAAAAATGCACGAAAACATGGCAAAAGTACCTGATTAAACATTATTCAGACTCTGTAACACAGAATCAGATCACACATTCTTTGCAGATTATTTATTCTGTGTATTATATGTATCTATTTAATAATGTTTATTTGCCTATGATCTAACAGATGGTATAAACATTTTCCAAAGAGATTCCTTTGTGTCCATTTCTTCCTGGTACATGTGCAGCAAGCTGATGCATTGTCTAAATGACTTCACATCACTTAGTATTACATTTACCTCAAGACTGTAACTTATTAACACTTCTATTTACACTTGAAAAATTGTATTTTCTTCCCAAATTTGAAAAGACTTTTCACATTTCTCCAGTGTAACAAAATTATTTTCTGCAATAACAATTCTTAAACTCTGCTTTTGGCAAACCTTCTTCTGAAGTCACAGTCCCATATTCATTTATACATGTGACTTCAAGTAAGTCAAAAGTTTGAGTATTGGTGCTCTAAACCCTAATACTTTAAGGAAACTAAAAAGGAACAATACTGATCTGATAGCAGCACATGGAAAGCATAACTAACTTCCTTCACAACCTCCTCCTCTATCCCATGCCTTCCTGTTACAGTATCTCGTAACTTAATGATGACATACTTCGTGGTTATTTTAAACTGTAAAAAGCCAGAATTGTTACAAAAAAAAAAAAAAAAAGCTGCAAGCTGCAACAAATTGAACAAACTGGGGAACCAATCTATGGTAAAGAGAACTTCTTCCTTCTTGTCAGATCACTTTTAACTCAGATGAATTCTTGATCTTGGTTCCAAATTTTATGCTATTAATGCAGAACCACTTCTTTCTCCAAGAAACCGGCTTAAAACAAGTATCACTTACATAGCCGAGAACAACGTACTTAAATAGTGTTAAGTTCTTAGTGTCGTTTCACTACCCTTACCATGAGTCTGTCCAGTCTGACTTTAACTGCCACTTACCAACTGCTACCAATCAATCTGTCATCTAATGTTTATAAACACAGGTCTTTACTTGATAACTCACCTGCTTTGTTGATTTTTTAGTTCCATTAAATATCTTCCAAGCAAGACCATTACCTCCACTGGCAATATGTCGCCCGACATCAAATTCCCTGGTGACGGGATTTCCCATGACTGCACTGGTGACATCAGCTGTCACCTTTGTGACAGTGCTCTTCAGCTTGTTCAGCATGGACTCCATGGTTTCAATTTGCACCAATGGCTTATCTTATAAAGACAAGAAAACAAAGGTTTCACAGTCCTCTCAATTAAACCATTTCTTGAAAACTGTAATCAAATAATGCAAAGGATTTATATACTGTCCCTCAACAGGAAAGGTTCACAGCCTGTGTACTAGTATCCATCAAAAAGAGAAACATATCTGAAGGAAAACCGACTCCCTTAATTCCAGTGTTCACAGAATTACTCATTTGTCTGAAGCAAAGGATTGCTTAAGATTCCCAGGCCAGCAAAATAATGGATGTGTATTATACAGACAGCAAGTAAAAACCAGAAATATTCTTTGCTACACAATGCTTTTCAAAATACAAGCTCAAAATTCAATATTTTGCCCAATCAGACTGCTGACATTACCATTTGCACAATCCAGCTGTTAATGAACTTAAGTATTAAGTGAAGAGGAAGGAAAAAAGAAACCATCTTTTTATGCTTTACCAAAATCGTGCAAGGAAGCTTTTCTCTTACCACCTTTCAAGTTTTAGAGCTAAAAGACTGTGGCAGCTTCCAATTTACTTCATCTTCCCCTGTAGTGCAGCCTTTCAGAGTTTTCTATATTTTCTTACTAAATCTGACTTGCCTATTCTGCTAGATAAAAAAAGATATATTATTACAAGAAATTAATTTTACTTTATGATTCATGATCTGGAAAGGTACATGCAAGTCCTTACTGTGCAGCCCTACACCAAACTCCTATGAAATCACTGGCTAATATTCCTGTATAAAGAAACTTTTCATTAACCTGATAAATAAGTACAAACAAGGATCATGGATTACTCTAAGAAGATGCTATAGGCATTTCCATCTCTCAGCGATTTTATTCAGCAGATATTCTGTGGGCAAACTCTATATGCTAAAAGACTATAAAATCAATCCTAATGAGTTTAAGATAATCCCAAATCTAATTTACTTGGGTTTAGATCTCATGCTTTTTCCATTGTTTTGCTCACTCCCAGCCATCAAATCTTCTCTAGTACCAATGCAACACCATCTTGTTAGGACTCTCAAAAATAATAAAACACTTTGAAAATTAACTGCAGAAATATTATGAAGAAAATGCATGTGCATGCATGTTCAAATTCCTTTGTGTAAATTTGAAAGGAAGCTTCTCTACAGAGATGGTGGGAAAATGGTGTAGTATTCATTAAATCAGAAGTGTCCTCTGCTGTGGGTGACAGACTTACTGCAGTGAGTAGCCTGTAAAAGCCACTAGGTGAGAATGTCAACAGCATTCCAGTATCTGAAGTGCTAGAATTTAAAATTCAAGCCTAGTAGACCCTGTCCAACCTGTTCCCCTCCAGCTTGACAGTAGGCAAACTATTGTTTAATTTAGCTTCTGAGCAAGCAGTACCAAGAAACTTATTTCTCAATAAGCAGATGGGGTTTAAAGTTTACATCCACCTAACTGAAAATTTGTAGAAATCCTCTTCTCAACATTTGAATGTAAGCTAAAATAGTATATTTTGCTTCATAAAAACAATTGCTATCACCAACCTCAGTAAAAAATCTATATATATCAACAGGAACAATGTACCTAGAAAATCCATGCCCCACCAAAAATATCTGTTTTGGATAGTACCTCTAATACCACAAATCATAACAAATTAACCACATCTGAAATACACAAGTCTAGCTCTTAACTGTAGGAAAACCTGCTTGTTCAGTTAAGACTGGTCTAGTATTTCCAAGTAGCAAAAAAGTCAGTCAACCACAATGAAATTTGCATTTGAAGTTAAAAAGCAATAAATGAGACAAATGCAAAATCTGAAATATAACAGTGTCTGGACAAGCAACATAGGACATGCAATAAATGTTTAAGAACTCTTCCTGTTTGAATTTCATGAGTAATATTAATGCTACTGATTCTGAGTCTGTGAAACCTGGAACTAATCCTAAAAAATTCTGAATGTTCAATATGTTTTGTCATGAATGCCCCTCACAATCAGTAATGGTTTTTATGCTGATGTACATCAACAATTATACAGCAGCATGATGAGAACAATTACTTAGCAAGGTAGTAAGCAACACCAACATTGCATTCAGAAAGGAGGCAAAACATTCAAAATGTTGAAATACAGGCTTGTTGAAATCCAAAGCAAAGACTGTACACAATTTTTCAATTTTCACTTATAAAAAAAAACATAATGCAAATCCAGCAATTTATCCTCAAACTAATTGGTAGCTTCACCTGATGTATGGCTGTGGGTGCACACTTTACAGCAGTACAACATACACTACCACTATTCTGAACTATAACAAGCTGGGATCCCCCTTTGGAACCAAGACCAGCGGGCTGGTGCACAGCTACTTCACGCCATCCAACCGCATCCTATCCACCTGCCCCAAGCACGCATCAATCCACAGAGGTAAGTGCTGGAACAACTGAGTCACAGCCAACAAAAGGACAAAACTCCAGCATTTTTAAAGCACAACCAGTCTTTTGCATTTGTTACAAAAACATCGAGACGGTCAAATGCAATGAAGCACTGTGCAAGGCTGCCCTCGCCGCACGTCACCTTCTTAACTTTCACGCACCATTTCGCTACTGAGCTTCAGCTGAATCCCTACCAAAACCTCACGGAACGAGATCCATGAGCAGGGTTCTGTCTGTCGCCTGGTGACAGGTGAAACCCAGGCCGTGCGCCGCACAAACCCCGGTCAGCCTCCTGCGGGCCAGTCCTTCCGGACGAAGTATTTACTGTTATTTACAGCGAGAGCGGACTCGCACCGCTCTGCAGGGCCGCTGCCTGCGCTCCCTGCTCCGCGGGGCAGCCGGGAGCAGCGCGCCGAGGGGCGGGCGGCGGCCGCGGCCACAGGCGACAGGTGACCGCGATCCGCCGGCTCGGGCAGCTCAGCGGTCCCCTCCCGGCCCTGCCCGCGCGGCCATCGAGCCTCCGGGGCGGCCCTTCCCCTCCAGCCCTCAGCGCCGGGCACCCGGGACCCGAAACCACGGCGCCCGCGGAGCCGGCCGGCCCTGCCCGCCCCGCGCAGCGCCACCAGGCCACGGGCAGCCACTGTCGACCCTGGCCGCGGCCTCTCACCTGAGCCCGCGGGAAGCTGCCGGCGCAGCGCCCGGCTGCCCGTCGCCCTGTGGGCCCGGCGGGCCGCCTGTCACGCCGGCTCCGTCTCTCGCTCAGACTCCGTCCTGCCGCGGCTACTCCATAGTGACGGCGGCAGCCTCGGCGGCGGGGCGGGGGCGGCCGGAGCTCGGCTCACTTCCGACCCGCAGGGGCGGCGCTGGGCGCGGCCGGGGGCGGCGGGCGGGAAGTGATGCGCTCCGCCGGCTTCCGCCAGCGGCCCGGCCGTGGCCATGGCGGGGTATTTGACTCCGCGCTTCAGGAGGATCCGCAGCCAGAGCGAGTTGCAGCCGCGGCGGGGGAGCGGGCGGCGCCGAGGTGGGCGAAGAGCGTCATCCTCGTCTCTCCGTCGCAGTAGCTTTTCCCCCGCAGAGTCGGAGGGGCCGGGAAGGGGAGCGGAGCGGGCTGCGAGGGACCGGCGCTGCCCGTTGTTTTTGTTGGCACCCCCGGCTGCCGGTGCCGCGGGAGGGGGCGCCGGGCAGAACGGGGCTAGGGAGGCTTGGCAGCTGAACCGGGGGGAGAGCAGCTTCCTCCGGCCGTACCCCTGGAGTTGAGCTTACAGCAGACGCCGCTGGTTGGGCTGGGCGTGAGCTGGGCTGGGTGCTCCGAGCGGGAGGCAGGCGCGGTTGATGCACTGCAGACACTCGTTTGTCTTCTGCGCGATGTGTGAGCATAAACTGGGGGCTTCGGAACACCTCCCCCAGTGAGACTGAGCGCGCTGGGCCTGATCAGCCGGGAGAAGAGAAGGCTTGGGGGTGTCTCTGCAAGTATCTAAAGAGAGAGTGCAAAGACGATGGAGGTAGACTCTCTTCAGTGGTACCCAGACAGGTTGTGATATCCTGTGTGGACATCTCGGTATCTGGAGATACTCAAAACCTGGTTCTGGGCGACCAGCTCTGGGTGGCCTTGCTCGAGCAGGGAGGTTGGACCAGGTAGACCCCAGAGGTCCCTGCAAGCCTCGGCTGATTTGTGATTCTCTGATGATTTAATGTGTATGTATGTATGTATGTATGTATGTATGTATGTACCGCATTCATAAAATGTGTGGTCATAACAATGACAAAAAAACCTTCATCACCTGTTTGTAGTGGATTTTTGTTCTCTTCTCTTGATTCTACCATAGTGGGTGTGAGTCAGCATACAAGAAGAACTGAGTCATGAAATATTGTCTTTGTAAAATTCAGCTGATTTCTAAATATTTTTTTAAAAATATAAAACTAAAATCACAGTGTATTTTTTAAGTATTAAAGTTTTGTAAATTTGTAAAACTTTCATATAAATACTTTGCAGACTGCGATGGTCCTTTTCAAGCAACTCAGCTGTGGAATAGTATTATACATGCCCTTCACAATCAAGTGGAAATCAAAAGACGTAGACAGCACCTGAAAACGTATAGAAACTGTTTCACTGGCTCCAACGCTGTTGATGTGGTACTGAGCCATCTTATGCAAAGCATGTACCTAAGCTGCATGGATATTTCTCGGCTGAAGGGGGTCCGTGTATGCCAAGCGTTGATGGATCACAAAGTGTTTGAGCCAGTTGGAGCCAGGCTTTACTTATTCAAGAATGGGAAGGAAACAGAATTTGAAGACACGGATACTAGTCTGTATAGATTTGTAAATAGCAGTCTTGATCCTCTTCTTCCAAGAAAGAATAAGGACAATGTAAGCTTATCTCCTGAGCAAATCTGCAAACAGAAAACAAAACGATGTTCCAAGTGAGTTATTCTGAACTATTCTAACTTTTTTCTTTTTTAAAAAAAGTTAAGGGGGGGGTTACCCTTAAATGAAGTTATGTCTGACTAAACCAGGTCTTGGAGACTTCTGAAGAGTCTGTACCAGTTTTGAGAAATGTCATGTCTAAATTGTAGGTGCTTCCAGATATTTTTGAGTAAAGTATTCTGATCTGCCATTTGTTATTTGGAATAGAGTCTGGCACAGTAGTATAAGCCTAGGAATAATTTGGTTTTGCTATCATTTGTGCTGAAATCTGAGACTTAGCATGAATGAGCTAGTTACTGAAAGCCAGTTAACAAAGTGAAACTAGCAAACAGTATTTGGAATCAATACACTTGCCTTTTCCACAAAGCAGATGTGGATGATAGGAATTCTAGTAGCAGGATAGACTCCAGATATAATGAAGCCCTAAAGTTCTGATTTAAGAGCAATTTAGTAAGTAACAAAAAGACAAATATGTTCTAATAGTATTTGTTATACATCTTTTTTTCCCCTCCCTAAGCAGAACAAAGTGTGGCACAACACTTTCAAACCCCTTAGCATTGGAAGCAGCTGATAAAAAGAGGATTGAAGAGCTTCTTCAATCAATATATGTTCATGCATCTTTACCTCCAAAGATCATGGTTAATGAACCAACTTGCCTGCTTTCAAAAGGAGGTGAGGATTGAATTTTTTCTTTTTAAAACTTGATTGTTCTTCACTGTATCTTGTAGTGAGTGCCCCATTTCTGTTAAACAATGCTCCACAAAGACCTAAATTTAACCTGTCACTAATGACAAAATATCTAAATGAGTGTTAAAGGGGTTAATGCTTGTAGTAACTAAACAGAAGGAAACACAATAGGGTTATGTTTTTGCATAGTGGTGCCAGTTATGAAAACAAACTTCAGAAGGAAGTAGGTCTTAATCTTAAGACTATCTTTATTATGTGTGTCCTTTACTTTTCACTTGTCTCTTTTTCCATTCTGCTAATTAGAGTAGTTTATTCAGAATCCTAATATGATGGGGGAGACTTTTTTTAGCATTCCTATTTTGATCCCTTCTTACCCAACACAGCAACTTCACACTATGCTGTTACTGTGTTTTCTTTGAACACTTAAAAGATCTTTAGTGAGTAAAAACAAAAGTTAGTTGTTTACATAAGATCTTGTTTCTGAGGGTTTTTTGTTTGTTTATGGTATCAGTAATAGAAGATGTCTGGAAACAGCAAACTCTGCTACGACTGCTGCAGTTAATTGATGTTCCCGTTCTAGAAGATATCTTGGTGTCTTCAGTGAAGACAAAATCAGACAGTTTTGGCAAAGAAGAAGACATGATTATCTCAAATACTTTCCTGGACAGAGAGGTTACGTGTAGCTTAAACTTGCCCGAGTAAGTTATATATCTATGAAATGAATTTGTTAGTAAAGGCTTTATTTTACTCTTGATCAAAGATTTGTGTTAAGTGAACAAATAGATATCATTATGTTTGTGTACTTGTAGAAAGAGGTGGCATTAGTGTGATTGACTTCTTTTCAGAAGTGGTGATTTCACAAAAAGTGTATGTTTAGAGTTGGACACTTGAGTATTTTAAGTAAACATTACAACTTTAACCTTGGGTGTTGTAAACACTCCTAGTTTCTAGACCAGATTCTTTACTCTTAGGTCTCCGTAACAGACATCAGAACTTGAAAACTTTATTCTGAGTCTTTTTGTTTGTTTGTCACGGTTCCTAGTGGCTGTGGTGTGAAGATAGAAAGTCAGTAAGGCATCTATTGTTAGCAAGAGAAAAGGAGAAACTAAGCTGTAGCACTGAATAATGCTTATATTATGAGAATATAAAAGTGGCTGCATGTTGTCAGTGTTCTTTTCCTTAAATCTTCTCTTACTTTTGTAGTGTTCTTGTTTAGTGTACTTAGGCTGATTTCTATCTTGCGTATACTTCTAATGAATATGTCAAGGCTTATGTGAATGTCTTAGGAATGACTATTTTTGTCAAATTAATACCGTTTTTATCTGCAATTTCACAATCTTTGCTTCAGTTCTCCATGATAAAAATAAGATTCTGTGGATCTTAAATAATATTTGCAACTTGTGATTGGTTCAGATGAAATTATTGTACATCCAGAATCAGATAAAAGTAATTGTTCATCTGTCCCACACAACACATTTCTATGATTTTATATTCCTTCTGTACAAAATGGTTGAGACTTTTTTCTCCGATCTTCTGGCTTCTTTCAACAATAAATTATGCAGCCGAATTGTAGGTGCATAATTAGGTTACATTTTCTTTCCTTAGTTAAGATATAGAGAAAATAGATGCTTGTGAAAACTCATGCCTTTATAGTAGTTTATATAATAAACTGCTTCTGTAGTCCTCTGGGATTTAACCAACTTTCCCTCTTTTTCAAACGGTCTTTTTCTCTTCTATAGAGATCAGGTTTTTTCACCCTGGTTAGCTCTGGTGGGTTTTCCATGTGTGTGTTGGAGTGATGATAGTGTGGTGTTTGGTTTTTAAATACTAGGTGAATTCCTGGGGTCAGTGACAGTCTGGCATTATTGCATGATACTTGTTTTGATCTGTGTTTATCTCGGGTAGCATAGGAAAAACATGGAAGTTGCTCATTTTGAGCAGGTTCTTGAATGGTTGTAGTGAAATAAGTTACACAAACTGCTTAATACACCAGTTAAGTGTTGTGGTTTATATATGTGACTGTACCTATCTAGTTTTCTTTAAAGGATTAAATGGACCCTGAGATAGCTCAGTTGTTCAGAGCATGGTGTTAATTACAATCTCATTTACTTAAGAATTAGATGCAGTGATCCTTGTGTGTCCCTTCTGACTCAGAATGTTCTATGAATTTGTGAAAATAAAAATAGGTAGAGCATTTTAAGGCAAGCACTAAAACTACCTTTTACTTCTACAGGCTTGACAGATGGCTCTATGCTGCAATTGAATGCTTGGAGTATTTTCCTGACCAATTCCTAGTGATGGTTAGTCAGCAGTTACCTCAAAGCACGAACAACCCCAACAGTCTGAATACATACAAGAAGATTCTTTTTGATGTTATTATGAAGTATTACAGTCAAAAGAAGGATTCTCTTCTTGCCACTCAGGATTTTGATATTCATTCAGGAATTATAGAACTTATAGGTAAGAGCAACCTGGAACAAAACATAAGGATAAAAGCTGTGTTGATGATGTCACTAAGTATCAATTGACTGAATCATGACACCATTTGCAATGCCATTGCAGATGCACTTTTTAGGTTGGAATGCTCAAGATCACTATTACGAACCTCTACTCGAGCCAAGGACAAATTTCAAAGTTAGATGAATTTGCTTAGGGCCTGGTCCAACTGAATTTTGAAAATCTGGAAGGATAGAGATCCACCAGCCTCTGTGGGTAACTTTCAATAGATAACTACTCTCATTGTGGAAGTTACTTACCCCAAGTCAGAATGTGCCTTGTTACTACTACTAAGTAATTACATAAAACTAAAATCATTGCTATGAAGTTTTTCATGTTAACCAGAATAAGATTTTTAAAATTATGGACATAGGGTCCTTTTTTGTAATAGAAGTTATTTAAAATTATTAAAGGGACTGTTGAGAGCTCTCCCATCATATGCATACAAGTAAACCAGACGGGTTTCATTTAAATACAAGTTTAAGATTAATCCTACCTTTATGGCCTTTGTTGCTGCTGCTTCAACCCTACTGGGTTGTTGTGCCTTAACTCCCCACCTGTCAACTAAGTACTACAAAGCTGCTCACTCACTGCCTGCTGCCACACTGCCCCTGGTGGGGGAGTCAAAATTAAAACTTGTGGATTGAGAAAAGAATCTTTTAATAACTGGAACAACATGAAATTTTGTTTGGAAGGAAACACCTCCAAAACTGGAATTATTATTGGGATTTAAATAAGTATTCATAACTCTGAAAATGAATAGTAACATTGGATATGCTGTTTTACTCCATGGCAGAAAAAGGAAAAACAGATCAAGCCCTGGAGGCATTACAACTTTATTTAAAATTATTAGCACCGAATATTAGTGAAGAACTTCACAGGCTCCTGACATTCCTAGCCATTGCATCAGAATCTGAGGGCTACAGATTGCAAAAACAAGTAAGTATCTGTTCTGCTTAATGTGAAAAATAGCAATTTGTCATAGTAAAGCTAAAATTTTTTGTCTCATTAGAAGTATTCTGTTTACTGCCTTTCCATGTGATCTGTTTCCCACTGATAGCGTCCCGTTGTACTTAGTCTTTGCTAGCATACTGCAAGTCAATCTAATGCCAAATCCGGGTACTACTTTTTCTAGTTTGAGAACAGATTTGTGATCATCAAGACTTGTACAAAGTTCATCTTACAAAACAGGACACTGTCAAAACCACAGGCAGAGCTGCTGACTCAGTTTCTGATGGACAATCACTCTGAGCTCTTCAAGGTATCATTCTCCTTACATCATTGGCTTTGTCATTTTGAATGTTAAATGCCATGAACTGCCTTTTTTTGAGTATGACAAGTCTAAGGAACTGTGTTTAATGTTCCATTTGTTACAGTTTAATAGTACAGCCAAACAGGGTGAGAAGCTATTCCAGACTACATAGGACAGATTTTTGAGAGCTTTGCAATCCTTTATAAATTATATCCTCTCTATTTGCATGATTTGTATTAGGAAAATATTTAAAATATTAATAATATTTAATAGGGTCATGTTGGCATGAATGCCTACTAAATACTTAGGTATCTCAGTGTCTTTCTTCTTTAGAAGTTCACTGGCATACTCTGAGTGGTAGAAAAATGGCATGCTCTTGTACCCCAGTGTATAGCTTTGACAGCTCTAAAAGATCCTTAGTATTTTGGAATGTTAACTTCTAAATTAAAGAAAACAAATAGAACCACAAAATGCTAGTAGCCTTTCCCTTAAACTTGATGAGTTGTGTAAATATAGATTTTTATAATCTCCTTAATTTATGTTTCATCATATTGTCACATGTGAAAAGATGAAACTTTACCATACCCTATAAAAATCAGCTTCACAGAAATTTGGTTTCAGTAAAATACTGGTTTTTATTTTTATACAACACATAAATTTCCACTTCTGACTTCAGGTTGCAACATGGAAGAATTTTTTTTTTTTTTAATTAGTTCCAGTTTAGTTTGAAAGCCTTAAGTGGTTAGTGAGGGTTTTGTATTTGTTAGTACACAGCCAACCCCCCCTTTTTTAAATTTGTGTTAAGGGTTCTGAATCAAAGGCTGGGCCTTTGATTCCCCACTGGAGTTAGGGCCAGAACTGTGCTGGAGTAACGGTGAGTGGACGGTGGTTCTCTCTGACAGCTGCCATTGAGAGCCTTGTGTGAAAGCTGAAATTGGCTTGTTTTGCACTGTGGTTTTTGTCGTGGAAAATGGCATCTAGAACTTTTTGCTTCCTATTTCTTTGGCCAGAAATACTAGAAATAAACACATACATCTTAGTAAAACTATGTGTTTTAGTGCAATTCTGTGAGAGACTTTGACTGTGTACCTAAATAAATGTAGCCATAAATTCTTCTGCATTTAATTATGTGTTTTTAAATTGGTTATTTGAAAGCTTTATAGTATCAAAACGCAGAAGTATTGGTTTTGTAATGTTTTCTTTACTGGGTTTTATTTTCAGGCTCCTTTGACTCTTCTGGAACTAACAAGTAGGAGACTTCAGAGTTTGCTAGAAGGACAAGATCCAGATATCAATTCAGGTAGATGATGGGATAAATTTTTATATAAATAATTTTATAAGAACTGATTTATCATCAGTTGCCTATAAGTGCATAGACTTCTTTTCCTTTGTTAGAAGTGAATCATTATGGGGAATAGTGGTCAATGCACTAAGTATTAAATTATATGCAAAACTGGTCTGAATATTGGAGAACAAGGATTCTATTAATATTCTAGTTTGGATACATTACATTTTTTTTACCAAATAATTGCTTCTGGAAATAGTAGTGCAAAAATGTGCTTCCTGAAGTTATTTGGTTCTAATTTGGTTTGTGAATTTAACGGGACATTGTATTTAGGAACAGTATTCTTTTATTTTTGCCACAAGACACAATACAAATTCTCACAGAACTCAGTAGTAGTTCAAGGTTCTGATAGATGACTTGAGCACACTTAGTGTTTTGACTGTTAGGTGTTTTGAAGAACCTCTCCCCTTTTTCTGAGTAAGCATGAAGTTTATTAAGATCTTAGGACTTACGCACCAAGTGTCAAGTGCCTTCCTTTTAGGCTACACTACCCTTCTGTATGTGGGGTTAATGCTTTTCAGCTTATTTCTTTTGAGCTAACATTCCATCTGGCCTTGCTGCCAATACTGATTAAAAGGGTTGGCTTAAATAATTTAATTTCTCTGTGACTCTATCTTCTTTGACTTCTGTATTGCCAGTGCATGGTGTGTTTAAACACTGAAGAGAAACCACTCAGGAAACAAATTACACTGAATTACTCTGCTGTGTAATATTATATTTCATACAGCAGCTGCAAGAGAAGTAGCTTGGTACAGAATCTTTTACCATCTGTTGAGGCCAAATTCCTTCTGGTTCAGTGTTCTGAGAATCACATATTGTGAAGCCAAAGAATACAGAGATGAGCAACAGTGGAAAGAGCTGTAATGTTCTCAGAACCTATGTGGTCTCCATTGACACACTGAAGAGACAACAGAAGTACAAACCCCATGCTCCATTTTTCTTACAAAGTTTTGGGGTTCCAATCTATAAGTGCATATAGGTTCCATCTACTTGTTGAAATAGTTTTGAAATAGTTCCATACTTGTTGAAATAGATTGTAAGCTCTCTGGCATGACATATTCCTGTTTTCCTGTGTGCCGCATATTCTGGTGTAATTTTCCCTTTTCTTTCCAAAATCTTTTCGTAGGCGCTATTGAACATTCTTAGTTGTTGAACTTCTTAAGTCCAGGTGGGAGCAGGAGGGAAGGCTGGGAGACTCGGATAAGAAAAGGGGTCTGCCAATTGCAGGAAGGTAATCCTTAAGTCTGCTGGAAATAAAAAAGACTAAAACCAGCAAGGGAACTCCAGAATTGGTTTTAATCTAGTAAGACACTTGAAACCACAGAACTAAAGATCCATGCTGAAGTTTTAAGGGTTAATCTCTTTGTCAGTTGTTAAGCTTTCCCTTTTGAAGGAGCTGTCTTTTTTCTTCATCTGATTCTTTTAAACCATAGAAGTATTGATGTTTGACAAACTTACTTTAGAAGAAGGAAGGGACAGGACCATGTGAAAACTCTGACAGCTCAGGTTAATACTACTCTCTATGTGAAGCCTAAAGATAGTGTTTGTAAGAAATCTTTCCCCTTTAGGCAACTGACTCTTGTTCAACCAAATTGCTCTCTAATATGTATAGGAAGAAAAAGTATCTGTGGAGTAGCAGTATGCCAGTCCTTCCTCAGGCCAGAACTCACCTGTCCAGTGAGGGGGCTTGAGTCCTTGCAGGGCACTACTTTACTGCAGAGATTCACAGCCTTTTTATAGTTAAGTTGTGCTGAGTTAAATATCTCTCTTGCATCACCTCTGCCTCTGATGCCCAAACCATGCTCAGCTGTCTACTCACGTAGAAGCTCCCAAATTCTGTTCCTAATTTTTGTAGTGTGGTTTAGAGGAAACTTTCTCAAAGTATTTATTCACTTGCATTAGGTACTGAGCCTTGTTACAGATCTGATTTACTCACAGGGAATCTTTGGATCCTGACAAATGCAAGGTGCCATTATTGTGTAATGTTCTTCATTGTGGTTCCTGTGTGAGAACTGTATTTGTTCTTTGTCTTGCAGGCCTGTCTTGCAATACAGAATCTTCTAAGATACTGTACTTGTAACACTGCTTTTCAACTTGATTTTCACAATTCATGTTTAGATTTCTGTCCATTCTCAATGGAGAGCTGTATGTTTCACATTGCTTGTAGGTGTAATCACATATGAACTGGAGTGTCAATATGCCAATGTTTCTTACCATATTTTTTTAACGAGGCTTTTACATGATGCATGAAACTTAATCTGAACCTTTGATTTCTTACAAAGGCTTCACCTTCTGTCAGCGCATTACAACTAAAGAATATGAAGATCAAAAGCAACAAACGAATCAGTATCTTCTAGCACTGATTCAAGAGATGGACAATGACCCTACTGTTCCTTCAAAGCAAAAGAAGAAATTAATCAAAGAATTCCAAAAATACCATTCTTTTGTCTACTGTAGTGGTTGTAAAACTACATGTGAATTTTGTACTCCAAATGGTTAGACTTTAATACAGCCTTTTCTAAATCTTTTTTTAAAAGAGCGAAGGAGGCACATGAAAATTGCTCATAAAAATGTTTTTATCTTACATCTTTACATCTTCAGTTTCAGGAAGCTACAACTATCAAAATTACTATGCTGCTAAAAAGCATTAAATCTAATTAATCTTTTAAGCAAAATATCCTTAATTATTTGTAAATAAGTAATAACAGCTCACTGCTTGGGCTGCCTTGAGTTCAGGGTTTCGCACTTTTTGCCATCTGTCCCACAACTCCATGGCTTTCTATCTGAGCCACATCTATGTTCTAAGCCATGCTTGGGTTGATAATCAGTAGGGGGTTTTAATATTTTCTATCTTTGATTAATAATAACTTAATCTCATCTTAAAGTAGGTTATAACTTCTGTAGGTATTGTAAAAGTGTACAAAGTGTAAAAAGTGTTGGAAACAGGTCAGTGGGTTTTGAATCTGCAGCAGGAATGATTTATTAGGCAGGGGAGCTGTGCATGCTTGCAGTTAGTAATTACAACCTCTTGTTAGTCACTCTGGCAGACTGAGCTGCTGCTAATTCAAGGAAAAAATTACATTTTGAAGAAACCGTCTCCATGTCTCTTTGTAGGCTCCCTTAAGGTACAGGGAAGGCAACAATTAGATCACTCCAAAGCCTTCTCTTTTTCATGCTGTCTCAGCCTTTTTTTATAATAAATAAATATGTGATATAGTGTGATAGGGTTACATTGCTTCTTTCATTCTTGCAACAGACATTTAGTCATGTATTGGACAAAGACTCAAAGAGTTGGTATTGGAAGGGACCTCTGGTCTAGTCTCACCAATCCAGGTTGAAGTGGACTTGATTAGTGCAGGCTGCTCAAGGACTTTTCCAGTTGAGTTTAGAATATTTCCAAAAACAGATCTGTCACAGCCTCTTGGGTGAGTCTGGTCCAGACTTTCACCAGTCTCACAGTATTTAAAAACAAGCAACCAAACCCTACCTCTACACCAAAAAGAAAAAAAAAAAATCAAAATAAACTGCCTTATACTTAGGGAGAATTTCTTGCACTGCCTCCTGTCCTTTCACTGGCACTGCTGCAGTGTCTGGCTCAGTCTTCTTCACTCCCTCCTGTGAGCACTCTCAGGGCTAAACAATCACAGCACTCTCAGCCTCTTCCCTGTGTGACAGATCCTCTACTCATCTATCATTTTCTTGGCCCCAGTGCTGACTAGCTCCACTATAAGCATGATTTTTTTTTTTTTTTTTTGTTATGAGTGTGCTGCTTTAGGTGTCTCCATCCTCCTGTAGGCTTCAAACATAGTCAAGTCAGGATACCAAAGCTTTCTTGAAACAAGTGCTGTTCTGTTTTTAAATTGAAATAGTTACACTCTAAGATATAAACAACACAACTTATTGCCTGTACACTTAGTTAACTTTGCATATTTGAAGTAGCCTTATTTAAATTACCTGGCCCTATTAGAAATTAGGGAATATGGTTGAAACCTCTGTCCATGAATCCCTGTTTATGCACTTGCTATTAAATGTGACTCACTAGTGTGAAATAAATAATTTCTAGAGGAGAAAAAATATCCAAGTTTCCCCTTTCAGAGGTGAATGCCCTAATTCCTATAGTACAGGGCCATGCATTCTTTTTCTAGCCCTATGTAGGGTTTTGGTCATTCTCCCAGAAGAGGGAGCATATATAGAGGCAGGTTGTTGAGACTTGTAAACAGGAAAGTATTTCCTGACTAAGTGCTTCTGGTGTTGAGTAGAAGGAAGAGGTTTTAGTTGTTTGGTTTTTTTTTTTCCTAATCTCTCTCTCTCTGTCTTTAGTCCCTTTACTGTGTCTTACTCAAAATACTAAACCTGGGAGGGGTCATAACGTGGTAATTTGTGGGCTGGGAATTTCTTTGGGGAAAAACTGTCATTAAAAAAAAAAAAACTTGCACTTCGTGACTTGATTTAGAATTTTATTGTGCTAATTTAAATATAATAAATAATTGTATAAAAAGTTATGAGCCTTTCACTTCATACTATGTTAATTGGGAAGAGGCAGTTCAGAGGGTGTAGAAGAGGTGTTAAAACAGTAAGGAAGTGTTCTGAGCAGCAGTTTATAGCTGCCCTGTGGTTCCCTTCAGTTCATGGGACAAGAAGCTAAGATTGATCTAGTTCTGAAAAGGAAAGGAAGAGCTCTTGAGAGCCCTGTTTTATTCACATACCCTAACAGGAGGATCTACTCACCTTTAATCTTCTGTTGACAGAAGCCTGTTATTTTACATATAAGGGTGCACTGAATAGAACAGGTTTGGTCTATAGACTACTGGTTTTCAGTTAAACTCCAAAACTAGAAAAATTTTATTGGACTTTAGAAAGTTCTGTCATGTATTTTTAACAGTATCTGACACAGATGTTGTAGGGAAACTTGGGACCTGTCACTCATTTCTGTTTATGATTTCTAGCATAGACCTATAAAATTAATTGCCAGTATGAATTTGTTTGAAGTAGAGAATATTCAGAGTGAAGAGTTTAGTCGAGGTATTTTTCAGTGCAGTCTTACTGCACAAGTGGTACCACCTTCAAAGGAGGCTTGCTTCTATTCATAGGGTATTCATGTTTGCTCCTACAAAAAAGTTCATTAGTGCTTTCATGAGAATGTGTATGTTTCTTTAAGTCCCAGCTAAAGTATGCTGACACTTACATGAAGCACTTAGTTAAAAAACTAGAGCTTGGACACAAGGGCTTCTCCATGTGGCTGTCAAACTGACAGTGTACCAGACTTACTCATGTCCTACAAAAAGTCATACAATCTGTGTCCAACAAGTTGTAGGTGCTGGTCTCATGCCTTCATACCCTAGCTGCCTCCTGTGTGGCTCACATAGCTGCTAACAGCAGGAGGAAGGTACCCCTTTCATTCCTTTCAGCAGGTTAGACTAGAGGAAAGCAACCTTGAACTTTTTCCAAAGTAAAAAAAGTCACACTTAAGAAGAAAGATAATCTCCCACTTTCTGAAGCACTGGCTGCTGTTTGATGTTGCCCTTATGCAAGGTTGCCAGGTAAGTGCACTGTGTAGGAATATTTACTGGCTTTTCATTAGGACAGACGAGAGAGGGAATATGAGACACAACAGGATACTCCAGTGTCCATTATCCACCCTGTCTGCCCAACTCTGTCTTGGCAAGCATGCAAGTCAGGTGGGGCACCCCCGCTAAGCCTGGCCCTCCAAGCCTTCTGGCTCTTCCCCCAACTGCATGCCATACTGCACAGACTGATGGCAAAGTAACACAGCTTCTGATGGCAGAAACAACACGTTCTGGGGTATTTGTGTTTATCTAGCACGCATGGAGAAGACACAGCTGCAAGCTTTGTTCACCTTTGTGGCACCTCTTTACCAGAACCATGGGAGTGGGAGGAAGCCTATTTGCTCAGTCATTGTTTAAAACAAAAACCAAACAAAAAAACCCCACAGCCTACTAAATTAAAAACTCTTTAGAAAAAGCAATTGTTCAAATTACTCTCTTCTCAAAGCCTAAGCATATTGTCACTAGCAGTGGTCACATTTCAAGTATATTTCTCTCATAGCTACTCACTAAAATAACTAAAAATAAAACTCATGTATTTCTTTTCAGGAGAGGCAACATCAAAGGCTCCTTTTGAGATATGTTTAATGCCCTTTTAGTGGGATATGTGAGTTAGAATAATACTCATTTTGAAAAAAAAAACCAAACCCATTTCTTCTCACTATGTATTAACATCACACCAGTACAAGCACTTGATATTTTTATTGCCTCATGCACTGAGGTGTTCTGCAATAAAAATACAATGAAGCTATCAGAAAAGATACAAACATAATGAAGTTGCAATTAACATATTATTTCATAGTATTACGCTTGTAAAACTTTATTTCTAAACTCTTAAAATTATTTTTTCTCAACCCAATTCAATACAGGAAAGCTAAAACACAATCCTAGCTGATGGAAAAAGAGGTTGTAGTTCAAAGAATTCTATCCTAAGTTAATCAATGGAATGACAACATAACCAACTATGCTACCTATATATCAAATTTTTCTTCACAGATATTGTGTCCATGTTCTTCATAGTCTTCTCTAGTTACTATCATGTCTTCAAAATCATCATTTTCAGAAATGAGTTTCCCACCTTCCCAAGAGTAAGTGATAGGGCTGGAAAATGAATAAAGTTATTGTTACTCCTCTATAGATTCATTTAAAATAGAAATATACAGTGATGATTTCAAAGACTTTTATTTAGCCACACCTAATTAAACTACATTTTTGATTGCTATATCAAACCATCCAGCTCCAGAGAAGTTATGAGACAAAGTTTGAAACTTTAGCAGGACTAGCTGATTTGGTTTTTAAAAAAGGGCCTCTTTGAAGGCAGATGTGAAGAGGGAATGACATGGATCTACCTTTATATTTACTTTGCACAGATAATAACTCTTTAATAGTATTTTAAAATGCTCCTTATTTAAAAAGTAGATTTTTTTTGTATATTCAAAATATACTTGTTTTGTCTCCACTCCTTCTGCAAAGATGTTACCCCTATCCCTGAAGTGGTATGTTAATAATGACATGGCAGCATTCAGATGCTGAAAATTCTAAGTAAAAGATGAAGTTCTAATCTTACATACGTACAATACAGTCATATTTATCTGTTTACAGTAAAAAGGCTGACCCTAAAAACACTTCCTTAACTTTATTAGGTAAAGTACAGAGCAAGCAGGTCATCTCTCTATTTGGTTTGTCTGAAAATACACTGATTTAAAATATTCTTCTTGCACAATTTTTGCTCACTTAATATTTAAATTAATGCCTTTACTCAATCTACCTTCTTAATCAGCAAAAGAAACCCTACTTTATTGTTTGTTCTACTAGAAATATAAAGCCCCTCCTATTTAGTTGTTTAGGACTTACTTTTCAGGAAGAACAACAGAGACATCGTAGTCAGTTGGCGTAAGACATCTAACTTCAGAATAAACCCGATCTCTGAAGCCTGGAAAAAGGGTGTTTCCCCCAGTCAGAACTATGTTCTTGAAGAAATGAGGCTGCATTTCTGTAAAATAATTAAGTAAATCTGTAGATAAGAGATGGAATATATATCTAAAGATTAAAGGTGGTGATTTTTCTAATTTTGTTATGAATTTGAACAGAAGTAAGAAATATACATACAAAAAATTTATGATCATCTAATCAGCATATCAGTTAAATAGAAATATGAGAAGGTGATCAATCACCCTATGTTCTCCCTGATTTCATAATTTGGCTTTGATAACTACTGTTTTCTTGTATTTATTTTCACGTTTGCCAACAAAATTCCCCTTTCAAAAGGGATTTTAAGTGACACAGGCTTTTTAAGAGTACATCAATAGCTTAAATGCTGCCATACTTACATGGCAACATAAAACCTATGAAAGTCTTCTTTGTAGTAATAACAATTACACATACATAATCTATGAAATTAAAGCCTTAGCATTACTTCTGACAAACAGCAGTCAGAAAGGTTTTACTCTTTGATGCTTAAATTACTGACTTTTGGTCAGTTTCACACCAAATGAAAGCAAGCCATTACAACATCCCTCCTTCTCCCATCCACCCTGTCCTTTTCAAAATACTTTCAGGATATACCTTCAGGCAAATTCTGAATAGAGTAAACAATGGCTTCAGGAATTCCCATCTCTTGAATACCAATATCCGAAGGATGGAAAAGTATTTCTGGAACTGCAAATCTTTCATTTGTTAGACGAAGTATTTGTTCACCAGTCTTGTATTTTCCACTTAACACCATCTCTTCCCTTGGCTAAATTAAAGACAGGAATAGTACCCACTGCTTAAGAAAAGAAATCACATCCTGGAATATTCAGTTAATCTATTTCATGTCCTGCAGAAGCAGGCAGTGTGTGCTGCCATTGTCATATTATCTATCAGCAAATCTTTTAAGAATAATGCATACTCCGATATTAAATCTGAAGTGACTTTGCTCTTACCAACTGCAGTTTTGACCAAAGCAAAATAAAACTGGTATGCATAAGAGTGGCCCTAAAGTATAGGACTGCTTTCAAAACTATGGCTGGCTCAGTAAATGAGATAAAACTGTTAAACTGTCTTCACTGGTATTTCAGGCTCCTCTATAACATGACTTTGAACTTTTAACTGTATTTGAGTGTTTAAATGTAATTCAGAGAAACTTACAAAAAACATCAAAGAGGAGAAAACATTTCCTAACAACGTTAAAAAAACTAAATAATGATATGGATAAGTTATATGACAGACCACAAACAGAGAAAGCTATAACTGTTAAATAACAGAACATAAAATGCTATGCTGGAATAACAATAAGTATTTTGTTGTCATCCCAACTTACTGAGGAAAAACTTTACCAATTAATGCATAACAAGAAAGATGTTACAATACAGCAGTAGAAAAAAGGGAGTATTTTTAACCTCTCCACTAGACTTGTGCAGGGGAACAAAAAAACTTCAGAACTATTATTACCTTACAAAATCCTTTTTTGATTGTGCTGAAGTCTGGCAAAACATAATCTACCATTACAGTATTCTCTTCTCCTTTCAATCTGAAAAAGAATGTAAAATTCAAGAGAATAAAGAACAAGTTCTAAATTCCAACTATTTTATACTGACAAGACTTCTTTAACTTAACTGAAAAGTTTCCTGATTAAGGGTATAGTTCTGTTTGTACAAACAGATTATTCTACATTTAGTACCATCACACACGTACTTGGCAATGTCCATGTCTTTGTAAAAGTCTTGAGAAACATAACACACGTCTTCTTTCACTTGATTAATTACATGTGTTTCATCCATAACATGTAGCTGCCTGTGAACAACAAAAACCAAAACCACAGAAGTTTGAGAATAATTAAGTGTTCCCTTTCCTGTCCAGTTTTCTTCTGGAACTGAGCAACCATTGTTTTTCAGCCACAGGAAGCTACTGTCTCAATATCTAAACTTATATTCAATTTACTAAAGCATTCCTGGCCTACTGGAGCTTAATATTGTGCTGTTTCACAATTCAGTAAATACATCAACCTGCATTTGCCCACTGTCTTGCTAACAAGCACAGCTGTAATCCTGACAGTAGCTCTTTGGTAAAGACCTTTACCTAGATAAAGTTCCAAGCTGAAGGATCCCAATGATAGGTTGATCCTACTGCATTTTCTTTATGGTATTGATACAGTCAGTCAACAAACTGACTGATGATCTACTGAGACACCTCAGAAAATATGTTAAGACTTGTATACTTCTGAACACACAGGTAACCTCAACAACTTCAAAAGCACTGGCACTTTGAAAAATAACAGCCTAATTCTTCAATGGGTTTAAACTCTTCTCAATTCATCTTGATCTTAAAGTCAAGATGGTAGCTAGCAGATTATAACAGACAGAAAATTCCCTTCTCCTTTAAACAGCAATTAATATAAAATTCATAGAACCAGTATGAATACCTAATAAACTTATAGCTTATTTCATACCAAGTTTCAGAGTGAAAATCAGCATGCTTTACCTGTAAGAGATGATCTCCTTTAGATGGTTGGTTAAGAGTTTCCCTCCAACATTAATCCTACAGAAAAAGAGTAACATGAGGAATTCTGTTATTATTAACTTCAGGCACAGCAAACACCTCTAGAAAATATATATTTCAATATACCTAATGATTGCCTCTTTCTTCTTTTTACTTCTGCAGTAAGGTACAATGTGGGTAAAAGAGTATCCGCTATCCACGATGATACAACACAGCTCAGATGGATTATCCCGGAAATACCTGTGTGCACTAAGAGCTCCAGCTGAAATACAAAAAATTTAATTCCATTTTTATATGAACAATTATAATTAACATTGATATGAAGGTGTACTTGCTTCATATTTTAAATGCCTTTGACAGACTTTCAAGACCTCAATACATAATAATACTGCCACTGCATTAATTCATTTTGGCAGTGGATAAAATTGTTATATATGGCCCTATTTAATTTTTTTCAGGAACTCCAGTCCATGTTCCCATTTCTTCTAAAGTCTAATCACACTGATCATGCTACAAACTTATCAAAATTATCTAAAGTGTCCAGTTATCTTTCAGAAGGGTGGTATGGTTATTTACACATTCCCTGTGAGACACAATACATTTCATAATTGTAATGCTGCATTTTATTTGCTAACACATAACAAAACCAAACAAGAAACCAATCCTACCCCCCTAAAAAAGGAAAACTATCAAAGACTTCATGCAAAGTTTTGGTAGAATTCTTTAAATGCTATCCTGTTCCAAAATCCATCTGTTATTTCTGTCATCCTTACTCTCCTCAATTTCCTGTAATTATATACCATGACACTCTTTAGGAAGTAGTACAAGAGTACAGCTGAAGTTTGTAAAAGAAATAATTTTTTAAATGTTTAATCTACTTTTAGTCAAGAGCCAGGAAGCAACTGAAGTAATATTTTTTACTATGTATATATATGTGTGTGTGCATGTGTGCTCGCTTATTCATTTATTTAAAGGGTTAACTTCAAAATACATAAATGCAAATGGGAAGAAGACATACTCACCATTTACTCTAAGAACTGCTTGAAATTGATATTCTTCAAATAGAATTTCATTCATAGATTCTTGTATTGAACTAAAGTTAAAATAAGGTTCGGTAATAATAATATTGGTATCTACAAAATCCACCTATAAAAAACACATTAAGATTGTCATTGCATAAAATGTAAAAATTAATAATCCCTTACCACCTTTTGCAACAGTGGAAGATCATGTAAATCTGAAGACATGATTACCACTTGCCATATGTGTTTGTAGAAGCTGGACTTAGAATGTTTTAGCTTTTTTAAAGGCTTCATGATCAGTGATACAAGTTTATCTAATTAATGGGTAAAAAACATAATAGAAGGGAACACTTTCATATGTATCCTGATTCTGTTCCCATCCTTACAAATTGCAATCCAACATTTTAAAGAGACACCACAAAGGAGCACTACAATTTTAATGTAAAATACTTTACACTAATCCTGTCAACTGAAGAAAAATAAGTCTCCTTAACAGCTCAGTACTTGCACCGCAGATTACCTGTCTAATAACCAAAGCCCTGCACAGTGAAGAACAAATAATAAAACTCCCAGTGACCTCTACTGAGGCCAGCAAAAGATCCTGGACTTTCCATGTTTACTGGTATCGCAAACACTCTTTTAGAGAGGACTTAATAGGGTTACTTCAATCATAAGTGGATATGGCCCTAAAAACATTACCAACTGTATGTCTCTGTAGTCTTCATTTGTGAAGAAGAATTAAAAACAAATTCTCAAAACCATGACTACTGTTCCAAAACGAAAATGAAATTTATGTATCAAAATCCAGCACTTTATATTTTAAATATAAAAATGTACAGAGACTAAGTTAATTTGAGGCATTACTTTCATTCTCAGTATGCAGGTGTTAGAAAAAACTCAAGAATTTCCAGTGAATGTAATATTTTTAAAAGAAAAAAAAAAAAAAAAGGAAAGTCTTAATATACTTCCTGTGCTAAATCCAGCTTGTGTGATACAAAAAAAATGAAGTATCAGATATTTATATTTTATACATTTAAGTTATTCAGGGGTAGAAAATGGCTAGCCAAAAATGATTACAAAATGCATAGATATTTTGGCCTACTGACCCAGGTCATCCCTCCCTTTTACATTAACTATTTATTGATCTCTTAACTACGTTGTATCTATCTGGGATTTTTTTTTATTAACTTGACCTCTTAATTTTATTGATATTAATTTCTTATGTGAGCTGCACTCAGTAACAGTATATACCTACAAACTAAAAAATTTAAATATTTTTCAAAATTCTACACCAGAACTCAAAAACGTTTGCAAAAACTTAAATCCCTGTGATTTCTAATTGAAGGCACTTTCAAAGAGAACAGTAAGATCACCTGTCCTACTTAATATTTGTTAATTCCATTAGTCAGTATTTAATATACACAGAATGTGTAATTAAGAAAAGGCTCTTACTTGATACATTTCTTTTCCAAAGAGATAATCCCAAACCTGTCTCTGAACATCCCAGTTCACCAAGTAACCCTGCAGGAATTTAGAAACAAATTTACACTATTTAGAAAAAATAAAATCATACTTAAAAAAATCAACAATTGAGACTGGCAATATAGAAAAAATTGAGTTAAAATGTCTAAATTTACATTTTTAGGCTAATGTGTAAATGTTACATAGGATTAAGGTATGTTACAAATATTCCCCATTGATACATTGATTACTGCACTACAAAAATAATGTACATTGTGTTTTCTGTAGACATTATTCTTTTTGGCAGAAGCTTGTCAATCTTCCTCAGTGCCAGGGAAGCAGATTATGGAGCATATTACCTGGAGTGCCACCACCCAGCATGTAGGGAACATACAAGTGATCGTGTCGAGTCAGCATGGGTTTATTACAGCTGGACTAACTTGTTCTCCTTCTATGACAAGGTGAGCCATTATGTGGAGGAGGCAATGGATGTGAATGTTGTCTATCTGGACTTCACCAAAGTCAGTAAAGTCTTTGGCACCAGTTCCCACAGCATTCTCCTGGAAAAGCTGGCTGCTCACACCTTGAACAGGTGAACTCTTTGCTGGGTAAAAGACTGGCTGGATGTCCAGGCCAGAGAGTGGTGCTGACTGGTGCTACATCCAGTTGGCATCCTGTCACCAGTGGTGTTCCCCGGGGCTCAGTACTGGGGTCCCTGTTAGCAACAGTCTGGACTGGAGGGTAGAAGAGCTCTGTAAAGATTTCTGGATGGGTTGGATTGATGGACTGAGGACAATCTTATGATGTTCAGCAAAGCCAACTGCCAGGTCCTGCACTTGGGTCACAACAACCCCATGCAGCACTACGGGCTTGGGGCAGGGTGGCTAGGACATTGCCCTGTGGAAAAGGACCTGGGGGTGCTGGCTGGCAGCCACTGAGCATGAGCTAGCAGGTGCCCAGGTGGCCAAGAGTATCCTGGCCTGTATCAGCAATAGTGTGGCCAGCAGGACCAGGGCAGGGATTGCCTTCCTGCACCTGGCACTGGGTGAGGCCATCCCTTGAATCCTACTTTCAGTTTTGGCTCCCTCCCAACAAGAAAGACATTGAAGGACTGAAGCAAGAATAGAGAAGGGCAAAAAAGCTGGTGAGGGGTTCAGAGAACAAATCCTGTGAGGACCAGCTGAGGGAGGCTGTTAAGCCTGGAGAAATGGAGGCTCAAGGGGGACTTCATTGCTCTCTGCAGTGACCTGAAAGGAAGTTGTAGTGAGGTGGTGGTTGGTCTCTTCTCCCAGATAACAAGGGACAGGACCAGATGGAATACCTTTAAGTTGCACCAGAGAATTTTAGACTAGAAACATTTTCTCACCAACAGGGCTGTCAACTACTGGCACAGGCTCCCCAGGGAACTGGCTGACTCACCATCCCTGGAGGTATTTAGAAGATGTGCAGAATGTGACACTTACCAACATGGCTAAGTGATGGGCCAGACAGTGCAGGGTTAACTTTTGGACTTGATGATCTTAAAGGTCTTTTTCAACCTAAACAATTCTATGACTGTTAAACTTCACACTCCTGACTGATTCTTGTGTGATACTGCATATAACCCTGCAGTTGGGACATACAGTATGAAAACTATTCCTTAGAACAATTTACATTTGGCTTTAATGTTAAACTGAAGATATCTTACTTACTTTCTGAAAGGGAAGAATATAAAAAAGACCAGAGGGATCCTTAATTTCATCCAGTTGATTTGCCGTAAAGGTTTTCAAGCGTGCAGTCTTTGACCTGAACTGACAGTTGGGAATAACGCTGGAAAAGATTGGGAAGTTTCCTATTAAACATGGTATGAGACATAATTCACTTTCTTTATGCCACTTTCATAAACAGTGTACTTTCAATAATATTTTTGCTGCTGTATTTTGGCTTTAGTCCATTAACTGGAGCCAGTAGTTAGGGAAATCTTTAATTCCTGACAACTCCAGTACAGACGAGACACCTTTCAGAAAAACAAATACCACCCGCCACCTCGGCCACACACTGCACTGAGCTGCAACCGCCACCCCCTGCCCTGGCACAGCAAGAGCACCAGGGGCTCTCCCCCAACCCCGGCCGGTGGGGCATGGTGACACACAGGGACACGGTGTGACACACAGGGACACGGTGTTACAGGAGCACGGTGTGGCACAGAGGGGCACAGTGTTACAGAGGCACGGTGTGGCACAGAGGGGCACAGTGCTACAGAGGCACGGTGTGACAGAGGGGCACGGTGTTACAGGAGCACGGTGTGGCACAGAGGGGCACAGTGTTACAGGAGCACGGTGTGACAGAGGGGCACGGTGTTACAGAGGCACGGTGTGGCACAGAGGGGCACAGTGCTACAGAGGCACGGTGTGGCACAGAGGGGCACAGTGTTACAGGAGCACGGTGTGGCACAGAGGGGCACGGTGCTACAGAGGCACGGTGTGGCACAGAGGGGCACAGTGCTACAGAGGCACGGTGTGGCACAGAGGGGCACGGTGCTACAGAGGCACGGTGTGGCACAGAGGGGCACGGTGCTACAGAGGCACGGTGTGGCACAGAGGGGCACGGTGCTACAGAGGCACGGTGTGGCACAGCGGGGCACGGTGTTACAGAGGCACGGTGTGGCACAGCGGGGCACGGTGTTACAGAGGCACGGTGTGACAGAGGGGCACGGTGCTACAGAGGCACGGTGTGACAGAGGGGCGCGCAGCGCGACGCGCGCCGCAGGGGCGGGGTCCGCAGCAGCCGCAGGGGCGGGGCGGGGCCAGGCCCCGCCTCTCCGCGGCGAGCGCAGGCGCGCTGCGGGCCGGCGCGTCGGTGAGCGGCCGGGGGGCGCGGGGCTGGCCGAGAGCGGCGGCGGCGAAGCCGTGAGGGGACGCCCAACGCCCGCCCCGGCCCGCCCCGCCCCGGCCCGGCCCGGCCCGGCCCGGCCCCTCACCTGACGTTCGCGTGGCTGTAGCCGATCTTGGCGTTGTAGGCGCCGTTATCCAGCACCAGCGTCGCCATGTTCCCCACGGCGCCACGGCCGCCGCCGTCCCAGTATTGATCCGCCACCGCCGTGGATCTCTACGGTGACCATAGAGCGGAGGAGCAGCGCGCGCGTGGCCGCGGGACGCGGGAGTGCCGGCAGCGCTCCGCCTCTGCCGCGCGGCGCGCGCCCTGCCGGTGACGCTCGCGGAGCCGCGGCAGCCATTGGCCGGGCGTGACCCGGCAGCGCTCGTCACTCGGGTGGGCGGGGAGGTGACACGGCGTCACCGCGGACAGCGCCCGGCCCGGAGCCCGCACGGGCGGACGGTTCCCTGCTGCTGTCAGCCCCGCGGGGGCGGCACCGACGGCTGGGGACAAGGCGGGGATGGTAGGGCGAGAGCCCGGTGTGGCGGTGGTCTAAAGTTACAGACTGCCTCGGGTGAGCCTGCCGGCTCGAGACGCTGCGGTGCGGGAGCCCCGCGCCTCGGGATAAAGGTGTTGAGTGACAATCTCATTGAGAAGTGCACAGCAACGCGGGCCTGGGCTATGTAAGAATGTGACACAATGGAAAGGGAGACAACTCTAAATTCCATCATCATTATTTTACTGTTACAGAATCACAGAATCAATTTGGTTGGAAAAGACAAGATCACTGAGTTGAACTTATGACTGAACACGATGTAAACTAGACCATGGCTCCAAGTGCCATGCTCAGCCTTTGCTTAAACACAGGGATGTTTAAGGGATGGTGACTCCACCACCTCCCCCGGCAGTCCTTTCCAATGTCTAATCACCGTTTCTGTGAAACAACAACGACAAGTTCTGGTGCAGTTTAAGCCTAAGTCCTCTCATCCTGTCCCTGGTTTTCTGGGAGAAGAGACCAGCCCTCAACGGGCTACAACATCCCTTCATATAGAAAGTCTTACAAAGCATGCATAATTAACACTTTTATTACAAATGGTATGGAAAACAGTGCTATTGGAATTCTCTGTTCCTGACCAGTTTTTGTTTTACTGAAGTCTGTGTAATATAGCAGCACACACCTTTATAGAATCACAGAATCATAGAATAGCACCAGGTGGAAGGGTGCTGAAAGATCATCTGGTCCAACCTTTCGTAGTAAAGGGAACCATGATGAGATAATCTAACATCCTCTCCAACACCATCTTGAAAAACTGCAGTGGGAACTCCCTGAGGAGAGGGTTTTGCAGTGATTGGTTGTTCTCACTGGGCAGAAGTTCCCTATATCAAGACGAAAGCTTTTCTGGTACAGCTTAACACTTGTTGCCTTTTGTCTTCTTTTAAGAGAAAGCCTCCATCACTATAGACACTCTGTAAGTACCACAATACTGTGATAAGGTCCCCCCAAGCTTCTCTGGGCAGAAAAAACCAAGTCCTTCAGTCCTTCTTCAGGACTTGTGTTCTTGAGCTTTTGATCATCTTTATGGCCTTAATTCGGATGCTCTCTGGTTGTCCACAATTTTTTTTTTTTAACTGCTGGAAGCAGAACTGGACACAATACTCCAGGTGTGGCCTGAAATGCACCAAACAGGGTGGGATGATCAAGTTTCTGTCCCTGCTAGCAATGACTCTGTGGATGCAACCCAGGATCTGCTTTGCGCTCCTTGCTGCAGTGGTGCACTGCTAAGTCCAGTTCAGCCTGGTGTCCACCCAGACCCCCCAGGCCCTTTTCCACAAGGCTGTTTCTGTGCCACACAGCTGTGAGCCTGCACTGGGCTCTGTGGGTGTATCATCTCAGGTGCAGATCCTTGCTCTTGTCTTGGTGATGAATTTTGATCTATTTATATGTTTTAGTTACCATCATTTAGTTCCTTTGTTGTATTCCAGTAAAGCAGAAAGAGAATTACAGTTTTGTATTTGTTTGTAATTGACTTTCCTTAACTTAAAAATAACTGTTACTCTGTATGATGAGTCTCCTCCCTAACAAATATGAAATAGCTTTCCATGAGCAAGGATGTTCATTGGAACACATGGCAATCTGCTTTTAGACAAATCCTCTTTATGTGCTTGTGAAGGAAGTGTGTCTTAAGGACAGTTTCCTTAATCCTGACTGTAGCAGATACATTATTTGATTCTTGAGAAGAGGTCACAGGAAATATCAAAAGCCTGTTTTTCAAGTTCAGGATCTCCTGGGTGCTTTGCTTGAGCTCCAGTTGGTTTTGGTTTTTTCCTCTCAACTCCATTCCAGGTTTTACAGTTAAGAAATCCCCATGAACACATGAAACTGTGAGAGAGTCAAACTCACTCTGCACACCCTCTACAAAGCACAGGTGCTTTTTGGCTCCAATCTGTGGCAACGAGCAGCCTCAGAATGACTGAATGGTGCCAAGTACAAAATTTCCAGGTTGTTTAGAGCATCCAAAGAAAGATATCCTCAAGGAAGAAGTTACTGCACCCTTTGACATAGGGGGTTGTTATCCTGGACTTCACATCAATGAACAGCACTCTATGTACTTGTATTTGGGTGATGGTGAAGGGCAGGGTGGCAGTTGAGATGACTGCCTGAAAACTCTACATCCATGGCTTCTTGGGTGTTCTGTTGAATTCATACATTCTGTTGTGTTCACAAATAGGCCCTAAAAATACCTATGGCAAATATAAGACAAATCTTTTCTTTGAGATCATTTCAGCATCCTGGATATGCTCACAAGTGGGGTTCTTTCGTAGTGACATGAGTGCCAGCTGCTCCAAGAGGGAGAGAATCCAGGAGCTAGGAGGAATACTGTGGTTAGCAGGGTAGGGCCTTGCTAGCCAGGGCCTGTCTCACCACCCCCAGCCAGGGAGCAAGGCAGACAGGCATGGGAGTGAAGCCCAGAGCCCAGGTTATCAAGCAAACGTGACAATGAAGCAGGTGGAACATCAAGCACATAAGACAATCCTCAGGTCACAATCAGGATCAGGACTGGTGGGATTAGCAAGGACCAGACGTAGTCTGGGGATCACCATGCAGGTCCATGGTGATTGGAAGGTCTGAAATCAGCATGGAAAGTTGGTGCCCTTCTACTTGCCTTCTGGGTGAGGAGGGTATGGTGGGTGTTAATCTGTACAGTTTCCCCTCTTCCTCCACACAATATGCTCCAGGACATGGGTATACAACATGAGATCACAACTCAGATCAATCCTGCTGGACAGAAATATTTCTGGTCTTCAGTTCTGACGTCAGTGAAGAGCCTCAGGATTTCCCCCGTTCTTCCAGAGCTATGATTGCAGGACACTTGAAAGAGAATACATGGCATGGGTCCTGCTTTCCTTGCCCCTTGTATTTTCTCTCTTGATGAGAAGCTGACCCATCATGATGATGAGTATTGCTTCTCCATGATACTGGTAGACTTTTTCCTAGTTGAGAAAACTGAATGTAAAACAGGCATAAAAATGTTAGCTTCATACACAGCTCATTCCTACTTTATAAATCTCCTTAAGAATATAATGAGGTCAGTATTACACAACTGACTGATTTTTAAATGTCTGGAAAAATCAATTGAAAATGTTCATCTCCTGACCTATTTTTTCTATTACTGCTTCATATTTCTGACTTAAAGGTCCTTAGGGTTTTGGTTCATCACTTGTAAATTATTAATGTTATGTATATGAAAAGCAGAGAAAATAGTATCTGATGTCTTTCCTCTGCAGCTCAAGCCTCATATGCAGGGGCCCATCCTGCATATGGAGGTCACATCTGAAAAACTTTTTAGCTTTCTTACTGATAATTTTTTTTTCTTTTTCTTTTTCTTTTTCTTTTTCTTTTTCTTTTTCTTTTTCTTTTTCTTTTTCTGTTAATATTTTTAGGGTACTTGGTTACCCACCACTGAAATTCTTCAAGATGCCTTTTATGAATGAGGGAGTGCCAGGGGAAAAGGGTTACAAAACCCTGTTTGGATGAACAGAACATTAATTTCTTAACTGACTTGGAGATTTTACTGCAGCATGAGAGGCTGTTCTCTCAAAAGTAAAATAACTCACAGGCCATATACTTGTTACAGATACCCAGCAAAATATTAGCATCTGAGGGACAACCTGATTTTACAAGTCTCTGGGTTTGAACCATTCAGGTATAGGATATTTATGCGTGTGTGTGTGTGTGTATACATGTGAATTTCTTGCCATAGCATTGTAAGTTTCTGTCGGTGAGCTCTTTCTCTGATCTAGCCTTGTTCCTTTCCTGTGGTGCTGTAGAAACTGCAGCTGTCCTGTCTTTGGGCTTGGCCGAGGTCAGGCCCAGGCAAAGGTGTGATGGTGTTGGGACACGCTCCACAGGCGGGAGAGGGATGGAGCCACAGGCGGGGATGCAGAGACACGCTTCCAGAATTTTGGAGATGGGAGGGCTGAAAAGGGATGAAAGAAACAGCTGGTGGAAGAGAGCGGGGGAAAGGTGGGCGGTGGGCCTGAGACGGGCAGAGGCTTAGGGCGCTGAATGGGGACGGAGATGCTGAGCAGGCGGGCAGGGGCTCTGCGAACAAGCGAAGGGCGGAGGCGCCACTGCCCTTGCCCAAGGCCCTACAAGTGCCCGTGCGCCTATCTGTGTACCTGTTCCCGGCCCGTGCCCCCGTCCCCTGCGCCGCTCAGCCCGCCCGGAGCCGCCGCTCTCCGCGGGGCGGGGGCCCCGGGCCCGTCCCGCCCCGTCTCGCCCCCGTCACCAGGCGATGCTGCGGCCAAGATGGCGCCGGGCGTCGAGTAAGCGCGAGTGGGGATAGCGGCTCTGCTCCCGGCGCTCTCCCCACCTCGGGCAGGGGCGGGCGCAGGGATGAGGCGCGTTCCTGGTCCAGGCTGGTCGTCGTGAGGGACGCGGGCAGGCAGACACCATGGCGGGGATTATCAAGAAGCAGATCCTGAAGCATCTCTCCAGGTCAGTGGGGCGCGGTGCACCGGGCAGGCTGAGGCGGTGCGGGGAGGGGGCGACTGAGGCGGGTCCCTGTCCCGGTGAGCGACCCTCGGTCTGGGCGCTGGGCGGGGAGACCGGGTCCATTCTGCGCGCAGAAGGGGGACTGAAGACGCCTCCTCGTAGTGATTTGGAGGCAGAGGAGGTGGCTGGGTGCTCGTGTGGGGCTGTCCGGAGGCTACAGCCGCTTAGCTGGCCCCTGGCCCCCGGCTCCTTCGCCCGGTGCCCAGCGGCGCAGGCGGGGAGGCGGCTCGGTCTGCCTGGCGCAGGAGGGAGTCACCGAGTGAGTCACCGCCGGGCTCCGGCCGCCTCCCCGCCGGGCTGACGGTGCCCGCCCCCGCTGCCCGAGGTGTGCGGGGGGCAGAGAAGCGGGGGAGACCCGACCCTCGTGATTCCCGGGCGGCGGGGGCGAGCAGCAGCCGCCACCGTGCGCTGGCTGGCCGGGGCTGGGGCAGCTCGGCCTGTGTCCTTGCAGCTCAGCTCGCGATTTCCGAGCTCTTGAGACACCGAGCAGGTGAGGCCGGGCAACAGAAAGGTGCACCCGGAGAGACGAAAATAAGTTCGTGCTTTTCTGGGTGACTGAAGTAATGTCTAAGGTGCCTCGCGGCCTGAAACAAAACAAACAAACAAACCTCCTGTAAATTTCTTAGCTGTCAATGTCGTGTGCTTGAAAGATGAAGAAATCGCAGAAAGTACACAATCTGATTCATACAGTTTAAAAAAGCCGCATCAGGTTTCTTCCATTTTCTAAAGAGAGGCAAAAACCTGTTAGGTATTTGATCTGTCATAATACCATAGTGTTGCTAATTTTTCAGAGCTTACTTTTATATTTTAAAAAATACAACCTGAAATACTTCAATTTTTTTTTCTTCCAAAATGTTCTATTCCACTTTTTTGTATTTTTTCTGAAAAGTGTTTATAGAGAAAATCAAATAAAATGAAGTGACAGGTTGTCATTTGACTAATCTGTTGTTGATGCATACGGAGAACATCATTCTCATTCCAAATCCTTTGTTATCTATCTGCTAAATGTGATGTATGGAGCAGTAGTAAAATAATTTTTCTTCTCTGCCCTGCTCATGAGTTATGTAGCAGGGAATGCTGACAAAGAAATCTTTTCTTCACATGAAAATGACAGAGCACCGTGAGACTGGAAATGCAACGAGAAGATGTCATCAGCCTTGAGTCAGTTTTCTAATCAGCAGTGTGCTTGGAATGGCTGGATTTAGCAGCTTGTTTCCTGTAGTCATGTGTAGCAAGCTGTATGGAAAGAGAAGTGAGCTCTAGTCTCTGTGCTACAGGTTAACAGTTAAATGTGTCTGGGAACTAGGCATGAGTAAGATGAGTTGGTTTTTGTCCAGGTTTTTCAAATGTGCAGCTGAATAGATTAGAACTGAGTACTTTGTCATGTTGGTAAATTTGTGATTCCTCTCTTGTGTGTTGTGATAAGGCTTACTCAACAAGGCTCTGTCAAATGATTATGACAGATTTTATCACTTCTGGAAAGCTTATGGGATATATCCAGTGGTGTGCGGCTTGCAAGTTGAACTTGATGCTCATAATCCATACTATTCAAAGAGTGTGTTTGATACCTAAAATGTAGACAGTATTATTAAGCCCCTTCTTATGGGTGTTCTTTATTACATGTTCAGATAATATCTTTACTTCCTGCAGAACAGGTGTTTCAGTGGTTTCAGAAGTTGATTACTCAGGAAAACAGAATTCAAGTGACATGAGCTTAAATTTCAGGACCTTGATTTTTTAGCAAAAATTATAAAAGTATTAATTCAGGATTTTCATTGATAAGTTTTTTAAGAATGTTACTAAGTAGCCAAATATATAAAGAATTTCCTGTAATAGAGAGAGTGCCAAAGGACGCTTTCACTTTTTACTCTTACTATAATAGTTACTGTTCTGCAGTTTTCACAGTTTCTTGAAACTGCTGCCTGCTTGTCATCTTCAACTAAGCAGGTATTAGTGGCAGGATTAAAATTTATTGGAAGAGGTACATTTGTATAGTGGAAAGAATTACCCTCTCATTTTGATTTATTTTCATTTTTGAATATTTCATTTCCCTTTATGTTTGAACAAAGATATAAATTTGTACCTTAAGTTACAGAGAAATACTTTGATTTTTTGCCACAAACCACAGAACAGTTGAGGTTGGAAGGGATCTTTAGATCTTGTCCAGCTCCCCAAATCATCATTGATTTGGCAATGTTTGCCATGAGGATTACTGCAATATCTGTTAATTGTCTATTTACTCTTTTTCCTATCTAGGTACTGTATTTGCACATTTTGAAACGCTGTGTCATTGAGCAATGCAGTTTCCATTTAGCAGTTCACAGTGCTTTTATTAGATGAACTGATAATGGACACTGGTGTAGAAGGAGCCTCATCATTCTACTTTTGTTAGACAGTGAAAATTTTACATAGGTGTGAGTCTTTAATGTCTGAGAACAAGAAGAAACTGCATTTTGAAATGGTTTTGGTATCCAAATTGCTTTTTACCTTTATAAAGTGTTTTTTTGTTGCTGTGTTATAGTTTAAGAGCAGTGAAGGTAATAAAGCTTATTTTATTCAGTTTGTAACAAGTCTTTATCTCATGTTAGGATGTGGTGATGAGTTTTTTGCTTTTTCAGTCTTTTAAAATTTTAAAAATTGTCCTCTATCTTCAACATGCATTGTTCTTTCCCAAGGCTGTGGTAGAAAACGGGAAGGAGGGAAGGGGTAAGGAACAAACTACGTCTGCTTTTGTTGTACTTCACATTATGTGGTGCTTGGTGTAGGATATGAAACTAAATTTATCCACTAAACTGAAGAGATGAGTTTGCCATTTGGAGGCTTGAAATTTTGACATGTCCATGTTGTGTTAGGTGTGGTTTTACTGAATGCAGTTGATGGAGTGTCTTTATTTCATATGTACCCTGAAATGAAACAAGTGTCTGGATAGCAGCATCATCCATTACAAAGGTAGGAAAGATACACCATCCCTAGGAGAAGTCTACTCTGTAGTGTTGGGATCACTTGTACTGTAAAGGTCTTCCCCAGTGAACCGAAACTTGTGTTGTATCTTCATTTGTGCTGTTACGTATTTTCAGTGGGTGAGAGATTTCTTGTTGAACAGCACCTTTTTATTGCAAGACTTTCTGTTCAGTGCTCTGCTATGATGATTGCAGATATCCTTCAGCGAGATATTCCTTCTTTTTTCTCAGACTTGGTGGACAAGTGTATGAAACAATGGTGGTAAAGATTTCCAATAGGAATCTAGAGTGCCATGTGCAAGTTCACTGTGGGATTACTGTAATACTGTCTCTGTTTTTGAGGAGATCATCTCCATGACAGGGGTTTCAATCTTGGGTTTTTTGGATGGGAGGTACATACAGAGATTGGGCATTACTGACTCAGACATGTATAAGGGTGTTTTCGGGTGTTTTTTAGTTTTGGTTTTTAGTCTCATTGAAATTCAATTGACTTTCTAGTCAATGAGCAGTCTGGTCTTCTGTGTATTTGCATGATCCGTGCCTTTCTGTAAAAAACAGTTTTGTTTATCAGATATGTGTGAGAAGCATGAAGGCAAGCTTATAGACTTTGCCCGTCTGATAAGTAGCCACACTGAATATGACAGTCTTCACTTCAATTGATATTAACTCTTAAGTTTATTAATGATAACACATAGTTCAACTTTAAAAGTTACAGTTTGCATTTTACTCAATATTTTCCACAAAGAAAACAGTAAGACATTTTAAAGTGTTTGGTATGGCAGAAATTGTTTTCAGTTGTGTCATTATTTAATGTTCTGTATGAACTTAGACCTTTGCTTTTGCTTATCTGAATCAATAGATGTGAACATACTAAGATTTCAGTAGAAGAAAATGCAGTGAGTTTTGTGACAATTGTTTTCATCTCATAGTTAGGAAATCATTCTAAAGCTCATATGAAGAATGGTTGTACTTAGAATAGCATCCTAATTGTATGAATATCAAGAATCAGCTGGTACTGATATAAACAGTGATATCCTACCTCATCTGTGGTACAACTGATATGCATCCTACCGAAGTATTTGCCCTCTATATTGACCTGCTTTTATGCCAGTCAGACATGCCTGATTGGTGAGGAATGTTGCCCTCTCAAGAGACCTGAGGTGACTTCTTTTAGAGTAAAGCAGAGTAATGCCTTTATTGGGCTAGAATGGACCATTTCCTTCCTGAAAGTAAATGACCAAAATTATTTGGATGAACTTTGAAAATTCTGATAGTAGCAAAATAAATAGATGTTTGCTTATTTTCAATTTTGTGTGTTCTATTTCTGTTTCTCTTGAGTTCTGTGAAAGTTATCCAATTCCTTTAGCCAGCCAAAGAACACAAAGTGTGTACTTTTCCGCTTCTCTCTTTGCTCGTACTAATTTTGCAGAGTGTATTCTAGGTGATTGGCTTTATTGGCTTGTGTAGTATGTGAGAAAATTGCAAAACACAATATAGACATAGCAATTACTGTTGTTCTAAATGAGTCTGTATTGTATCTGAATGCTTACAGAAAGTGTTAGCATTATGTCTGTCTTAAATGCAACAGGGAAGAACAGGAACATTCTAGGGAAGAATGAGCCTAACAAACTATAGGTAGTAAAGCAGAACTGCTTGAGACAGCAGGCAAGAAGGAGAAACAGCAATTTAAAATTTCACTGTAATCCTCTATTTATTAAATTCCCTTATGTTTGAAAATCAATACTTTTAGTATTTAAGTGGAGACTTTATACCAACAATTTCTTCTGTGTGAATGTGTTGATGTGTTGGTAATTTTCTGATGAGCATGAAGGAATCAATAAATGCTATTTTAAACAGAAATAAAAAACTTTCACTCTCTTCTGTTTTTGTTAGTAGCTTCATGCATCATATTGCATTTTAAGATTCTGTAATAGAACATCTTCCAAAATTCAAACTGAAATTGCTCTAGTGCTTTGTGAAATTATACATGTATACATTTTGGAGATAAATGAGCAGTAATGCATTTTCTGGAAAAACTCTTAATTGTTACCTTTATTAAGATTTGATATTAAATCTTGTGTTACTTCTCAGAAAGGTCTCTTAAGCTTTCAGTAACATTTGGGTTAATAAAATAAACTCACAGAATTTGACTTGTCCTTTTCAGTTTGTTTTACGTTATTTTTGCAAATGTAATATAAATCTAAATGCTAATTCTACAGACATCGTATTTGTATAATTAAAGTCATGCTGAAGCTTTGTTGAAGTCAGACAACTCTTGTGCATACATAATAAAAACTAATACATTTGCACAATCAAGAGGAATTAATCAGCATCATTTTAGTTGTATGTGATAATTTTCTTTAAAGAGTTTTCATAATAGGTTTCACAGTGAAAATGATCTTGAAGATTGCTCTGTTCAAGTATCTGACACACTAGTATGAAGTATTTCATGGGGAAAAAAGGTATTTAAATAAAGCCTGTAAGTAATTAAATTGTCTCTTAAGGTCAAGTGATTATGGAGTATGTAAGAATCAAAACTAGCCCACAGTTACATTTTTTTAAAATTTGTTATTTCTCCTGCCAAAGCCTTAGTGTTTTGAGGTTTTTTTTTTAATATTGAAGCAGAATAAAAGTCGGTAGTAAATAATACCAAGAATGACAGGTGCTTTTTAAAGTGTCTTGTTTTACTTTTTCATTTTTACTACCAGAAGATTGGACAAAGGAGATCAGATAATTTCTGATGAGACATTAATGGAATTATAAGAGCAAAGTGATTTATTTCACAGTTTTTTTTGTGAATCATGAGAATAATTGCTAACAAGTAATTACTCAATTATATCAAGAGTATCTTGGGTTTGGCCACTTGCACAACAACCCAGGCTTCTCAATCCAGCAACTCCTGTAGAAGTACACCTTTGAGGAGCTGGTGCTAAACCATGGTTCAGATCTCCTCATTGTCTCTTTTTTGATTAGGAAACACAGGAGAGGAAAGAGTTCCAGCTAGGCTGTGCTTTTTTAGTTCTTCCAGCCTCCCCTGGATGAACGAGCCTTTCTGGAAGAAGAATGTCCCCAGCACAGATTTCGTGGCAGCTTTGCCATGCATCTTTACCATTTAGCTTGAGAACACCAGAGTTCTGGGATTTTTTTACCTCAGAGGCTCCTTCTGACTCCCAAGGAAGCAACACTTGTATCCAGCTATGCAGGTATCTGAAAGTGTTCGCCTACTTCAGAAACAATTTTCATGTTGTAGTTTCTTTCTTCACTGGAGGTCTGGAGACTTGAGAAGAAGAATAATTTTTAACTAGGTATCTAATTCACTTTAGTGATAAATCTCTTAAATTCTGCTCTGATATCCCAACAAACTGCCTACCAAAGTCATTGTACAAATGTTTGGGTTTTGTTGCACCAAAAAGGGTGAAAGTGTAGGAATGAATTATATTTAAGCTGCAGTACCTCTTTGAAATGAAGACAGTTAGTAGAGAACTTTTTTTTGAGGAGCTTATTGTACTAAAATTTCATAGCCTGCAAAATCAGACCGTCAAACATGTGCAGGTCTTTGTAACACCACCCCAAACACAAAAACAAATCCAGAAGTCCCATTCCCCTACATCTCTAGAGTCAGGTTTCTTTAGTGTGAATTTTGAATAGCTGAGGTTGAGATGCTGTAAATTGGAACAAATAAAGTGAGAAATCTCAGGCTTGGCAAAACAAAACTGAAAAGTTGTTTCCCATTTTAAAATAAAGTAAAACCCTCCTATGCTGCATCTTTGGGCTATCTTCTTCCTCATCTTCCAAATGAACTTACTGAGTGTCTCTGAAACGACTTGGCTATATTATATAGATATTTTCTGCATGGCTCCAGTACTGTAGTATCAGGCAGCAAGGGATACTCTCACAGAAATCTAGTGTTTTACACAGATCTGTTTCCTTTTTAATTCTGTAGTATCATGATATGTAACAAACTGTTGTAACTGCAGTTATCTTCAGCTAAAACTCTCTTACATTATTGTATCACTCCTTCTTCCCTTTGAACTTGATCCCTTGTGTGTCCCCTGTGTCCCATTCCCTGCAGCGATCCCAGCTGGCTCTGGTGGAGATTGGTTTGCTGTGAATATGCTTACTACCAAAATGAGTACCAGAAGCTTCTCAGAAGCCGTGGCAACTGACCACTTGCTTTCACCAGGAATAGGGGCCTTATGTCTGAATACCTTGCCCTCAGGTAACTTTCCCTCTCCCACCTTCGTAGAGTAAATGTAAGAGGTGGTATGTATTTCTATAAATTTAGGAGTGAAGTGAGCTCTATAAAATGTTACTTGGGTTTCCACTCCTATTTCTTTTTGTAATTTAAAATGATACAAAAAATAATTGTTTGTATGCAGCTGTGTGTTTTGGATTCTTTGGGATTTTTGTAAGTCCTAAACTAAATTTGGGGTTGTGAACTAAATCAGCAATCCCATTATAAACATAGCTTGATGTGTGTTTTCTAAATGTAATCTGGGTATTTCCCAACATCTTTAGGCTATATGACATTTACTGTTTATTATTTGCATCTACTTAATTTCTTTTCATTACTTGTTGTGTATTAGCTCTGTGTTGACATATTTGAAGGATCAGTCAGCTCTTTAACTAGTTTACAGAAGAAACTGACTGATTTTATTTATTTTTCTTTTAAATGAAAAGAATTATTGTCGATAATATCAAAAGATCTTATTTTGTTGTGAGATCTGATTGACTAGTATTAAAAAAGATACCTGCTAATGTCATATAAATGAATGATGCCATTTCCAAAAAGCAGGTATTGTTATGCTTTTACACTGTATCATTATTTCATGATTTTAAATATCTAAAGTTATTTTTCATCAAATGGCTTTTTTTTTTAGATACATTAGATACATTAGATACAGAATGTTGTATTTTAAGTGGTATTTAATAGTTATCAAGTATAAGCAAATTAATGTGGTTTTTTTGCTGCCTGCAATGGGGAAGTTGTATATACATTGCCACATATTGTTTGATATATTCAGGATTTTCTATTATCTTGTACTCAATGTATCATTAAGGCATGACATGTATAGTCACGTTTGAATAAATGTCTTTGGGTTTGATCATATTGGCCTTTTCTCTGCTTGATGTGAAAAGACTCATGGAATAGAAAAGCTTAATATTGGTCTGTGTGAGGATTTATCATAAATGAAAGGTAAATTGCTTGAGCAGTGTTTTACTTGCAACATGATTATCATTTGTGCAGTGCAAGCTCCTCATTTATGCACAGTGCTTGGCTGTGTCTGCGCAGATCTGCTTCATGACACATAATTAGATAATAACCATTGATGACAGCAGCTGTCTCAGTTTCTGCCTGTACCCGAAAAGCAAGCAATACAGCTTTTCTAAATGAAAAGAAATAATTTCCTATATGTGTTATTACAGAATTAACTAGGGGAAGCATGCTGCACTTGGTGGGGATGTCAGTATTTGAGAAAGTGTGTAACAGGTCTTGAAGCAAGTAGGAGTGTGCTAAGATGTCTTTAGGAAGTCACCTGGAGTGGGAGTCTTTGCTGAAGTCCTTCTGTGTTGTGATGAAATGGAAGCAATTATTTGGAAGTGTCAGCAAAACAGATGTATTATTCAGGGCTCCTGGTGGTGTGACACTGCTCCAGATGTGTTACACAAACAGGGTTTGCTTGTTGAGCCGATTAATTAGTGATTTCCCTGGAAAGGAAGATTAGTCCTTAGACTATGATAGGTCAAAAAGCGTGATAACTGTTAGGTGCTTGAGGTCCTATATAATAGCCTGAAAAGTCTCACCTGAGGTTGTAGGGTTGTAGGTGCTATTTTGGATTTGTCCAGTGTGCTATAGCTCATGACCAGCCCGAGAGCAGTAGGTCCAGGCTGGGTGTGTAAACAAGGAAATGCCCTGTCCTGCTCCAGAGGGTTGGCCAATGAGCACCTTCACAAAGTTCTTTGCAGCAGGTGACGCAGATCCTCTCCATGCTGGACATCCAACAGGCCATGGAGGGCTCTCCATCTTGCCCTCAGACACCAAATACATGTCTGACAATTCTGCAAATGTTCGAGGTGAGATTAGATAAAGCATGTAGGTACTTGTGTGGAGTGGCCACATTACCAACAGGTAAAGGAGTGATACCTTTCTTGTGTACAAATTGGTGTTGGAG
This sequence comes from Vidua chalybeata, assembly GCF_026979565.1. Taxonomy (NCBI): domain Eukaryota; kingdom Metazoa; phylum Chordata; class Aves; order Passeriformes; family Viduidae; genus Vidua; species Vidua chalybeata. Next base: position 15,994,785 of record NC_071534.1, on the reverse strand, counting down.
GGTGTAAGAGGGTGCCAGTTGGGTGTCACAGATAGTGAGGGGTGTACTTGATCGAGCCAGTTATTTAAAATCAGCTGTGGTTTGTGGTGTTACGCTGGATGAGAGGAACTCAATTGTAACAGTATACACTGTTGATCCCAATACTTTTTTTCCTGTGGGAAATTTGACAGAGTTAGTTCTATTCCTCTTCTGTACTTGAAGTCTTAAAGTTTGAAGTGGCATAGTGAGCTGAATGGTGGTAGATCTACTCCATTCTGTTACTTAGAGTCATGGGAAGGAAACATCTTCCTGAGAAACTCAATTGAAAAAGACCATTTTTCTTGTTTCAGAAATGGTGTAATATTCCTTAGTCATCAAATAATATGGTTCAGCCAGGTGAAACAGTAAAAAAAACCCCATTTCTGCTGTTCTATTATTGACCCAGTTGCCAGTGCTTAGTAGGTCACGCTTCCCTTTTTCAAAGCTCGTTGTTTAAGCAGTTTGAGTTCATAACAAGGAGATAAGTAAAACTTGCAGCACATACTGTGATTTAATAATTTGTCATGATTAGAGCATACATTTAGAGTCATATCACTGAGGAAATTTTATTTAAAAAAGGAGAGAAGGCACATGGTAGACCTGGGGAAAGCAGTTGTATATTCAGGAGATGTGCAATACAGCTGAGAATCTGTCTCCAAATGTGATCCAGACTTCTCTTATTTCTCTACTAAATCCAGAGGTTGGAGTTTCTGTTGTCAAACTTGACAAGGCACCTGGTATTCACTCCAAACCTTTGGGGAGCATTGCTCTAAGCTTCATGTGATTTGTGGCCTTCTATATACAAACCATAAGCTCATGGCTTCAGAAAAGTGTTTTCCCATCTTCTCTACCTGCTTTGGTTTTTTTTTTTTGTTTGTTTGTTTGGTTGGTTTTTTTTGTTTGTTTCTGTTTTCAACTTCTTGGCCATCTTCTCTGCCACCATGGTACAGCTCCAAGCTGTAGTGTTACAAAAAAACCTTTAGAAAAAAAATGTTTTAGGCAAGGAAATAAATGCATCTTTTATGTAGGTGTTATTTTAGAGGGAGAGAACTGAATGAACTGTTGTGGTCCTGACAAAATACTCCTCTTTAATTCTTAATACTTCACTGTTACTGTACAGTCTTTTATACTTTTCACAAAACTTTGTAAATTGAGGTTGAACCATCTATCTGTAACTGCATAGGAATATTAAACTATTAAAGCTGTATTGAAATCCATACTATCATATAGTAATTCAAACCTCAGATATGTTTTGAGAAAGGAAGTGTAGTTTGTGAAATTGAGACTCAATTGTGAAAACAATTATGCTAAGAATATCTTCTCACAGCTCTCCTGTTGAAAGTTTCCTTCCATGACTTTTGACATGAAGGTTACGGTCTTAACAGGCAGAGATGCTCTTATGTCTGTCTCTTCTGAATGAAGCAGTACTTGGAGCATTTTTCCTTTCACTGACTGCAGGAGAGGAAATAAATGCAAAGCAACACTCTTGGAAGAATTTAAAAAAAAATGTATACAGAAAAAGTGATGGTCCTTCTTGATTTTTTTTCCCTGTCCTTCTGCTCCCTGTTGAGAGAAACTGGCTTCTGTTTTGTTTGTTTGAAGGATATTGAGAGTTATACAAAAATGTTACCATTCTCCTCCTTAATGATATTTTGGTATCTTTCTTGCTCTGGAATTTGAAAACCTCTTTCTGTAGGTCCTGTGTGTTTCACTGTGATGTGTCTGCAGCTGTGACCCAGTATAATGCTTAGATCTCTCTCCAAGCTGAGAGGCATTTCTGGTGTGGTTGAGTGACAGGGAACTCTTGAAGGTGATTTCTTTCACAGAGCATGAGTCTCAGGAGACTTCTGTGTACCTGTGTGTATGTAATGGCAGAATGGTTTTGCATTTGATGTGTAAATGTGACTTTAAAATGACACCAGTTTGTAATTCTTATGTTGCCCCTTACATAGAAAGTCAAGAGTGAGAGGTAATACCAGGTGACTGAAAACACTCAATGGCTGCCTTTTATGTTCTAGGAATTTTGTACTACCTGAGTCAGATGAGACTTTGCAATAGTTTCTGAGATAGGAAGTTTTATATTTTGCAGTTACTGTTAGGTTGTTTTAATGAGGAAGGTTATTTAGCTCTTCTCATTATTCTTTCTTGTTGAAAGCAAGAAAAAAGGGTAACCAGAAAACAAAATAATTCAAGTCCTTTATTCCCCTCATAATGTTTCCAAACAGACCATTTAGAAGTACATTAGTTGCCAAGGAAAATACATTTATCAATAGCCTTATTTCAATATATTTTTTAGTACTGAAATTATGAAACTGTATTATTCACAGATTAAATCTCATTGCTTGTGGATAATTTATGACTGTAAGCAATACAGTAAAAACTGCATCACTTCTGTCATAAGAAATATGTCGAGTATTATTTGCAAATAGGTACTACTTGTATTTTGTAAGGCTAGGTAAATGTATTTTCAAAGCTAACCATCCCAGGAATGGAGCCAGGGAGTTGAACTCAAAAAATGCCTTCTCTGTTTCAAGCTGTATTTGGAAACTCTTAAGAGGAAAAGCTTGCCGACCTTCTTCATCTTCTTCCACCATCTCCTCCAGTATCAGACCTAATGAGGACCTTGTAGTTTAGTTAGAAGTTGCTCTCTTGAATGGAAAGGAAATGCTGGAATTGCACCTCCTGGGGCATTGCTGCAGGGCGATATTCCATCATTGAGGACAGACAAACCCCCTTTGCTCTCTGCCTGGAGAATAGCAGCACCAGGAGATTTCGGTGGGAAAAGTCACAAAGTATACTGCCAACAGCAGTATTTTCTACTACCTAATCTTAGAAAGCTATTCTCAATTCATGAGCAGAAACAATTTTTCATGGCAGATTGAAAGTGTGGTAAAATTTTTAGCTTATGCTAGATACAATGCTGCAGCTGTTGGTTTGAAGGTAGAGAACCCATGGATTCTGTCATATTGTCTCACAAGGATGTGGAGTACCATTTGACACAGTCACACAGATTGTTTCATTGTATCAGCAAATCCTAGTGCATTTGAAATACAAAGTAATTTATATGTATGCTTTAAATAGTGACACATTTACCATATGGATCTCATTTTGGGCTTTCAGGTTTTCATCCAATATATACCTCGCTCTGCTATGTGTGTGTATATGTATTTCTAATTTGTCATTAAATTCTATGACTGCATCTAATTAATATTGTAAATAAAACTTTTTATTGCAAGATTTTAACTATATATATACAAAGATACTGCTTACGACAGTAATTTTAGGGGTTTGGGATTTTTTCTCCTTTAAAAAAAAAAGAGTGAAACAGATTAAATTCTAATAAGTAGTTCAATAGTGAGTCAAGGATCATTTGTTATTCTGGGTGACACAAAAATTAGAAGATATCACACAAAATATTTTTGTTTATATATTTATAAATTGAGCTAATGAATGAGATGAAAAAAATTAGAGAGACAAATCAATTCTATCATACCATTTCTTTTCTGGGTGAAATTTATCAAAGATTTCTTCATCCCCAGACCATTGCTTTAAGCTAAATTGTCACTGATATGCAGGATACCTTTGATTGCTTTGTATGTATTTACTTAAGCTGTGTTTGTTTTTAGGTTCACCAAAAATCTGTCACCTGACAAGATCAACCTGAGCACGTTAAAGGGGGAAGGTCAGCTGACCAATTTAGAGTTGGATCAAGAGGTACTCCAGAACATGCTGGATCTTCCAACATGGCTGGCTATAAACAAGGTGTTTTGTAATAAAGCATCCATTAGGGTGAGTGTTTTATTGTGCTGAAGTGGTAATTAACCAAATCTTTTTTCTTTTTGTTTTGTCTTTGTAAACTTTCAAGCAACTTTGTATTAGTAGGAGATTGTGATAAGTGTTTGATAAAATTTTAAAGAACAAACAAGATTTTATTAGCAACAATTTCTTCCTTAGTTTTGTTTCTTATGTGATGACATCAAATACGTCTGGAAATAATGAAAATAAGAGAAATTATTTAATTTTTTTTTTTCTTCCTGAGTAGAATTCATTCCTGCATGGTTTGAAAATGTGGTAGAAATAAAAGTTTATATTTGTCTGTGGTACTTAGTCTATCATAATTATTTATTATTCTTTTTTTTTGTGTGTGTTCTCTCGTCACTCCTCTTCTTTTATTGCTTTCCCTCTTGTTCTGTTCCTGTTTCCAAAAATACCTTTCAGAGTGCTTCTGATGTCTGTAGCAAATGTGGGAAACACAGTAAATCTAGTAGATGCTGCATTTTTGGTCATTCTGGCTGCTAATAATTGAAACAATGTATATCATCTGTACCACATTTTATGAATGTGGGATTAAGAAATGAAGTGTGGCTTGTTCTTTACTGAGGTTACAATTTGGTCAAACATTAACAGCTCCTTAGTTTTTTGGTAGGGTTTATGGTTTTTTGGTGTTCTTTCTTTGATTTTTTTCCCCACTATGGGAGATTGTCCTGATTTTCCTAAATGTAGTGAACTTGATGTTTTGTTGCAGGCATCCAATCAGTTGTAGGTCAACAGAGGAAATGTATCTTTTCTTTCCTTTTAAAGGAGATAATGTGTAAGGCAGTGATGCTTTTTCTGCTTGACAACCCACTGTTAAAGTGAGAGATTCTACTTTGTTCCTCTGTTTTTCTGCTCAGTGATAAGCAAATTTTGAAGTTCAAAGTTTTTAACACCTAGTGTGGGCATAAAGTTACTATATAGTACGTTGAGATGAGCTTAATATTTTGAAAGTACTATTATGCTGAGTTCAGAAGTTAGAAATATAATTTATATGCCTAAAACACGTTGTGTGTGATTTATTTTACTGTATTTTTAATATTTAATTTGCTTTAGAGTAGTGTTTTCTCTTGCAGATACCATGGACAAAATTGAAAACACATCCCATCTCTCTGGTGAGTTCTGAAATATACTCTGAAATGTACTGTGTGTAGCAGAATTTATATCAAATTTTTATACAGTTCTCTTGATGTGATTCTAGAAATAACTGAAACATTAACAGACCTTTACTAAGTGTCCTCTGGGTAGCAGCAGATCAAGGCAGAATGCCTTAATGTTTTCCTTGGTAGGTTTATTTTCTTAATCTGTGGCTTCAGTGTAATCACTGTAGTGTTTGATTGTTAGCCCACTTCTATCACCTTTTTAGTCATTGCATGTTAATTTAGTTTTACCTGAAGGGTAGTTATTTGTCCAACCAACCCCTTTTACAAGTTCCTGCCTTTTTCTTGAAGCTGTCTTTTCTGGGACTTTTCAATTCTACGTCTGTACTTTACATAGTGATCTCAGCTATAGCGGGTTTGACACACATAGCATTTAATAGGGTTTTTGTAACCGCCTAGGGTTCAGCCTGGATATAAATAGGGGGCAAAATGTGTAAATAGGATTCAACAACAATTAAAAGTCAAATTAGTTCTTGCATTTGTTGTCCTTTGTTCTTTATTTTTAAATATACTAACAATTGTGGTAGCACCTGAAGTAATTTATTTGATGACGAATAAACTTTCTCAATTGCATTTGTTTAAGAGTGACTGTTCCTTTAGCTGTCATGTTTCCCAGTCTTGCAGTGAATGTGCTTGTAATTCCTTCATTCTGAATCAGACTTGGGAAAGACATGTTGTTTTAAATTATTGATGCATTTGCTGGTGACCCAGTTGGAATGTATTTATGTCTGTACTGCTTCTTCCTGACATCCAGAACTTAAAGTCTGGTAATGCCGAGGTGGGATGATTCAACCTCTTGGCTGTGAGATGCAACTGCCAAATTAGGAAATGGGTTTAAGCTCTGCTATTCTTAAACATGACACACTTTGACCTGTGGTAGCAAGGCACTGTTTGCTTTGCTCCTGTTGAACTTACATTAGTTCTCTTTGAGGCTAAGATAACTTTCAAAGTAACCTTTTTTACATAAAGGTGTCCTTGAACAAGTGCATTAAATATGTAACATAAGTTCACTATGCAATGCTAGATTGTACAACAGCCTTTTTGATTTCTAAATAAAAGTGAATTCAGTGGCCCAAGTGCCAAACCTCAGTCCTTCATTACATCACTGAACTTCTGGTATTTTGGCAGGGACAGGGAGAGGGGATATTTTTGCTCCTGAGAGTTGAATTAAGTTGGAGTAGCATCCTCTGTTAGCACAGCTTACTGTCTAGCCAAAGGGACTTGCATTGAGCTGAGTTGCCCTTTGTGGGAATCAGTCTGTTGACATAGTGACATATACTGTTTCTTCATGACCCAGTTCTGGTTTTATATGATAAACAGGATAGTTTTGATGAGTGATTTTGGGCCCCAAGGATAATCTGAAGCAGTTTTTACTCTATCCAAGTACAGAAGTTGCCAGTGAGAAAAGACATAGATCTGCATCCAGGCATTCTTCATTACCTCTTTTTTTATACTGTCCAATCTCCTTGAATCTGTGTCCTACTGTTCTGTACATTAGTCATGTAGTAACGGGAATTTTTAAAAAAGTGGTCAAACATCCAAAACTGTTAGGATAACTAGGAGAAATCTTGGCTTCCCCCCACCATCCTCAAACTAAGGGATTGGGTTTTTCTTGGTTTTTTTCTCTGTTGTTTTCAAGGCAAGATATTATTGAGACAGCTAAAAAAATTGTTTTAAAATGTCCAAATTTACTGTTAGCAGCTATGGCTTCCCTTTAAGCATCAAAATACTTGATGCTTAAAATGAAGTATAAATAAATCCAGACTAGACAGTTCATGAATTTTTTGGTTGTAGTCAGGTTTTCATGGATAAGAGTAGCATGGAAAAATGTTATGCAAGCAGATTATGACAACAAGCATGATTAACACAATATCATAACAATCTAGTAGCTAAGGCAGGTTGAATAATGAAAAATCTAAAATTGAGGACAAAGGGGTTTTTGGTGTTTGTTTGACCTAAGAGCATGAATGGGGGAATTCAGAAGGGGTGGTAGAAAGTTATAATTAGACAGGGGAAAAAGTCTTAACTGCTGTGCTTTGAATCAGCTTGCATTAAGTATTTCATTAAAAGAACAGCCATATAGAAAGAAAATTCAGATAACTACACATTAAAGCATGTCCATTTTGAAATACGATTTTTGAAAATGTATGTGTTGGATAAATAATATTCAGGGATCAAGAATTTCATGGTACAATAATTGACTGGGGATATGTGTTAGAACTCACAAAATGAAAAACAAAAGTTAAAAAAGATAATTCTAGTGCGTAATAAAAGTTTGTGTAAAAATTGACATGGTAGGAAATGGTTTATGTATATTTCAGAAAAGGTTCTCAGGTGACCTTTTTCGTTTGGATTTTGGTTCTCTATATGTCATCTATTATTTTGTTACCTCTAGGGTCTTCAATTTTTTTGTTTTGTTTTGTTTTTCAAGTCCTTGGATAAAGTTGTAATGGAAATGAGCACATGTGAAGAGCCACGTGCCCCTAATGGACCCTCTCCTATAGCAACTGCATCTGGGCAGAGGTCAGTGATGGTACTTAACATGTAATTGGTCAAAAAAGGTTTGGTATTATATAAAACAGATTGACTGCAAGTTTTCACAAGTATATAGGGTTACAGCCTGCCATTCCCATCTCCTCCAAAATTTTATTTTATTAGCAATAAAATATTGTATGTGAAGTAGTGTAGTGATAATGGAGCTATCCTGACCCAAGCCTGGAGAGAAGATGTGAACTAGATATAGAGCTTGCAAGGTACATTTCATAGGGGTGCAACTGCTATGTCAGGTATTTACTGAGTTTAATTGATACTAAGTTTTTTAAAAATGAATGATATCTTGCCTTCATCCATTTTGGAAAATACATATAATGTTCATGTGGGTTTAAATTTTTTTTCTTTTTTATTTGTTTTGTCTGAAGAGTTTTAAGGGTTGTTTGTTAGTGCAGTATTTTAAAGTTCTATTTCTTTAATTGTATCAGCTGATTCTTACTGAGAGATTTCATGTACACTGTATAGCACAAAACTTAAGCAATTTGGTGGGACAACACAACATTACATCAATGATTTTTTGTCTCTCTACACCCCCATAATTTCCTTTATATGGACTCAAAACATTTTTCCATGGTCACAAGGACCTAAATACAGAGAAATAAATTTGATGATACAATATTTTTTCTTGTAGTAACATCTATGCAATGTGTAGAAGTAGTCCATGGGCCTCTGTGTCTCATAAAGTACAGCTTGAAAACCACGGCCAACATTCAGAACATATAAGATTTTTATTTAAAATTTATTTACAACAGCCTAATCTTTTTTAATACTGGAATGCATGTTTATTTGCTGTAGAAGTGTAACCACCATTTAGGATGCCTTTCTTCATAGAACGAAATGATGCAAATACTTTATATTATTTTGAATATCTGAAAGTTATTATTTTTAATGGACGAAATAATTTGGCTTATAGACATAAATACTAACCGGATTGGAATTGTCAAGTAATTAATTTGGCATGTATTACTCCTTATGTATGCATAAAGAAGAATCAGCTTTCTGCATAATGATGTAGACTGCTTTTTCTATATATTTATAATAACATATAATACATACATCCATGTAATTTAAGATCAAAGGATTGTGTTAACTGTTTATACTTTGTGTAGATTGATCTTAGTCAAATATATGTTCTTTAATTATGTAGAGATGAGGATCACAGAGTGAAAATTATTGTAAACTACATCAAGTATATTGAGCAAAAGTTGCTAACTGTAGAATATGTTAGTAACTTCATTTATTTTAATATCTGTTTCATAATTTATGTAATCTGTTTAATTTTATGCCCTTTCATTCGATTTATATTTAATATGTTGGCATTTCACTTTTTAGTGAATATGGCTTTGCTGAAAAAGTGGTAGAAGGCATTTCAGTTTCTGTGAACTCCATTATAATAAGGATTGGTGCAAAAGCCTTTAATGCTTCATTTGAACTTTCCCAGCTGAGAATATATAGTGTAAATGCAAACTGGGAACATGCTGACCTTAGATTTACCAGAATACAAGAAGCTCAACGTGGAGAGGTAAATAATACCTTTTACTAACTTTTTTCCCTTGTTTTTTGTGGTAAAGGAGGAAGTTGAATTGCAATCTTTTGCAGGGTAGAGAACATGCCATTACTGGGATTGGAGACATTCTGTGCTCAGTAATTTCCGTTGTCCTTTAGGAGCACAAATATGTAAAAATGGTGGATGTGAGTCAGATCAAATGGCCAACATGGATGCTTAGGCAAGAACAAGGACCAGAGCAGGCAGGTGTATGGTTTCCCTCCTACGTTCTCCAAGTGAATGACTATTCTAAAATGCAAACTGAGCCAGACTTGAAGAGTACTGAAAGAACAAAGAACAGTATATTAAATATGGAAGGATAAGAAGTTGTGCTGGTTTTGTTGTTGTCGTTAGTAGTGGTAATAATAATAATAACAACAACAACAGGAAATATTTTTTAAAAGTTTTAACTGGTTATTTGTTTGCTTATGAGGGTTTGCCTGATAAAAAATTTTATTTCTTTTTCTAAAGCAATTTTAAATGAAATTTAGTTAAGTTCTTTAGCAAATATTTTCTTGGAATACCTAAATCATATATATATATAAAAAAGTAATAGCAGTAAAATGTATATGTTTCTACTGTCCCAGAGACTAGCACATGGAAGTGCTAGTTTGATGTACACCGTTCATTTGCCTTCTCCCAGCTAACCAATGTTAAATGTATACTGAGTGCAAGGTTGATTCTAAATATTGTATTCAAGACTTGTTTTAGCATCATACATCTGGCCAGCTTACTCCAGAGTTAAGGAGTCCGGTAGTTGGTTGTTATGTAGGGAAAGAAACCCCAAGAGAATATCAGTTAAAAATACCACAAAAGGAAGAAGTTGAAAACTATTTTTCTGACAGTTTTCTTTTTCTACAGCTTATCTGTATGCTTATGCTCCCATGTTAATGAAGTCTGAATGGGAAGAATTAAAGTTTGACTAGATGGAGTTTTGTATTAGCAGATTTTTTGATTTTATGGCTTTTAGGAACAATTTGATTCTGAGCAGTTGACCTGTACACAACAGAGCTTTCCTTGTGAGAGTGTTCCTTTTAATGCAATTAATATTAGAAACAAATTTCCAGATATTGCAGTGAATGATTTGTTTGCAGCAAATTGCATGAAAAGGTGAAAAACCAAAACCAGTGCTGTACTTTGAAGATAACATGTGCTGAACCATATATTTAGAGCATAATCATTTAGCTTTTCACTGTAGCTACATTCTTAATATAATAAGGAATCTCCTTAGAATACTTTTAGAAGCTTTTGATCACACTGCATCTCCTGTATGAGGAGGATATGTACTCTGCTTTTCTGCAAAAAGTGTTTCAGGATGCTTTGCACTGCACTTTCCATCTTGCTCACTTCCAGATGTGCTGGGTATGTTTTATCTAAGTCTCTGTGTATGTTCTCAGGACATAAGGTTTTCAAATTGATAAAAGGAGAATGACACATGAAGAATAAGTCAGATACCTAAAAATTCTTCTGTCTTGCTCTTTACTCATGGCTGATCCTTGTTTCTTCAGAGAGTAATCATAGAATCATGGAATCATTAAGGTTGGAAAAGGCCTGCAAGATCATTGAGTCCAACTGTTGACCAAACATCACCATGCCCACTAAACCATAGCACTAAGTGCTGTGTCCAGTAATTTCTTGAAACTCTCCAGGGATGGTGACTCTTAACACTTCCCTAGGCAGCCCATTCCAATGCTTAACCACCCTTCTAGTGAATAAATTCTTCCTCATGTCCCTACCTTAACCTCCCCTGGTGCAGCTTGAGGCCATTTCTTCTTGTCCTGTTACGAGTCTTGTCTCCTGCCTGGGAGAAGAGACCAACCCCCAACATTGTGCAATCTCCCCTCAGGCAGTTGTAGAGACCAGTAAGGTCACTTCTGGGCCTCCTTTTCTCTAGGCTAAACACACCTATCTCCCTCAGATGCTCCTCATAAGACTTGTGCTCCAAACCCTTCACCTTGTCTGGACACGCTCCAGCCACCTCCATGTCCATGCTGAAGTGAGGGGCCCAGAACTGAATAGGCTCTCTGCCCCCAGCCTGTGGCACTGCCTGCGGTTGTTGTGACCCAAGTGCAGGATCTGGCACCTGGCCTTGTTGAACATCATAAAATTACCCTTGGCCCGTCAATCCAAACTGTCCAGATCCCTCTTCAGCACCTTCCTACCCTCCAGCAGATCAACACTCTCCCAGCTTAGTGTTGTCTGTGAGCTTACTGAGGGAACTTGATCCCATCATCCAAATCATGTAGGAAGGAATTTTAGGTAAACTAGAATTACTATTTTTCCCTATTGATGTCTTGTTCATTTGATGTTCTCCATGATGTTCCTGTTGGACAGTCGCTGATTTTTCCATATTTGATTTGCAGCATCCAGCTGTACTTGATGCTCTTGTGTCATTGTTATTCTAACATTTGCTTGCTGTGTCTTCTAGAAATCCATGTAGTAGATTCAGAGCTTGTGGGGTCTGCATGGCATGAAATGTTCTCAATGTTTAACTTTCTCTTCTAATTGAAATAAAACACGCCAAAAAAACCTCTCCTATCCTGTAGCTTTGCTTCCCTTCCTGCTCTTTCCTTATTTAACATTTTGAAACTCAACTACACAATCGTTTTTTTCCTCTCTCAAAAGCAGCCTAGTATGCAATAGCTGTGACCTTTATTTTCATCTGAATATTTTAAAAGCTTCTTGTTAACTCAGCCTGATTGGAAGTAGCTTAATATTTCTGTGACAAGCAGGGTGAGGGCTTCCTGACACCTTTAGGTGGAATAACAAGTGAGTTGTATTTGTTCTGTCTGCATAGCTCCTGTGAGTTTTTGTGTACATATGTACAGATGTATACATACACATGCACAGGGTTAGGTGCAAGTAACTGTCATATTGCATCAAGGTGTTTTTCTCTTTTTTTTCTGTCTTTAAAGGTTTTGACTTTTAAAGAAATCAACTGGCAGATGATCAGAATAGAAGCTGATGCAATCCAGAGTTCTAAGCATGAAATAATGAGTGCTCCAGTTCGACTGATTACTAACCAATCAAAAATTAGGGTCACGCTTAAAAGAAGGGTAAACTTGAAAAGTTTGAAGTCTTATTTTATTTCTTTAATATGTAACTCATGCTCTTAATGCATACATGTACATAGTAACAGTTTTAAATTTAGGCCATATTGAATGTAGAATTCCCTGAACTACATTTATAATAACATGTAACTGGTAAGACTGTAGAGTTTACAAGAAATACTACAGGCAAGTTTTGAAAATGAAGACCTTATATAGGTCCCATTAATAAAATAGTTTGATCTGCAGAGTTTTGTTTATGATGCTCGTTGTTTTATCTCTCTAGATTCTGGTAATATTTACACTACTTACATTTAGAGAAATGCAGCAGTTTAATATCTGATGCATGCCAAATACATAGAGTGAAGCATAAATATACTCTTAGGTACTTCTTAGTTAATAAGAGGAATCAAATTTAAAATAAAAAAAATGTTTGTTATTGCTTTTTGCAAGCTCTTCTTTACCCCACGCATTTAATATAAGAAATATAAGTACTTAGTTCAACTTCTTTAAATTTTTATTTTACAGTTAAAAGACTGTAATGTTGTGGCATCCAAACTGGTTCTGATTCTGGATGATCTGCTGTGGGTTTTGACTGATTCCCAATTGAAAGCCATGGTGCAGTATGCCAAATCTCTTAGTGAAGCCATAGAGAAATCAGCAGAACAGAGGAAAAGCTTGGCTTCTGAAACAGCCCAGGTATGAGAATTGTCTCACTGTATCATTATCAGGTGTTCTACAACACAACACAGTGTGGTTAGTTGTGTTAATTTGTTTTAGAGAATGTTCAGTTACTCATTTTCATTCAGCTGTATATCTTAAATTATACTGGGAATTAATCATCATTTAAAATGGTCTTTATCTTGCAAGATTTTGTGTATTGATGTTAACTGCAGAAAATAAAAGTAGTTCTATTTCTTTATTCAGGTACAGAGTGTTTAGACTTCTGTATTTACTTAACTCTTTATTGACTGTTCAGTAAATTTGTTCTCCAAATATTTTATGGTTATGAATTTAAATAATTAAGACACATTAAAGTAACCTTAATGGGTGGGTAGATATGCTTACTATAATAATTTAAAGTGCTTGTCCAGCTTGTTCTCATGGTACTGAAAAATTAGCTTTTATTAAGAGTTTACCTTAATGCAGCTCTTGTTGGAATATATAGTGAAAACCAATTCTACTTTAAATATATTTCTGCTGGCATATCTGTGCTGTTGATGCTGCATGTAAATCTTGGTGCTCTTCAGCACATAGTGCAGGCTAGACCAACTGGGCTTTGTGAGTGTGGTGGGGAGGCACCTCTTCTTGTCTGTGAAGAAGCAGGACAAGTACACTTACAGAAGATAAGTGCTATAAAATAAAACATGATTGATTACTGAATACAGTTAGTTGTAGAGAATCTCTTAGAGTAAAGCCAGTGTACTGTAACAGAGAGTTCAGTTCTTTTGCTGGCCCTGATGCCTTATGCTGTGATGTGAAGGTTTAGCAACAGCATGGTTACCTGCTTTTGAGCAGGGAGGTTCTGATTCTTCAGTGCCCTGTACTTGCATCTCACCTGTTCTCTGACACTGGCACTGACTCATGTTTGACCCTATAATGATGTAGCTTGAGGAACTAAATAAGAAGAAAGGGGCCCACTGTTGTGGTTTAATTCCCTGAACAGCTTGCAACAAAAGTTAGAAAAATACCAGTGCTGTGAGTGACAGGGGTGTAAGGAAGTGTGAGGAATGGGGAGAATGGAGGGTGCCCTGGCAGTGCAGTACAGTGCACACATCTCTTAACTCAGCTTTATTCTAAAAGAGTACACTTAAATCTCAGTAATGATCCAAGGGGGAATGCATATCATGCAGATTTTTCCTTGTTTAAAATGCCTGTTTTGTGTAAGGAGACAGATACTTATGCTTGAAAGAAACAATAAACATTATAAATTGATGTGATTGACTAAATATTTTTTCAGAGCTCTGCCCCTGCACCCAGCTCCCAGCAGGTGAAAGCGCATCAGACAACAGCAGCACCTGATCAAAACGATGCAATAGTAAAATTGTTTAATGATTTTGATGTTAAGGAAACTTCTTATCACTTAGTAATTTCCCACTTGGACCTACATATATGCGATGATATCCATTCTAAAGAAAGAGGTACTTTTTTTTTTTTAAAGTTGCATGTCTATGAATCATAATCATTTTCAGGGTAGACATTTTGAGGAATACAATAATGAGAAAATAATAATACAATAAAGTCAAGAGACTTGACTTTAGAGGAATAGTTAGAATAGTCTCCAGTGTCTATGGACTCATGTAAAGCTATTTAGATGGCTCTGTTAGGACAGCATCTCATTTAAAAATGTAATTATTTTAGAATAAGTGCAAAACCTAAGAGTGCTAGTAGCTTCTGTGCTTTTTCTGTCTTCTAGGAACTTATTCTATCAGTCTGATTGTTACTGCTGGGTTTTTTTTCTTTTATAAGTTAACGGGGTTATGAAGAATGCACTGGCAACATTTTTGTGGCTTGAAGGGGTCGCTATACAATCTGTTTCTTTAATACTCTTACAAATACAAACTAATAAAAGAGCAGTCCTCTTTGTGTTACTAATTTAGACAATTTGATATGGTCTGCATCACAATGGAACAAGTGTCCTGTGACCTTAAAATTTTGTGTGTAAATCTTGTACTGCTTCTTTTTAACAAAAGCCTATTGCATGTAGTCACATTTAGAATCAGAAAAAAAAGAAGAAAAATAAGGGCATTTTTCATGCCTTTCAAAAGTGATCATAGGAAGTGAGATATTACTGTATATCTAGTCACTGAAAAATGTATGGAAACATACAAGGTCTGCTGAAGAAGAATATGAAAAACATAGGGTTTAACAAAAATACATTTCCTTGGTTAGGGAAGACACTTTCAGAACAGCAGAGCATAAGGTTCACTGGCTGGAGATGTATTTCCTTACACAGTGTATCTACTGTGGTTGGAATTTATGACTCCTAGTGAGATCTTTTTATTGGTCCTTTATTTTTGGCCATGGAGTTTAAATTCAACAGTGGAAAAAGTTGGAAGAGAAGATTCTCAGAAAACCCCTTCACTGCAATATTTATAATATTTCACTGCAATATTTATAATATTTATAATATAAATAAAATTATATTATGTAGTATTATGTATATTCTTGAAAATAAATGTTGACTTCAAAGACTGATCATAATCATATATTCAGTGTAAAAAGTTTTGTTTCAGAAAAAGTGCAGTAATGTGTTTTCAAGATGTTGTCTTTTTAGTAGCATGGAAAACAGCGCCCAATTTGTAAGTAATGACTGAGTACAGAATTGTGCAAGCTGATCTTTAGAAACCAGTGAAGACTATCTGAATTAAAATTTTGAGGGAAGATAATGAGGTTGTAAGGAGAGACAGTAAAAGGGAAGAAAGTAGGTGTTAGGTGTTTAAAGGATTACAGCAGCATGAGAACTAACATGCTAAATGCAATGTCTACAGGGCCAAGCATTGTTTTGTTTTACAGACCCAAACAGACGTGTTACAGGAGGGGCCATGCAGCTTTCCTTCAGCTATTTAACAGTTGACTATTATCCATTTCACAAAGCAGGTATGAAAGCAAGCATTTTATGAATTACGTGTGACTGTGACTATCTTGTTTGAAAGCTAAAAAAATTTGTGTGTACATGTATACAGCTTGGATAATCATGCTCAAACCATTTGAAATGCACCTTTTTACTTCCTTCTAGATGCAAAAAACAAAGAACAAAAGCAACAATCTGGGAACCAATTTGTGAATGTGAATGAGCTGTTTTAGTCCAAATGCTTTTCACTGTTTTGTTTGGTCAGCAAAACAATGTTTACATATTTCTGACATGAAGAGAATTTTGTGTTGACAGAGGAAGGCAGTATTGCATATTGAGAATTCAGTAATTGGATAGTAGCATGAATCAATCTGTTAGATTTTTTTCATGTATAGAGAACCATCATTTTATGTCTATTTCCAACCAGTGTTCTGCTTTTTACATTATTTTCCTGAACAAGAATCTCAGTGTGTAGAGGTTCAATTGGGTAGCCTTTTGTTAAGAAATGTTACTAAAAAAATGTTAGCAATTTCCAAAGTGTTTCTCATAAATAAAACATTTCTCATGAATAATTTCTAGTAGAAATCTAAAAAATTTAAAAGAAGATACATTACAAAGCATGTGACAACAAAACAGGGTGTGATCATCTTCCTAATCAGATGGTCTGGAGCAGACATCCACAACATCATCATTCATGTTAGTCTGTTCTCTACTTCCAACCTGTAAACACTCAGTTGACTGCTGATCCATCCCAATGCTGAGCTCCATCTGTTGTTCCCACTGGTCTTGCCCTGCATGCCCTCTTGTGCTCCCCAAAATCCCATGTTCATCCCCTGCAGTGTTTCAGTTGTGCGTGCTCTCACCACGTGCCTGTGATCCTACTGAGATCACAGCCATGCAACTGCATACAGGGGTGTGGTTGCCTTGCTCCCACATGATGCTGCATGAGTTCATGTACTTCAGAGAGGCAGTTGCCCAAACTGGCTTCCCAGAAGGCGTGTTAGAGCTTTCCCTGTGGTGTTACTAACAAAGTGCTGTAGGTCCTTCAGAGTCTGTGTGCATGTGCTTGGAGTAAGCCCATGCTGCTAGCCCTGTTTTGGAGAATCCCAGTATCATGGCCTTCAGTCGAATGCATCTTTGTCCTTCTGTTCCCTTTCTGGTTTTTCTCCTGTTCCTTTATCTTCTTTCTTAGCTATAAAAATGATAATAACTGTCAAAGATAACTGTGAAGAAGGGTGGGGAAAAATATCATCACTTGTGATAGGTGCCAGCCTAAGAGTTTATTTAATGCTGCAATATTTGCATTTAGACTTAAAATCACTTTTTTTTCCCCCAAATAATTTTCCTATTTTAATAGCAAACATATTTGCTTATCCCCAGTATAAGTATTCAAAAACTCATTAAGTCCCAAATAAAGTAAATTTTCACATGGTAGTATTTAAAGGGTGATGTACTAACTGATAGAAGTTATTTGTTATTGCATCCTTATTATTGAACAGGTTAGTAGAATGTCTTTACGGGGACTACTTGAAGATATCACTTCTTTCAGAGGTTTGAGTGCTTGGCCAACAGAAACATGTTGGAATTGAAAGCAGGAACAAAAGAATTTCCAGTGTGATTGATTTTTAAGGCTGTGTGTGCTGCAGCACTTCTTGAACTTACCTTGTTGTTTGTGTGCCATAAAGGTGCTAGAGAACCAAGACAAAAAGAATATATTTCTGGAAAGGGACCAGGAACTTCTTAGGACACAGTTCTGGCAGGAAAGATAAGCTTGGAAAAAAGTGAGCATGAGAACATCGTTCTGTTACTTGCTCTCACTTTTTTTTTTCAGTTGAACATTTTTTTGCATGTTCTCACATATGACATTAATGTGTCGTAAGATTTCTCTGAACTGAAAATACTCAATGATGTTTTGAGTGTTAGTGGTGTTATAAGGCAGCTGGCAATGCTATATTCTGAGTGATTTCGTGAAGTGCTGAGACTTGGTTTATGGAATATAACTTCTGTTTTAACGTCTGGTATGACTGCTCTTGTTCTATAATTACAGCATGCAATGAGCTTATAGTTTGAAGAATACTTGTGAAATAGTGGAAACTTGTTATCCTGTTAAAAGCAAAATTTCAAATGAGCTAATATTTTCCCCATTTCTCTTATTTGCAGGAGACAGCTGTGATCATTGGATGCATTATAGTGATGCCACTAAAACCAGAAGTGGATGGGCCAAGGAATTATTAAATGAATTCAAAAGCAATGTTGAATTGCTTAAGCAGGCTGTGAAGGATCAGGTCATAGATTCTCCTCCCAAATCACCACCTGCTGTATCTCCTCAGAACCTACAAACAGGTATTTTGTTTACATCAGTAATTCTCTACTTCCATGAAATTTAAAACTATGAAAAAAAAGACTTTTTTTAATGATTCCATCACTATTCTTTCTTACAGGCAAGGAACAGATACCAAAAGGAACATCTAGGGCTTCCTCTGTATCTTCCCAACAACCAAAGGGCAAACTGATGTCTAGTCCTATTGTGGTTAGACTTGCAGATTTCGATATATATCAGGTACATTTCTTTAAGTTAGTAAAACTGGGGCAACTTCACCCTTGACTGTTATGTAACTGTGGTTCTTAAGGGACAGTATGAAGCCCATTGAAATTAATGAGACTTTCCATTCATTATTGGAGTAGACCTTTATGGACCTGCTTTTGCTTTGTTAAAATTGTGATCCTATCACAATTATGTGTTAGATCTAAGTTCTGTTGTTCTCCAAATTATGAATTTGGAATTCAAATTTAATATTTTCATTGTACTATCTTCGGTCCCCAATATTTTATAATGGTGCTTATCTTATTGTTATATTTTTCAAAGTACATTAAAAACTGTTAAGAGGTTTTATTAAGTTTTAAAATCTTTTTCCAGACACTCCTTCTCCAGTGATATTTTGAGCAGGCACTTACCATTTCCATCCCCCTTCCCTTTGTTAGAATGAGTAGTTTTTGTTGCTGGTTGTGGTCCAGATTGACTGTTCTGAGGCAAGTGAAATAGAGGAGTTTGGCTCCATTAGGCAGAATGGTAATGATATGTAAGGATCGACTCTAAGTTTCAGGTCCTAGCAAAATGTTTAGTGTGTGTCATTGTGATTTCTGCTTGCTCTTTTTCCAATACTTTTCTGCCATATTGCTTCTGGTGTTGTGGGATATTGCAGATTGTTGCTAGGAGTATTCATCTGGATCTGAAGTGGCTTTATACTATTGTTTTGTACTGTTCATATTTCCATTTGCCTTCTGCTCTTGTCTCCTCCTCTCTACACAAACACATTTTCAGTTTTTAAATTGTCATTATTTCTATACAATTTCCTAAAAGCTGTTTTTCTAAATAGATAATTTTACTTGAATTTTTGTGTCTGTTAATGCAGATATGTTTGCCTCTTGAAAACATCTACATAAAGTGAAGCAGGCTTATAAAGGTCATGTATTCATTATTTTCAGAGACATTCTAGTAGTGTGATCATATATTCAATATTAATACATTGGGTAATTTCAAACTAGCAGTTTGACCTACTAACTGTTCAATGGAAAAGCTTTGTTTTGGCAATATGCTTTTTAAACTAGGTCACATTCAATGAATTTAAGGTCAAATATATATCAAATGTTGATTTCATAATTTACATTGTAAGGAAACAGAAATGGAGATTACTGTTCCATAGCATCTTGAGTCTCCTGTGAAGCAGACCTTCAGGCATATCCATTCATACACATCTCTGCCAGATGCAAGCTGAACACCTTGCTTCACACACAGTTTGAAAGTCAGCCTGTGTAGTGGAATTTGTTCTTACAACAATACAAGAACTACCTAACATGTGTAAGAAACTTATCTAGCTTATCTATCCCTTATCTAGACCAGACTGTATGGAAATACCTCCATCCAAGGATAAATGCTTAAACAGGAGCTGTAGTATTTGCAATAAAAATCAGACCATTCTAGGCTTCTGCTGAACACCTTTGAAAGTGACCTGCTGCCTCTTGCCTCATATGAAGGAAGGGGATCTGGTACCTTTAAGACAGTTTTCTTGTGAAACTCTTCTATGCGAGTCATTTCTGCTTCAAGGCAGTAAAGTGTTTGTTGCTGTTTGTCAGCACTTTGTGTTGTGTTGTTTGGGGGCCTACACCCAAGAGCAGTGGAACATTACCTTACTAGGGATAGTACCATGCAACTACAAATGCTTAATCATTCATAAAAATGTAATGTGTTAATGAAATAATCTTTTATCATTTACAGGTTTCAACAGCAGACCAGTGTCGTTCTTCCCCTAAAGCTCTGATCTCTTGCAATAAAAAGTCACTTTATCTTCCACCAGAAATGCCAGCTATTCATATTGAATTCACTGAATATTACTACCCAGATGGAAAGGACTTTCCTAGTAAGACTTTTTTTTTTTTTTTTTTTTTTTTTTTACTGATGCTTAAATTTTGTGTGTTACTTTCACCTTTGTGAAGCTTAAAGCTTGGAAATAGGTAATGGCTTTCTAAAATGAATAGAGCACAAGACTGCTCCATTTCCACAGTGCTTGCTCCTGGCAAACTCCTATTAATACTGTTTTTTATAAACATGGTTGTTCAGTCTGAAATCACTTGCAGCATTTTTACTGGCACATGAATTATTCATTCTCCAACATCCACATATTGTTTCTGCAATTTCACTGTCTGACTACATAAAAGAACTCAAACTATGGCAACAATACCTGAAATGCAATAAAGAGCTGCTGGAGTTATTTGTAGGAATGTGTCCTGTGGCTGGCCTTGTTTTATATACAGAAATGTTAGTGGATTTCTTGGGGATGAAACTTGAGGACAGCAAATTTCTGTGGTCTTCTCTTTCCCCCTGTAATTAGAATATTGTCCCCATGTCTTCAGATTTAATTCTATTCTTAGTTTTTTTTTACACTCAAAAATTCAGTTACTTTCTTGGAGTGAGAGAAAGAAGCATCGCTTCAGGTATCCCCTAACAATTAATTCTTCCTTGAGACTGAAGGACTGGGTTTCTGTTCTTTCTCTGATGAAAAGTACTGGTGAAAATGTAAGTTTGCAATCATTTAAAAACCAAAGAAAACTCAACCCATAAACATTTTACTTATTCTCATGGTTTCGTTTTCTTTTCTCTTTTAGTTCCATGTCCAAATTTGTATGGCCAGCTGAATGCTTTACAATTCACTCTGGATCAGAGAAGTATTCTTTGGCTAAACCAGTTTGTGTTGGATTTGAAACAGAGTCTTATTCAGTTCATGGCCATGTACAAGTTAAATGACAATTCAAAATCAGATGAACATGTTGATGTGAGAGTTGATGGACTCATGTTAAAGGTATGCTGTCATTGAGTAGGGGCTTTGTGGTTCCTTGGAAGACTATTTCTTTTATTCTCTTACAAATACCTAAATGAATGAAAAAACACTTCTCAAAAAAACTCAGCAGAATATGGTTGTTTGAAGACAGACATCTTGTTTCCTGTACTTCTTCATCTGTGTCCTGGTATTTTGGTTTGGGTATTTTGGTTTTGTATTGAAGACCTGAGTGGGAATAATAGCAAATTATTTCCCTGTCAGTGAAATTGACATAGCAGACCTAAAAAGAAATTGAGCACTAAAGTAAAAAAACAAGTGAAAAATTTATATTTGTACTCTATATTAATGCAAGGGCCCTCCCTTGTTCCTGTGGTTGTATTATATGAAAGCTCTTTTGTCTTGTTGGTGAATGCCCTAGAGTAAAGAAAGCAGTTCATCTCTTCCTTCTCCAAAACCCATTCTCACAATTTTCTGTTTCATGCTGGCTGTTGCTGTAATTCAGGTACATGAGTTCTCTGTATGCTTATTCCAGAGGATTAATGCTTGTTAATGCAGCTGAACATCAAATTTTTGCTTTCCTTGTCTTCTCCTCCTTTGTGAAAAAAGGATTATTGAGCAGATGAATTTCCCACCCATGCCCTGTTTGCATTGGGTATTTCATTGTATGGTTTCCAAGGTTCAGTGGTGAACAAAATGAGTCTTTTCAGTGGTGCCCACAGGAGAGGTTTCAAGGGTTCTAAAAAGTCAGCATATGGAGAGATGGTTATCTTTCTAAGCTCTACATTCTTAATGGAACTTTACATGGACATAGTTTGTACTGAATAGAAACAGTTATTAAGAGCAAACAACTGGAAATCTGCAAATATAGATTGATCTGATACTGAATTAATAGATGTGAATAGCCTACTAATCTATGTGACGATAAAAGTATTCTTACATCCCTCAAACCTTGATTTATATTAATTA
Source organism: Vidua chalybeata (assembly GCF_026979565.1). Lineage (NCBI taxonomy): Eukaryota > Metazoa > Chordata > Aves > Passeriformes > Viduidae > Vidua > Vidua chalybeata. Next base: position 15,972,775 of record NC_071534.1, on the reverse strand, counting down.
TGTTATCTCTGTATTGACAGCATTATTTTTATTCTAGCAAATGATGACTTGATGTTTACATATCATATAGTTAATTATTTTATTTAGTTATTTGTGGCAGTGCATTTTTCTCTCTCTCAGGATTTTTCATAAAGGTGCACAGAGAGAAAGAAAGAGAAAACAATTTCCATTTCTGCTCCTTGTTTTTCTCATGTAGACTGTGTTTGGAGAATTGTTTACCTGGGGTGATTGCTTGATTGGATTCTGGTGAGAATTGTTTGAGTCTGGTGGCCGATCGGATCTACCTGTGTCTGGACTCTGGCAAACAGGGTCACGAGTTGTTAGTAGTTAGACATGACAGAGAAAGTAGCATGTAGTTTTAGTATCCTCCTTTATATAGTATATTAATGTATTATAGCATAGGTATAATAAAGAAATCATTCAGCCTTCTGAAATGGAGTCGGACATAATTTCTTCCCATTGGGTTCGCCTGCATTTGACAATAGTTATTTTTCTCCGAATCTTTGTATTTAAATGAAGAAGCTTCATAACCTCTATCTTTGTGTCTTTAGGGATGATTTTTTTACTCCTACTTTCTAGATTCAGAATGGAGATATTGTGATAGAAGGCATTGTCCCTGATAGTAGCAAAACTAGAGTGGCCAACGTTCATGTTAACAATTTACGATTCAGGGTTTGGCATAAAATAAGTTTACTTTAAAATGTACACTAAAAATACGCAAGTTAAATACAGTGTGCTGAACTATTTGTTGTTCTTTAGTAGTTGAGGTATATTATTATCTCCTGATGAAATAAATGTATTATAATTATCAGCTAATTGTCAAAAATACCTGATCTATATTCTGAAGTGTTAAGAATATTAGCTGCATTGGCACTCCTAACTGTTTGCTTGTATCTTAACGAAGAAATAAAATACTGTAGTATTTGGTATGGTGAAAAGCCCTATCTGACACACCAGATTGAACTCCAAATTATAATTCTCTGTTTTTCAAAGATGTAAATTTTGGAAACACTTGAAGAAACCTTCTACCAAGCTGCTTGAGTTGAGGAAACAAGCCACTTCAGCCTAATATAGCTGAACTAAATTTAAGACCTTCAGATAAGAAAAGACTGAGACCCTTATGTTTTTGTAAAAATATTGATGAAAAGTCTGAGACCCTTTTGTTTTTGTACAAATATTGATGCCACAGCATCCTTCTTAAAAATGAGAGAGAACATAAATCATAGTCTGTGAGCCTGATTTATCCCTGTTCTGTTTCACTGTACTTGATTTCTCATAAAACTATAATTATATTCCTTTGTATCAGCTGTCATGGCTATTATTTTGTTTCTTTAATTGTTTACCTTCCTAATCTCCACATTTTTAACTTGAAAAAATGTATTTCTCCCTTGCAGATCATCATCCCATTTGAAAACAAACCTGAAATTCATAAAGATCAACCTCGTGCACTTTCCATTCAAAGTTCAGAGATGATTGCTACAAATACCAGATGCTCACCAAACTGCAGACACTCTGATCTAGAAGCCTTGTTTCAGAACTTCAAGGATTCAGAATTTTTCAGTAGAACTTTCACCACTTTTCCTAAGTCCTCCAAAAATTTTAATCTTTTACATCCAATCTTCCAGAGACACGCTCATGAACAAGATACCAAAATGCACGATGTTTATAAAGGTTATATCATCCCAGAATTGAATAAATATGCATTAAAGACATCTGCAGCTACTGATGTTTGGGCCCTGCATTTTTCCCAGTTTTGGATAGATTACGAAGGAACGAAAAGTGGAAAAGGCCGACCGGTAAACTTTGTGGACTCGTTCCCGCTTTCACTTTGGATTTGCCAGCCAATAAGATTTGCAAAGTCACAAAAAGAGCTTGTATCCCGTAATCAAACAGCCTTGAACATTCCAAAAAGTGAATCTAGTGATCTCTCTAATAGATTGCAACGTAAGAAACTTCTAAAGGAGTATTACAGCAGTGAGATGGAGCCCTCGACCAATGGCATTCAAATGTCTGAGACTTCAGGCGTGCTTTCTGAAAGCTCTTCCTCTGATGCAGATGTACATGTTCTTGTCCATGTTCAAAAACATGTAAGCGTGCAGATCAATCACTACCAGTATCTTTTTTTGCTGTTTCTCCATGAATCTCTTGTATTGCTCCTGGAAAACTTAAGGAAGGACGTAGAGGCAGTGACAGGAAAACCTGCAAAGCAAACAGATGTCTGCATTGGGATTCTACTGAAAAGTGCAGAAGTAGCCTTACTGCTCCATCCAGTGACTCAGGGAAACCCTTGTAAATCTCCTGGTGAGGAAGAAGGAAGTCCCGTGGCATCAGAACTCTCCCCTGTGGGAAATGGGGAAACTCTTACTTCAGAGAGTAAATTAGTTGGTAGTAAGATAGTGGAAGCCGGTATTACTGATTTTGGTTATGTAAATGACTGCAAGCCTCTGAATACTGAAGTTAATAAAGGAATTTTAATAGATCCTCTTTTGTTTAAATCAGACAGTAATACGGATTTTCAGAAAGCAATGTCATTTTCCGATGATGCATCAGATAAAGGTTTGGGAGATACAAGTGAAGGAGGAAGCAGTGGACTTTTTAGTAGAAGTGATTCAGAAGAGGTCTGTGGACCTCTAAGTGAGAAAAGTAGTTTGAATCCTAAGGATTCGGTGTCCATTCTAAATAAGAGAGAAGATTCTACTGAATTTTTCATTGATAAGGAGGATGACAGAAACATATTCTCAAATAAGTTAAATGAACAGGAAGGCACAACTGAAGGCTGTCCTAACCAAGTCACTGACTTGGAAACAGAAACTGCCTTAGAATCTGAAGAGCTTGAAATCAACAAAGACAAAGTGGCTTCAGTTAAAATGTTTGCATCCCAGTCTTCTTCAAGGTATACAAAATTAATACTAAAACAGTTTTCTTTCTCTTTGAAAATATTTAGAAATCTTGTTGACCACAGACTTCTAGTACTTTCAGCAGCCAGGAAGGGAACATCTTAAGAGTTGGACTCAATGATCCTTCCAACTCAGGCTGTTCTGTGTTCTAATAGATGAAAATTTTTAAAGCATGTAAAAAGTTATGCAGTATCCAGCATTCAGTGAAAGTTAAAATGAAGTGTTAGTTTAAATCAATTAACTATTTACTTTTAGTTAAAATACTAGGAAATATGTATTGAGAGAAGTATTGGCATAAATACCTAGATGAATATATGTTTCTACATATACCTCTTCTTGTCAAAGGATTATTGAATAATCAGACTTTTTCATTAATATCTTGCTTGGTTTAGAGGATTTTTTAAAGTAATTTCTATGTATTATTTAATTTAAATAGTAATTTCCTCATATCTTTATATTTTAAAAGTGCTAAGCCTAAGGAACGCTGCTCGTCCAACCTCCCTGCATTCTCTGTTTCTTACAAAAATATGAAGAGAAGTCCATCACAAGTCTCTCTGGATACCATCTCTATTGATAGTATGATGCTAGAGGATCATTTGATAGAGAGTGATGGAAGTGATAGTCAGAGCTTTCTGGAGAAAGGTAAGCAGGTTTAGCAAAATATTTTTAAGCAATACATGAAAATGTTGTTTGTTATTAAAGTCATGCTCAAATGGATTCTAGTCCAGCAAATCCTGGATACTTTACAGGACTATTTCTGTTACCTTCATCAGTAATATCAAGTGTATTCACAATGTATAATTTCAGAGGAAAACAATAATGTGCTCTACTTAAGCAGGACTATTTAATTTTACCTCTGCTTAATTTTCCTCTCTTAAGGAAAGTAAGAGCATTGAAGTGCTGTGTTGCAAATCTGAATTAGGCAGAACTTGTTCCTTGCTATGCTTGAAAGCAACTGCTTTGGCTGCAGTACTTACAGGTTGGAGCCTGAATCGATGTTACACTTGAAGTGGTAAAGAAGCTTTCATTTTAGAAGTGGATGAAAAAGAAACAAGTTTCCACTAATGCTCACCGTGCTAATTACCGGCAGATAGGTAGTCTCCTTGCAGCTCACCCCTCAAGGAGTATTTCCCAAGTATTGACTGTCTAATAGCAGTTATTTGTCCTATTTTTGTTCATCTGTGTATATACTGATGAAATAATTTTCCCATGTCAGGAAATAGACTAAGAAAACCTTATTGCTACGTCTTTTTTGATAAGTATAATTTGCATAAGACTGTTTTTTTTTTTTTTTTTTCCTGTGGGATTTCTCTTCAGTCTAGAGCAATAGCGAGAAGACTGCTTCACTTGCAAGCCTGTTATAAGGAGTATTCCTGCATATGCTTATGTGGGAGTATGCCATGAAATACATTTTCCATTTAAATAACCTTTATATGTCTTTTTAGCTTGTTAAACTATTTAACTGCAGGTTAAATAGCTATGCTTTCCAGTTGTCAAGGAAACACGATCATGATTGCTCTAATGAACATGTATGTAACTTACTTCTCTTAAGTATACAAGCATCTGCTCTAAAGGCACTGTGCAGTATTTTAGATACATAACTTGGAATTTTTTTTCCTGGCTGGATCGCATTTATATTATTTGATTTGGAAACCTAAAAAATACCTTCACAGTTTTTTTAACAATGCATGTAGAGTGCTGTTTTGGTTTTGTCACTATATCCTGCTTTACTTTTGATTAGCATCTAGAACTTTGAACTCTCTAAGAGGAATGGATGTGGCAGTTCAATCATAAATATTTGTTTAATAAACCACTCAACTCATGTTAAAAAATGAGTTAATGTGTGCATTCACTAACAGATACTGACTTTATTCATAATGTAGGAGTGATTCAGATTATGCTGTGCTAACTTTGCATTTTTTCTGATGTGTATTTGGAAGGTATTACAGCCACAAACTATCAAAGCCCATCAGAAAATGTCCACGAAGGAGGCAGAGTGATGGAAAATTATGATGGGTCATCTCCAGATGCCATGAGTGCTGCTTCAGAAAATGCCCATGAGACTATTGAAGAAATGGTAATATTATTGCATTCCATTAGAATATATTATTCTGTGAATTAAACCTTACAGCACAACTAAAATGTCTCCTTTTAGAGGTGATTTTTCAAGTTATTAGAAAAATGAACCCAAAATAGTTGTAATGATGATGGATACACATCTTCTGATACCGAAGCTGACTTAAAACTGGTTTCTACTTATTTTTTTAAAATACTGCAACCCAGTACATAGAGAAAAAGGGCCGACTAATATTCAGATAGCCAAAGTTTAGTAGCCTGTCCTAGCTTTTTAACCTGGTCTGATTCAGCACTGCAAGTGCTTGATTGTGCTTATGATATGCATAAAACTGAATGCAATTTTAGGAAATGCCTGATACCTGACATTTCAGGTATCACATAATCATGTGCTTCTCAGACAGAGTAAGGAAGCTCTATCTCACTTCCATGGCTTCTCTAGCCAGTTCTGAATTGGTGTCAGTGGGGTATATAAATACAAGTGTCTGTGTTTGGACAGGCTGTTGAGCAATCCATTATGAAGCCAATGTGTACAAAAAGAAAAGAATAAGGAAATGAGAAAACTTTTTGCTTCTCTGTGAGCAAGGGTTTTAGATGCAAAGGGTTGTTTTCCTTTTGTGATGGAAAAGGTTTAGACATACCTTACAAATAATAATCACTGTAAATTCATTTTATAATTTTGTATTGTTTTATCTGGGTTTTGTTGACAGATGTCTGTTGTGGTTTTCCAAGTATTTGGTGTTAATGGTGAAATTGACATCAGAGGAGAAGACACAGAAATATGCTTACAGGTCAACCAAGTGATACCAAACCAACTAGGAAATATTGGTGTTCGACAATATCTGTGCAACAGAACTGTTGGTAAGAACAATTCAGTGTGTTGAAATTGGAGCTGGAAACATTTGTTCTAAGTAAATAAAAGTGCAAACACAGTTTTATGTTAGACTAGCATCCCTTTTATGCTAGTTTAGAACTCTGATTTATTACTCATTGCCATACATTAAAAAGGAAGAATAAATAAATGGAGCTGTGTATGATGATCATGTGGGTAAAAAGGTGCATTGCAGTGAATTCTGGTCATTAGTTTGCTTTTTTGAAAATGAAATAAGCTGCATTATGTGCTGGTTTTGGCTGGGGTAGAATTAATTGTCTTCATAGTGACTGGTATGGGGCTATGGTTTTGGATTTTGTTTTCTGTATTAAACTGTCTTTGTCTTAAGCCATGAGTTTTCTGGCTTTTACCCTGCCGGTTCTCTCCCTGATCCCACTGGTGTGGGGCCTGGCTGCTGGGAGGATGGAACCACGACATATTGCATTGTGTTATTGTTTTGTGAAGATGGAACTCCTTATGACTCTAATAGTGATTGCTTTATGTACCTTCCTTTGAAGGAATGTTTCTTTTTTTCAAGGTCAGTTTCTCTTGATTAAATGACACACACAGTTTAAACAGGCTTATAATATGTGGTTTAAGAAAATTTTTTACATTTCCTCTGTCAGGAAATAGGAGCTTTAAAGACAGACAACTGTTTTTAGTTTGCTTTGGGTTGGGTTTTTTTGTTTGTTTTGGTTTTTTGGGGGTTTTGTTGCTTGGTTGTTTTTGGTTTTTTTAAGCTTAATACAAAGAGTGTAATTTCATGCCAAGTACAGCTAGATCAACCGGTGTCTTATCAGAGCTGTTCTTGGGCATAAGTACAATATATACACTCTTTGCCAGAAAAAAACGAGTTCTCATGGATGAGGTGTTTTCCTTGGCATGATGCATTGGCGTGGCAGCTCATGTCACAGTCTGCTTTGCTCCCTTCTGCCAGCCTTCTACATGGATTGCTGGATGTAAACTCTTTTGTACTATAGGCTTTTTGGGACAGATCCCTGACACACCTGCTTCTGGTTCAGCTCATTTCCAAGGAAATATCTATAGCAGCTGTTGGCTGCCATCTTTTTATTCCAACCTTCTATCAGCATGGCTTTTGTTCAGGCGGTGCTTCAGCTTCAGAGGTGGCACAGCCTCTGATCCCCTGGCTAAAGAACACATTTACTGGTAAGCTGAGCCACTGCCAGCAGCTGCTGCCTGAGCAGCTGTTGCACGGTGTTGTAGTCAAGCATCTGAAGGCTAGGAAAAGGTCCAGCAGGGAGGACTCATGGCTGACCTTCAGTTGATAGAGCAGGCAAATTGACTTCTGGTTATCTGCCATATCCTCTGTAAAAGCTGTAGGGAGTAAATAATATGATCATGGCACCTTCCTGCTCTTGTTTGTATCTACAACTTGAGCCTCTGATAATGATAATGCTTCTCAGTTGATAATGAGAGGCTTGTGCACTAATTATTTTGTGGATAGGAAAGGTATAACATGATTGGAATCTCCAAAAACTTCCACATTGTATCTCTTCCTTTCTGTCTCTGGAAGATACCTGAATGGATGAGCCAACAACACTTTTTTTGGTTTTTTATGCATTACTGGTCACTCTATTCTGTAATGTACATCTCTCCACTGATCTTTTCTCTCCACTGTGATTTCTGTACTGTCAGGAATCTTCTGCTGCTGTTCCCTGTGTCCCATAATCATTCCTATTAGAACTAAAAGAGAAAAAGTTTGGAAAAAGCTTGAGAATCAGATCAAAAGAGACTGTTTAAAAGAGTTAATGGTAACAAAATACAACCAAAAGAACAGGTGAGCAAATGCATATGATAATAACCCAATAAAAGCAACCTCCCTCTTCAAGACCTTTAATAAAACTTTCTCAAGTGCTGCATTAACAAATTGAAACCAGTAATCTGAGGAACCATGCAATGCAGTGAATACTCAGCTTTATAATTACAGTCTACAAGATGTTCTGGATGAAAATAACCATTTAAAATCTAGTACACTGTTAATGCAGTAGATGTAAAATGGGAAGAATGTGGCTAAAAGCGGGACTAAGTTGAGGTCTACATGGCAGCTGTGTAATTTCCTGCAGGGCTGGATGCAGGACTGCAAATTTATCTGATCTTGCCTGGCAGCAAAACCAAAAGAAGGAGGGATGGAGTATGGCAGAGGTATTGTGGGAGGGCTGTGCTTTTTTACTGAGATATTACCATGCTGAACATGCTTCTTAGAAGGCAACAGCAGTTCACAGCAGCTTCCAAATTTTTTGATGCATTTTTTTCTCCATCTTCCCTTGACTCTGCCCCTTTCAGGCATCTGCAAGATAACTAAAATTGACTCAAGGCTGAGACTGAATGTATGTTCTTTTCCTCTGCTCTTTTTCTGTACTTTGGATCCTTCCAGCAATGATGCAGGCACTCTTTTCGGGTGCAGAAATACTTAGGGCACCTACTACTTATTTCTTTATCTGTATGTGTGGGAAGTATATGGATCATTGAGGGAAGCAAAGTTTCCTGAACCAGTTACAGAGATTCATTGAACAGAGTGGTCATTGTTCTTCTGTCTGGAGAGTGTCCCTTCTTCTCCTGGGCTGCTGGTAGTTTATTCACTTTTGTCTGGACTGAGCCTAAAAAGATAGTTGATACTTGCGGTGTGGTTTTGGTTGGTTGCTTGGTTTTTGGGGTGGGTTTTTGTGGGGAAAGGGAATATGAGATTTAGCACTTCTTAAACATTGGCAAGATGGAAGGATGGAGTCGTGGCTGTCAGTGTTGTGGAAACTTCAATTCACAGAGGTAACAAAGGGAGGGATTCTGGTTCACAGCAGAGGCTGAAGATTCTCATGTTCATCTTGCCATTGGTCTTTGTCAGCCCAGATCAACAGTGTGTCCATCTATCCTGACTCTAGTGCCAGTAGATAAGTGCACAAGTCCTGACTCTGCTGCTGTGCCACATCATCCATGGACTGGTACACTATACAGGAAGAGGAACCCAATTAATGTACAAATAGGAAAGCAAATCAGTTACGATGCCAGGCTGCTGTAGCTCTAGGCACTGTCTGTTGCATGATGAATTGACATAATTTGGTTGATTTTTCTTGAGTTTCTTTCTTGAGGTATCTTTCAACTTTCAATGCTTGTTTTTTCTGTTACTGTGATTGTACTTCTTGTCATGGAGATAATTTCTGTAGGTCAGCCATCACAGTGATGACATGACTTGACAATCCCATGGGGTAACTATTTTATACAAAAAATAGTTACTCTTCACTGCCCCCCACCCCAATCTGGTTACCTTAAATTTTTATTTTAGTTTACTTTAGTTTAGTTTATTATGGTTTTTAGAACTTTTTAGGTTGAATGTTACAATTGTCCTTACTGATTAAAGATACTGAAATTAGCAAGAAAGTGTCAAAGTTTATTAGTGTTCAAGTCTATTGCCACTCAAGTAATACATATGTGGTCATACTCTCTATCTTACTGCATTGCTGTTTATGGTTCCTAAGTCAGGAAGTTCAGCCTTTCCAAGAAAATACCTGGTCTCCTGAGAGAGTGAAGTGACTTTAATATTTCTTCGAATTGAGATTTAATGACTTAGTGGAAAAGTATGCAAAATAATTGGTTATCCATTGTCAAGGCACCAAGGAAACAATTTCTTTTTTGTGGATAGTGATACTTCTGCATTGTCTTTTCTCTTGTCACAGTGAGGTACTAGCCCTTATATGTACTCTTTATTTTTGTACTTTGAAGTGCTATACTTAGAAATTTACTCTGAAGTTCTGTATTTGCAACACTGCCTTTTATGAATAATAACTCTATGGTACTTTTTGGAAAATCAGTTGGACAATAGAGGCAGAAATAATTACATTATAATTGATTTTCTGTACACTGCAAAATTTTAATGCAAATTTGTTTTCTTTTTGCAACAGGTTCTGACTGTAAATCTGTGGCTGGACCTGTTAATTCATCACCTGAGATTAGTCTGAGATGGGAAAGCGGGCCTAGTGCTGTTGTACATTCCCTGCTAGCTGTAAAAAATGGGTTTCTTCAGTGTCATGTGGAGAACTTCAGTGCTGAATTTCTAACATCTTCTCTTACAAACATTCAGCATTTTCTAGAAGATGAAACTGTCGCAGAAGTGATGCCTATGAAGATAAAAGTTTCTAATGCAAGGATTAATTTAAAAGTATGTTAACAATGAGATACTTGGCTGCTCTAAAAAATTGTTCTTCTTTCTTTGATGATAAACTACTAATCTGGATACAGTTAACTTCAAAGAAACTGCTATCATACTCTGAAAGGTCTTTAGATAACACTAAAACAATTCTAAAATCTATAGCTTTGGTTAGCTCTGTGGTATGCCTGGAGGGCAATTTTCTGCATGAACCAGCTATTTGTATGAGTTAATATTTTATACTTTTTCCCCCCTCTCTCAAATCTTTCTTGTAGAGTGATGGTCTCTGGGAATTTTATATGTAAGGTTCTAGAGGCACAATGTGGGTTTTTCTGGTTAGGCTTTTTTTGCTTAGCAAAGGCTATGGTTTTCTAATTACAAACCATGTATTTTAAAGGTTATTTCTCTCTCTCTCCTAGTTGGAGGGTAGTTCTTGCAATGAAAGTTCTGTACAAAATAAGGAGAAAGGTTATGGAATTCCAGTACAAACCACTTGAACACAACCCAGATTTCATGTTCTTCTCTACCTAGAAACAGATACTGAACAGTGCAAGCATTTTTCAGCACCATATCTTAAAATAGTAACATTAAGAGGACACTTCTGCTCAAGTCTCCTAGGGGACTTTCTTTCAGACATTTAAAGAAGATGGTGAGTTCTGTGCTGCACAACCACTGAGTATAAAGATAAGGACACTTTTTTGAGGGATGTAGAACAACAGAAAAACAAATAAACGAACATAAAGATAATTATTACATTGCTTTGGACAGTAATAGTCACCCATACAAATTTTGAACAAGGTGAGGATTGGAAGAGTAGCTCCAGTTCTACATCTGGGGCTAAGGTCTTGATTCTGCCAAGATCATTATTAACTGGAAGGGCAATTGTCTTGTGTTCTACTCAAAATGCATCAGTATTCCTTCCCTCAGTGATACAGCCCTTCCATCCCCTGAGGATCTTTGGGCACTCTTAGAGCTGTTCCTCCTCTACAGGATTAACACAAGCATTTTCTGTAAGAGCTGTGAATCTGTTCCTCAGATTTCAGTGGATCACAAACATGAATGCCCAAATGCAAATAGCAAAGTCTTTACACAGTCACTTGCATTTAAAACCAGGATTGTGCTGGTTTATTGGCAAGAAGGCAGACTTAAGCAAAATGTTCTTGAGAAAGCAGCTGTTTGAGATGGGGAATGTACAATAAACTGGCAACAAGATTCTACTTGGCAGCAAAAGCACCAAAGTGCTCACTCAGGAGTGCACACAAGTCATGGTGAAATTACTCATGATGGTTGACAAACTGCATATTTGACATAGAGATGATTCATTTCTATAGAGTTGTTGGGTATTATAGAGTGAGAAGATATGATTCAAATGTGTGCTGCATTGCCTATTCAATGCAGTATGTTCTTTTATTTCTTCTGCATGAGACTTCATGCAGTGTTTTTCATGGCAGGAGAGGAATTTGAGAAAGATTATTTTATTGTTTGGATTTTCTGCTGCAATCTCAATGCTGTTTCAAGAAGCTTTGGAAGCTATACCTCAACAACTTTCTTGGTACACATTTAATGCTGATATGTATAGTTTCTGATTATACTGGCTGTGTTATTCTATTTGACAGGGAAAACGAACTATAAAGACTTCCTGGGGAGACCCCAAAGAAGTAATTTGTGAAGTTTCTCTTCTGTTAAATACAGTAGTACAACTAAACTGCAGCTGGTGTCGTCCCAAACTAAATTCTGAAAAGACAAAATCTGCTCAAGAATGATAGTTGTACCCATTCAATCTTTAAATAGTTCAAGGGAAAATTAGACACTATACAGCACAGGCTTCTTATCTGTGACTCAGCTCCTGAGCTAACAAATGTCTTGAGTTGGGGTATAATCTTATTGAGATGTCTGTAAAAACACTTTGAAGTATTTTAGTTGGACTATATATTGAGTTCAGCAGACTTACTCCAGAGATAATTTTGAGCCTTTAAAATGATCCCTGGGGGAAAAAAAAAGGGAGCCAAAGTTGAGTGGAGATTGCATTAGAAAATTCTGCTCTGAAACATTCCCTTTCAAGTTTCATTAAATGCACTTATGTTTAAATAATCATCCTAATTATCTATTTTGATTTCCTTGTAAACTCATTTTTTATTATGTGTATTTTTTAGGATGACAGTCCACGTGAAAATCTTAAGGCATCTGAGCTGGTACCCATAAAACTGCATATTGATATACTCTGGATAGAAAGAAATGATGATGGCACTTTTCTCATTAGAGGTTTGTATGCTGCTGCACCTTGATATCTCAATTCAATAATCCTGTTGTTTTTTCCTTTGTGCATACTTGTGACTAATTGTGAAAAGATAAGTGGTGATAATTTGTGTAAGCTGTGTTGCCATATGCCATAATTCTAAGTGTAGTCACAAAAAGGAAGATGACCTTTTTTGAATAGTGTATTGGCTGTGATAACCCACAGTTGGATCAACCTGGAAGAAATAAAAAATATGCTTATAATGTCATCAGGATATGCTTCATCAGTGCATATCACTTCATCATGATGAGTTTAGGGTTCCTTTGTTGTTACAAAGCAAACAAAAAATTGCCTTTCTTCACAGATTTCCAAGATGTCTTTGTTGTTTTGTGTTGCAGGTAGTAGTAGAAGCTACTGTAAAACTATGATCCTGACTTCTTCCCTTGATGTACAACAGTATATTTTAACAGGTGTACTTCAGTTACAAATGCTAGAAAGTTTCTTTAATGACAAGCAATTAAGGTTATTTTCTAATTTAAAAACTTGATTCTGCAGGTTTATCTCACTGTGTCTTTAAATGTAAATGCAGTCTTCAGAGGGACCTGGAGACAGTATGTTAATAGCACTATTATAAGTTCTCAAATTTCTGATGATTCAGAGTGCATATTCTGTGGTGATGATACAGGTTGGTATAAAAATGTGTTTATTTTCTTCAGGCTGGAAGTTACATATTGTTTCTTTCTTCCTCTAAAAGGTTGAGTTTTAATTAAATTTTATTCTTAAATTTGATTTTGAGAGGCAAATATCAATGTACTTCATATTATATTTGTTTTAGGTGGGTTTAATTTTGTACTGATAAGAATAAAGCTTAATTTTTTTTGACAAAACCCCTGCACACTATTTCTGTAATACAGACAATCAAAAAGTAAATGATGTGTCAAAGATGAAGAATTCAAGCAGCACATTGCAGCAAGCAGTGGGATCTATTGAACGTAAAACACAAGACCAAGCCACGCAAACTACTTGGGAAACACCCAGACTTTCTAAATCAAGCAGGGATTCATCTGGCTTCTTTAAAAATGAGGTATAAAGAACTCATTTTGACTTCACCTTGCCCCCTCAAAATTAGGTTACAATCATTATTAATCATAATTGTAAGGCTGTGATGCACTTCTGTTTAGAAATCTGTTTGAGATGGAAAATATGGAATGTGGATATTATGGTGTGGTTCAGCAATTTAACAGTGCTTCCTAAATAGTGTAATAATACACTGCACACTGACTCTTTTACGTCAGAGGGAATTTTATAAAGGAGTTTTCTTCGCCCCATCTCCCTCATTCCTGTACAACACAGCTACCAAAGGCAAGGGACTTACCTATTTGGTCAGATCCATACTGATCTATCAGTCATACCCAGATTTTGAATGATGATGACAGAACCCACACATTAATTTGGCTGTTTTTCTCACTGGTCCTAGAGCTCAGAAACTTGGGTCATTTCCATTCCACTCCAGAACAGAAATGGCATAGCTGAAACACTGGCTTTTGAGCTAATTGCATTAACTCTCTCCATGTTCTACACTTACTGACTGAGAATGAGTTGCAATTGACTCAGCCTCAGCAAACCTCTGCCCAGCAGTGAACGGGAGCATTTGGTTTTTTAAAAGTTACTGAAATGGAAAAAGTCATCAGTATGGAGTTATACTAATAGCTTTCTTTTCTAACCTGTTCATTTCAGCTTATTGAAGAAAATGAATGTCTCAAACAGGAACTAGCCAAAGCCAAAACGGCTCTTGCTGAGGTCCAGATGGAAAAAGATGCCCTGCTTCATCGCATGAAGAAGATGAATGTTGATCATCAGTAGGACACTGTTCTCTTGGTACAAAGCATCATCATCATAATTGCAGGTGGTGGCGGCATCTAAAATACTGTCTGCAAATCACTTGAAAATGTGGTTTTCTCATTAAAAAAAAAAATGTTTGTGAACCAGGTACTCTTCTGAAATTATCATTAAACATTGTAACTTTTCTCAGCCCATTTTAAACTGAAATGACTTTGGAAAAAATCAGTTTTTACTGTACTTTATTAATTTATTGAGGAAAAAATCATATAATCTACTTTTAATATTATCAAAGGAAATGTTATTTTTAAAATGTTTTCTGAAAAGTGGATGGTTCAGCAATGAAAGAAGGTGCCTGGGTACATAACAGAGTACATGTACCATGCCTCACTAACAAGGTGTACCTCTCTTTCTAAGGTTATGTTATTTGATTGTTGCCAGAAGATACCTATAGAAGAGGTTACATTTGCACTATGATGATACAGGCTAGATTCTCTAGAATAGTATAGCTACTGAAAATTAAAATACCACCCCTAAACTGGCCCTACATTCAGTGTAATTTGCCCCGAGAGGATTTTAACTATAATCCTCTGGTGCTATAGAGTTCCATGTATCCTTTCCATATGCACTCCTAAAATAAAACAGTAAATGCTGGAGAATTTAAATAAGAGGGCATACTTCTGGGCTTTCCTTCTGCTTGAGGGTCCACTGTATCTGTACAGCTGATGTAATTTAGACATTCACACTTTATTTTTCCTTTCTCTGTGAAGAGGATATAGCCCTGATATAGGATCTGGCCCTTTGTGACAGATGAGCTTTGAGCCATTCTGCATGCATGTCTGATTCCAGCACAACTCATCAGACATGCCCAAGGATTTGGTTCAATATGTTTAAATAAATAATGTCAGTGCTTGTGAGGGGGGAAAATCCTACTGGGATTCATTAGTTGTATATTGCTCTTTTTTTTTTTTTTTGATAAAAAAGCTGTAGAGAATCACTTAATTACCCAAAGAAACTGTGAGATTACATGAAATGTAATTATACAGTTTAAATTATGGGCGATTTGTACAAATTGAACAATAATTTTCAGCTAAAAACTGGTACAGATGAATAAGTAAAAAAGCACAACACCATAAAATAGAGACTGTAAGAGTGTGCTTCTAAACAATTTAGGAAACAACGTACAAAACCATACATGCCTGTAAGAGATTGTCTTTGCTGGAAGTAAAACTGACTGAATAATTTAACTAGTGACCTTGAATCTGACAAATGAAAATCTTTTAATTGCTACCACAATTGTTTCTGCTCCATGGGATGTTGGAGGGAATTTCTGTTTGTAGATTAGCAAACAAATCTCAAAAAGTATTTAGTATCTTGTGGTTTGACTTTGCATACTCAGGTTGTCAAACCAGTTTTAATTAAATTGTTTTCATTAAAAATTTTTGGAGGACACATAATTTGCACTGCTGGAAATAGTTATTGAAAGTGTGTAGATTTTAACGAAGAACTGGTTCAGGTACTATTTTAAAGCCTGCCATATGAAATCCTAGTTCAAACTCTTAATTCCCATGGAAATTTTTATTTTATTATTCTGAATTAGATGAAAAAATATACACACAGTGTTTCTATCAAGAAATTAAATATTTGTATTTAAATAGTTGTATAAGACAACACAGTATTAAATATGAGTGGTGCAATTTCACATAAATATAATGTCAGATTCAGGGGAGGATTTCTCCTTTGGTTTAACTCTGGTTGGTACTATTAAAATAATTCTTATTTGGTTTATCCTTGCCAAGATCTAGTTGGAATTATTTTGAAGAAGGAATGTATAGAGTGCTTAGTAGCATGTTGCTAGAATATTATATTGAGAATTATCTAATTTTTAAAAAGAAATAAATAGCAATATCAAATGTCTGGGGTTTTTTTTACTGCATAAACTAAACTTGCTTGTTTTGAGAAAAACCAATTGCAAACCAAATCCAAAATAACAGGTCAAACCAGCCCTTCTCAGTACAGTTGTTGAAATTCAGGGTACCATTTCCTAGCACTTCATTATAACTGGATACATTTCTACTTCATGGCCGTTGTGCAGTATTGAATATCACCTGTGGACAGTTCAGAGGAGATGAGTGTGCTTGGTTGTGAGCTTGACAATACTGAGAGTGATAGTACAGTGTCATTCTGAAATGTGTTTTGCTATCAATGTTTGAAAGTACAAAGTTAAACTAAGCCCTAATAGGTTATACTAAACATAGTTACAAAAAGCCTTAGAATTTAAAAAAAAAAGGCTTAAAGGCTTAATTCATCCTCAAGGCTCTGCTGGTGTTCATAACCTCCTAGATAGTAAATTTGTACTATCAGTAGAGCCTCTTGCTTTTATTCTGCAAATACCTAAATGGAAGATAGTTTGGAGAACTTCATTGTATATAGAAAACTGACTTAAGAAGTCTCGTAGGAAAACTGTTTCCATATTTTGTTTTACATTGTCTATAGAAATTTTAACTGGTCTATGGTTTAGCTTAACACTCTTCATCTTGTTTGGAAATGCTGGTTTAATATCTAATGAAGCTTTCACACCAGCTCACCTGAAAGAGGCTGTGCCCTTTCTCAGGTTTGGTCACTGAATCTTTCTGGCATGTGCTATTCCAGTTCTCACTGCAATTCTAACTTTGTTGGTAAGCACCAGTTTTAAATCAAAATTCTGTGGCCTTACAGTATTACTTATAAAATGCCTGGTGAAGAGGAGTTTTGTAGAGATCATACCTGCTTGGGACCCTTCTGCCTAAGTCCTTTATTTCCCAGTTCCATTAGCCGTGTTCTGTTTGTACACTGTCTCACTTAGGTATTTATTTGGGAGTCTTAATCTGGGATCACAAATTATCTCTAAAGGGTAACTGCTAGCTGCAGAACATTTCCTATGTCTGCCATGATAATGGTTACCTTTATTCAAAATAATTTTATAATAAATGTAAGGAGAATGTGATAATAAACTTGACTTGCATCAAGCATCTGCAATTCCAAGAGTACCAAATGTATGTAAGCATTGCAGAAGCAAACTCCTTGCAGTGACCAGATTTCAGGTAAGTAATGATGGACACAATGGCTTCTATATAAAATAATGTGCTCGCATTGGTCTAGTTCTTAAAACATTCATCACAAAATGTTTCAAGTGGACTTTCAGCTCACTGTTGTCATCTGCACATTTTAGAGTGTACATGAGATTCCAATTCAGCTGCTGGTATAAATGAATGTCTTTTTTCTCTGCCGTAGGAACAGAGCATCACCTTGCTGATATATTAAGTACCAATGAAATTGTGGGTACTTGCTGAGAAATTCACTAATTCACTCCTCCCAACAGGGAAATTAGTTTTTTGACAGCCCTGCAATAGAACCTTACCTTTTTTAAATTCCAACCCATGCCACTTCACTTTTGCTGGCTGGCTTTTGAATAGCAGCCCCAGCTCCTGTGCCTCATTGTGAACCCATTGGCAGGCTCTGTAGTGCTGAAGCACAGCTCTTGTGCTTCATGGCTCCCAGTGGTGCAGCACCAAGCAGCGTGCTCAGCTCACTCAGCTGAGTTCCCTGGCAGTGACATCCTCATCTTAGTAACAGCAGGAAACCTAAGAGCACAAGCAGCACCAAGATCGTGCTAATTGGCGTTAAGGGATGCAAAACTTGCACAGGAATAGTGGTCTTTGCTGGAGGAACAAAGCTTTGTTTCTCAATAAAATTAGGGGAAAGCATAAAGATTGCTGGTAAATAAAAGCTTTGTAGTTACAGTTGTTTACAGTTTTAGGTGTTTTTAACATGCTTATATAAAAACTTTATTAAAATTGTTCTGATTTTAAAGTTTATGGAAGATATTTCAAGAACACTTTAATATTTCAAGAACTTTTTTGCAACTCTCAGCATCTCAAATACTATAGAATGTCTTGCAAGTATGTGTCATGCTACTTGCCAGCTGAAACAAGTTGCAGGAATTAAATCTTCAAAAATCAACTAAACTCTTGATAGCCTGTGTTCTCTCCCAAATTAAGGGATAACTTCTGCATCCCAAAGAGATTAATATTTCATATTGCCACCTATTTAATGGGTAGATAATAACTTTTTTAAAAGGACATTTTTTTGGTTTTGTCTGCCACTGCCCAAGCCACTCCTAAGCAGTTACATTAAAGTATCTGTATTTTATTATTCCTTCACTATCTCTTGCCTTTTTTTTTTGTTGCCATCACTCATTTTAGTATGAGCGGAAGTGGAATATATGTGTTTCCTAAAGCTTTCTGCCATGTAATCTCAGTATTAAATCTTAATGTTGTCTTAACAATCTCTGAGAACATTGTTTTGGAAGTAAAAGTAAGATGTACTTATGCTGTATCTTCTTTGAGAGTAAGATAGTGTGTAGAGCATAATGCAAGAACTGGTTAATGCAGTTTTCCTAGGACAGAGTCTGTTTGAAACCACTATGATTTAATTTGAGTTAGATAATTGGTAAGTACTTTAAACATTTGACAGAGACATGGACAAAAGAGTGCTTCGGAAGTGGTATTCTGAGGCAGTAAGTGCTGAATAAAGAGGCAGCCTCTACACAACCTATCTGTGGAACAAATCTGCAAACCTCATTCTACCACTACCACGGAAGGTCCAGATGTTGCCAGAAACAACTTCTGTCAGTGTAATTATATTGTTCTAGTAAGGTGGAGGTTTTGAGCACTGGAAAACGCTTTTGCAGTGAGAATTACCATGCTGCAGTCCATGACGGTGAGTGTCTTGCCGGTCAGAACAGCCGTGCTCAGCTGCGAGCGTTGCGGCGGAGGTCGGTGTGAAGCCGCGCCTCCCCGCGCTGAGCAGCGCTGCCGACAGGGGGCAGAGCGGGAGCCGCCACACTGGGAAGGGTCACCGGACAGGCTGGAGCTTCCAGCAACTAATGATGCTCCATTTCATAACACGACTTTAAATCAGGGTTGTTTTGTTTTCAAATTTAGGTAACTTGGCTTTGTTTCTATTGCCTTCTTTATGGCATATGTCATTCTCTTTAAGTAAATCACATGAACTGCCTGAACAGCGTCTGAAGAAAGATTTTCTTCCCCCTTTTAGCTTTAAATAAATTATATAAACTTATTTTTCTACATATTGTCCCTTTATGGTAAATTTTTTAACAGATTTCTTGTGCTTCATCATTATCTTTTAGAAATGTAAAATAAATTTTTCTGGTTTTCCTATCATTGTATAGATGAAAAGCTCCACCTTGATATCAACAATTTATTTGTTTAATTTCCTCACTAACTAGAAAAAACCCTCATTTTTTATAAAAGGAACATATAGAGGTTTGCTGTATTTCTTTGGGAATAACCAAATGTAATCCTTTACAAATGCTTACCTTACGCACCTTTGCCAGATCGTAATCTAACATGACAGTTTATATTAACACCATAGTGTGTGGTAAGTGATCTGTAGTTATTTCTTTTTATATCCTGTTTGGCTATTCAAAAATTTACAGGCAGAATGACTAAGCAGAGAGAAAAGCAATTTATATAAAATTTACTGTAGGAATGGGGTTGCTTTATTTTTGTCAAATAGAGAAAATAGCATAGAAAGCAGCTGTCTCTTCATTCCTCTGGAATCTTAATGTAGTTTTTTCCTTCCACTTATTTTTAATTCTAACAAGAGCCTGCAACTCAGGATAGGTACAATGGAGAGTTTTTTAAGATGTCATCCTGCAGTGCCAATACTAGAACATGTTGCAGAACATGACAATATACTGGACACCAGCAAAATCACAGCTGCTTACCTGAACTGAGTTTTATGTAGAAATGAGGTTTCTCTGCTCAGACTTAGCAGGAAGATAGCAGGAACTCTCCTGAAAAATCACTTCCTTCTAAACATGAGATTTGCTATTGTGCAGTATTCACACAAAAAAAAAATATCTATTTACAGACTTTTTGCGTTTGCATGTGTGTGTGTATTTATATTTAAAAGTATTTATACCACAGCTTTCTTTAAGAATTATAACAAATATGTCACCCCCAGCATTTAATTTCCTATCCAGAAGTAATGTAAGAAATATGGTAAGTTGCAAACAGTCCTTGAGAAATCCTTTAAAGCAGTATCAGAGCTATTTCCTTTAACTGGGTCCTAAATCTTCCCAAATCCCTAACAGCTGGCAATGTAACTCATGGAAACTACAAGTTAAGTTTCAAACTCATGCTCATCTGAAGATATATCTGAGAAGGGTCATGACCTGAATGCTGTTCTTAAACCTTCCTTTGCTATTATCAGAAGCATTCTCAGCTTATGCAACAGGAAAGAATTCCTTCAAAGTCATAACATTAAGAAGATTTTTTAAAAGACTCCTTGAAATGGGACTTGACAAAATATTTCAGCAGGCAAAGGCAACCTAGAGTTAATCTCTTTTGCCTTTTCATTATGCAAAACATGTCTCTTATTTAGCTACTAAGTCAAGGAGGAAAAAGGGAGAGTGTTTGAACTAAGCATAGGGAAAACAACACATTAGAAAAAATTCTGAGCACCTTATTCATGAAAACATGTTCCTATGTGGCTGAATAGCTGTCATCCTTAATGTCAGTGTGGCAGCCTTTAAATCCACAGCTGCTGGAATCAAAAGGAATATTTTTACTTAGCAGCAAATAGTAATGTATAGGCAGTAACAGATTTATTTTTTTTTCTTCTCCATCTGGTGATAAAACTCATATATGGAGCAACATCATCCTGCATGTGTTAGCTGGATATTAACTGACAAACACTGTCATAATCTCCCACTTTGCTGATGTCCTTTCACTTTAAGGACCCTTGGAAAATTCTTATGCCAATAAGGAGACCCTACATCAAGTGGGATTTATGAATAACAGGAAATTAGATATCAGATACTCAGTATCCAATCTCATCCACTCAAACATTCCTGATATCCACTGGAAATGGTCCTGCCAGAAGAATCTGAGCCCAAAACACTGGAGGTGATTACTGTGAGAACTTCATTGAAGCTGTGTGTAACTAAATAAAGATATGGCAGAGCTATAGTGATGTACATTTTCACTACAACCATCCTAATAGGGATGTAAGAAAGACAGGCTTGTATTATAGAAGGAAGTAGAAATGAGAGACTGAGAATTTCTATGAAAGGAAATTTTAAAATTGCAGCAAGAGACAAAACACAATAAACATTCCTGAATATTAGTTAAATCAGGTGCTATGAATGTTTAGTTACTGTATACACAATGTGCATTAGATCAGGTACATTACAAAATGTATCAAAACATTCAAAATAATTAGAAAACATGATTTTATGTAAAAACAATTCTACCAGAAAAAAAAAAGAAATTGACTTGTCTTCCAGAGCAAATCTGAACCGTTGTTTCCCTGCTGAAATGGTGGTGGTAGTGAAATGTTTCAGTCTCTACTCACCGGAAAGAAGTCACACTAGGGAAGGTTTAGGTTGGACATTAGGAAAAATTTCTGGACTAAAAGGGTTGTCAAGCACTGGAGCAGTCTAGCCAGGAAAGTGGTGGAGTCACCATCCCTGAAGGTATTTTAAAGATGTGTACATGTGGCACTTAATGGACACAGTGCAGTGGTGAACTTGGCAGTGATGGGGCAAAGGTTGGGCTCAATGACCTTAAAGGTTTCTGTGAAAAGAGATTGGGCTAATGCAGGGTAGTGTCTGGGAAAAGTCTTGGGGTATTGCTGAGAAAAGCAATATTTGATGAAATGCTAACATCAAAATAAAAGTGGGCAGTTCCATATTTTGATGTTTCAAATTTAAATATGTTTTATTGTATCTTCAATATAAAAAGGAATGATGTGATAAAATAGTAGTGTCATAGAAGCTCATTAATTTGCCATTACTAAGTCTATTTTCAGAAAACTACAGTGTGTGGTAGGTCCAGAGGTCTGAAAAGAGGAAACAAATGTAAGAAAACAGCAGTTATCAGATTTATGTGACTTCAGAATTTTCCTACTTGAATTATTCATCCTACTTTACTTATTCACCCAGCTTTATTGGAGGCGGATTTTTTAGCTCCAATTTGTTGTATACTTAATTATTTGATTAAAGATTACTTTGCATTAATTATTGCAAATTTTTCTAGGATTATGCCAGCCTATTTGCATATCCATAGCCGTGTGTGTCTCTGTACTTTCTATTCTCTTATTAGAATATGGAAATAGAACTTCTATCCCAAATAGCTGCACCAGTTTTCTTCCAATGGAAAAGAATGCAAAGATTAATTCCTAGATCTGTTTTTCTGAATCAGCTCCAGTTAGAAGAGCGTCGTGGATACGCTGGTATTCCTGTAATCCTCTCTGCTACCTTTGCTACTGATGCTCTGGGGTAGGTCAGTACACTATTATGTTCTTGAAACATTAATCTTACATGGAATATTTTTTTGTGCATGGTTCTTCCTTTGTGACCTTAGCTTTTACTTAGCTGCTGAAATAAAATCAGGGCTTTTTGCCTGGGGTTGATAGTCACCTTCAGTTCAGATGATTAAGTGTAAATCAAATTAATTGGCTGGTTTAGCTATAGATTTTACCAATTATTTTTTTAGACCAAGACTTATTGTATTGTTAGAAGGCTCAAAATGAGGGAGTTGCACATCAGCAAACAAATTACTCATGTTAATATTTTCCTCTGTAATCTAGTTACACAAGAGGTAATGGAGATTAAGAAATTCACTGCATAACCATGTCCTCATGCAAAAAGCAATAACTTTCTTCCCTAGGTAGTACAGGACTAGCTGTCTAATTTTAATAAACACTCTAGAATGTTGTTTTGTGGGGCTTGAATAAGTAATTAAGAATGAAGAACATTTTTACTGTTGGGCTAACTGAATAAAATATGTTGAGGCCCTAATCTTGTGCTTGGAGCAAAGTACCAGCTTCACAAAATCACAATTTCTGACAAATTTTATATTAATTGGGTTTTTTTTGACAGACAGCAGTAGTACCCTTAACGTTAGAATAACTGTGTGGTTGTATATGTACTGTACAAAACCACAGTAAACACTGTGCTGTGTATTTTAGTTTACATATGAAGACTCCATTAAACTACAGTCATACACAAGGCAGTAACGTGAGATAAAACAAATTAGCAAGACAATGAGGAAAGGTTACATACCTGTTAGTTGTGGTGTGTTGCTATCAGTGTGCGCACATACAGGTCCATGCTAACATGTAATTTCTCAGAATAAAAGCATGTGTTTCCAAGTGGAATACAAAGCAACCCCAAGCCTACTCTAAATTAAAATATTTGAATGAAAACAATATATTAACTTGGTTTAAGTCTCTCCCCTGACCACTGTGATTCCTAAGTTCTTCTTTAGGAAAAATAATTGGTTTATATTTACTTTTTCCATGTCATGTATTTAATATATTTCTATTTATAGCTCCCTATGGTTATAATTCTTTTAAAGCTGAAGTGGCCTGGTCTATTTAAGCTTTACAAAGACTGTATATACTATACATCTGATCATAGCTCTTTGCTTTTACTTACTTGAATTTGCCTTGCTTAGTTCTGATGCAATGTTTTTGAGACAGGACAAAATCAGTGGTTTTATACGCCAACATATTGATGCTCATTTCCTTTCCTAATAATTCCCAATAATTGTATTTGCTGTTTTGATTACCATATAGCATTAAATGGACATTTTTATAGACATGTATGGAGATGTCATAGCAGTTTTGGAATTGTAAAAGGGGAATTTAAAATATCCTCCACTAAAGCATTATTCCTTTCTTTTGACAATGTTGAGTTCCACCTTCTGTTTTACTATCTACTAGAACAATGTACTCTTGCATACTCAGTTTTAGTCCAAGCTATCCTGAAACCTGTTGTTTTGCTACTTTATTTCACTTTTTATTCTCTTCAGAGGCTCTTTATGAGCCTGCTGGACAGTGCAGGTCCTAGGAGAGACCTCTACATAGCTGTACTGGTAACCTCTCACCGATGTGAAAACTGGCCATTTTTTCCCTTTTACTTTCCTTCCTTTAACCACGCACAAGAGAATCGTCCCTCTTAACAACAATTTGATTTCTTTAAAAGTATTCTGTAAGGACCTTGTCAAAAGCTTTTTGGAAAGCCAAATACAACCTATTGACTGACTTGCAATTTTCTATATGCTCTTTGACTTCTTCAAAGAACTCCTACAGAAACACGAGACATGACTTGCTTCTCCAAAAGCTGTACTGAATCTTCACTGTTGTATGCAGGCAGGTGTCTACCAATTTTCCAAGCATGCAAATCAACTCAGTAGTTCGCAAGATCTCCTTCAAGCCCCTTAGGAGTTATTAGGATCACATGTGCCACCTCCTACTCATCTAGTACCAAGGCCAATTGAAACAATAGCTCACACATCATCATTTTAATTCTGTGAGTGTTAGATCTGTTCTAGGTTCTTCAGACTCTTTGGGGAATTGAATCTGGTCCAGGCAACTTATTTTTATTTATTGATTTGTTTCAACAAAACCTTTGTTTATGAGACTGTAAGTTCAGTTAACACCTTGGACTTGGCCTGTAAAGATAAGTCCTGGTGGTTGAAATGTCAACTACTTTTTCACCACAAATAGTTATATCCACTGGCAAAAAAAAACCTGGCCAGACCAAGAATCCAGTGCAAAGTTAGCTATCTGCATCATTTGTGTTAAGAATAAACATAAAAGCTAAAACTTGCATGGATTTGGTAAATTAAAGCTAGTAAGAGAATCAGTGGAAGACTATACATTTGACAATGCTATACTGAGAAAAAAGAGTGCTGTGTCCATTTGGTTCCAGGTTAATTCCCACTGCAACATTAATCAAAAATCTTTCTTTGTCATCTATTTCTCCTTTGAAATTTCAAATACATTCTGCCTTGTTGGTCTTTACCACATGTATGCACAAATACAAATATACCTAAAGAATGCACAATGTATGAGTGTTCACTCAAGCATTTATATCAATTCTGGGTGATTTACCACTATGTATTCATGTAGGATAGTTACTATTAGAAGAGACAAAAACAGAGTAGACCCCACTGGCAGAACACTTCTAGCTATGCTATTGCCTTACAGTGCACCAGCCCCCTGTGCTGCTTTCCTGGGTGTTACTGATGGAGAGCAAAGATAACACTTACACACAATTCTACCAGCTGTCTGTACTTGCAGTTGCAGTCCCTTGTCACTTGCATGTTTCAGCTGAGACTTCTCTATGATCCCTCTTTCAGGCAGTCAAAATCTGATGTGTAGACAATGTTGTACATATCCTCAGAGGAAGATAAGAAGAGGAAAATATTTTATAGTCCGAAAGAGGTTGTATGTATCAAAGGTAGATACAAGTTGTTTTTATGCAATAAGCTGTGCATTAAGCAGTACAGGCAAAGCTTTAATACTTTACTGTATCTGTCAGTGTACACCGGATTGGGGCATCTAATCAGCATGCTGCTCTTACCAACTTGTATCCACATTTGATTGTGCATTTCTCTCTAATGCATGAAAAATAGTCTCAGGCATATTTGGATAGCACGCTGATGTAAACCTAACATAGAGCAGAAGGACTGGATGAATAATCATACTGCTAATGCCACCTGCCATGACACAAGAAATACATGTAAAGATAAGTATAGATATCCCAGTTAACCTTAGGATCTGCCATCAGAGCAAAATCACATCTGCACTGGAAATGGCACAGCAGACAGATCTGACTTTCTGTCAGTACTATCCCGTGCCCATATTCTGGAGGTTTAGCTCTCCAGCACTGACACAACCTGCAGTCTGTGTGTCCTTGACACTTTCCAGCAGTGGGACGTTTCAGCCCTGTGGGGAATGCAGCACACTTCCCATGGCATATTCAGATGACTCTGTAGGTTAGTGGCTGTGAGACAGAATCACAGTTTAATTTCTTGCTCTTCCTTAACGTGTTCAGAGCCCCATAAAGATGATGCCATGGGGTCACTGCAAATGCTGAGACAATGTCTTGCTGTTGTGCAACATCACCAAGGGACCAGTTTTACATTCTTTTCCCCTGCAAATTTCCAACATGTTTGAAAGGAAGTATGTGTTTATAGAAAATGGCATCTAGTCAGAATTGTTTGGTCAGAGACAGGATTGTTGTGGAATGTTGTCAAAAATGGCTTTTCCCTCACATATTACTTCAGCTTCTACTTAATTGGGTGAGTCCAAGAATTCATGGAGTTTTTTAAGACCACAGAACTCTTGGTGTTTTTATACCCCTCATGAGTTAGTTTTAGTACCTTCAGTTTCTATAATTTTCTTTTACAGTGGGGGAGGATGCAAGTCCTTTTGCATATTTCAGTGGTGAGAGCTAAACTAAGCATCATGTGAGTATTATGGTGTGTCCCACTTTTCCAAACCGAGGCCATGTCCACTGTGCCATCTACCTGCTGAGCCTATCCCTGAGGAGGGCTGACCTGCATCTAGGTTCCACCCTGGCAGGGAACCAGGAAATGACGGCATTCACACCTGGCCTCAAGAGCTCATGGCTTCAAACTCAGTTTCTTTTCTATGCTATAGATATACACCCTAAAGAGCAAAAGACAATATCAAGACTGAAAAACACTTGCCACCCAGATGCATGAAAAATACTGCTTTCTCTTGGGCAGCCTTCACAAAAATTAGAATAACAATCAGGCCTATTTAATGCTAATTTATTTTCTGCTGTCAAAAAGAGCTGATGGTTTGTTCTAGCATTTTGTGCTCTGTTTCAGCATACCCCTCAGAATTTGTAATCCAGATCTTAGGCCTTCCCTATATCTTTACGTGAGAGAATGGATAATACATAGTCCTGAAATATGATGTCAATATGTTTGCTATTCTACACAACTATTTTTTAATATAATGAATTTAGTGTTTTCTTCAATACCTACAGCTTAGTTTTTCATACTCTCTTCCATGCATCTGCTTGAAAATGAAGAGGGAAAAGTCATGGAATGTTAGAAAGCACCCATTTAATTTGCCTTTAATTCAGGGAGGCTGCAGGAGGAAATGAAGACATTGTCACCCTGATATGAGAACAAAGCCGAGTGATAGTTGCATTGTAAAAACATTAAGGAAACTCCCTGCTTTTTACAGTCACTTCTAGTCCTTTCAAATGACAAACCAGTTAAAGAATTTCTAGGTAGGCTAAGTGCTCTCTGGTATTTTAGAAAATGGAAGAAAACAGAAGGTAAAGCATATGTTGTGTTGAGGGAAATTTTGAGATTGAAGGTGTGATGCCACTTCGATACTGACAGCTGCAGTGGTCATAACTTAAAATGTCTTTACAAATACTAAAATCTTAGAATCAAAATTCTGCTGTCATATGGAACATCACTGCTCAAAAAGCATACATTTTGAAGGATCTTTTTGCTGTATTACAAATTATTTTTCTCATCTGTAACTACGGCAAATTATACAGCTATGTTTCTACATTCTGTGTCTAATTCACTTATTTATCATACATACATCTTTTAACACTCCACAGTCTTGTCCTGATATTACCAGGAGCAAAAAACGTAAGACATTTAAAAGCACAAAGGAGTCCACTTAATCTAATGAATGGGTTTGGCCATTTACATTCAACTTAGTCTAGATACTCTGCTTTTCTTACTACAGCCCACTGTCAATTTCATCTCTGGAAACAGACCAGTCCATGTTCTCAATTCTTCGCTTCAGTAGCCCTTAGAATTTATCCACGTTTAACCCTTCCATTAATGAGTGCTGCTTACATTCTTTTTCACTTTTCAAATTGATGGAATTACTCTGTTCTGCCATATTTGTTAATGAAACTAAATCTTCTATTTGGCCTTCACAGGTTTTTTTGGGCACTAGGCTGTGGGTTTACTGGGGTTTTGAGCCTTTCTGCATTCATAAAATCTTTCTGAATTTGCTGGCTACTGCATGCATCTGCTCCATTGATATTTCTATGCTGATTTTCCTTAGTGTTTTTCAACTGCTTTCTGGACGATCATTTCAATTAGAGCACAGTCTTGAGATTTTATTTTCCCTAGAAGAATTATGTAACGTTTATACTGAGTCATATTTGCCATCTGCTGATCCAACCACATAAACAATACAAATTCTTGAAAACCTGAGATTTTCCTTAGCATCTGCTTCTAATCTAATTTTTCACAAATGTGCAGGTTTATGCACACATTCCTGCCTTAAGATTAGCTCTTCATTGAATACTGGCACCTCTTCCAAGGCTCTCAGCAAACTTGAAGGAATCTCTTCATGCAGAGCATGCTGAGGATACATGTGAGAAGGTGTTTATCAGGCAATGCACGTGACTGCGTACAAAATCAAAAGCAAGGCAGGAATACAGGGAAATTATGGCAACCTTAACACGAATTCAGAATGCAGGGGTACTCTTAGTTTATGGCTAACTTCTTTGGAACTAGTTAATGCTCAAGTGGCTGGCAACAAGATACAAATTTTTAGTTTGGCTTTAAATTACAGTTTTCCACGGTGACTGCTGTGGCTAAGGACTTAAACTATAAATCCTAATTCATGTGATTATGCATTTACATATTCAAACCACATTGAAACACTTGTGATCACAGAATCAGGCCTTAAAATTGCTATTTATATCAGACTCTTGCAATAAGAAAAGCTGTAGTTACAGAGTCCTTAATAATTTTATGCATGTGTTCAGTTCTGTGTCCTGCTGACAATATTGGAGAAGACATCATTTTACATCCTGAAAATGAAAACTATGTAAATTACATTTCCTAGCTAAAATATACTGTTTCGTATGGATGATTTTGTGGATGACTTTATTGAAATGATAGGTCTCCATAAGGATTGTTTTTTTTTTTCCTTTGTAAGAGAAAATCAGACCCCACAATGAAATGTTGAATGAAATTGTTTTAAGATATTAAAATTGCTTAATTAGCTAATAGAAACACAAAATCATCTGTAGAACTGACAGGGACTAAAACAAATCATTTGTGAAATCAACAAGGATCTTTCCACTGCCTTAAATGTACCATAGTTTTGGTGTAATAAACACCTCCAAAAACCTAACATCAGAATCCTGCCTAACACAATGTTATTTAGCCATTGCTCCTATTGCTTCTTGTGAACACAAGAGGAGAGTGGGGACACACGGGAGAGTGCCACTGATCCCAGTGGGGGAAGGGTGAGGGACTATAACTTATTTGCCTATGATCCTACCTACCCCAATTACTAAACTAAAACAGGAACACGGGGCTATAATTTAGTTCTCGCATATGCACAGTATCAAACCGTGCTTTTGTCAAGGATGTGCCTATGAGTTGGCCAGCACTAAGTATTTTCAGCTTGGCTTGAAAAAACCCCAAATCCAAGAGGAATGATTAATTTTGTTGCCCGGAAAAGTCACACAATTTAAAAGGTCTCTGTAACAGAACCGGGAGCTCCAGAAGGGCTGACTGGATTTGATACCAAATATATTCAGTTATACCTATACTCAGTGTTTCTTATCCTTGGAAACACTGAGAAGCCACGACCCTGGCGTGCGGCAGGTGCCGGCAGTCCCACCTGCCCGATTCGCCCCTGACCCCCGCGGGGATCGGGTTTTCCTGTCTGCCTGCACCGCTTCGCGCAGGGAGCCGGCGCTGGCCGTGCGGAGCCCCCGGCGCTGGCCGTGCGGGGCCCCCGGCGCTGGCCGTGCGGGGCCCCCGGCGCTGGCCGTGCGGAACCCCCGGCGCTGGCCGTGCGGGGCCCCCGGCGCTGGCCGTGCGGGGCCCCCGGCGCTGGCCGTGCGGAACCCCCGGCGCTGGCCGTGCGGGGCCCCCGGCGCGCCCCCGGACGGGCAGGAACGCTGCTGGCGCCCCCGCCTCACACACACGCGCGCACGGTGCCACGGGCCCCTCGCCCCACCCGCACCTGCTGACAATCGCCCCGCGGGCGGGTGCGTTTCCCTCAGCGCCCGGCGCAGGAGCCGCCCTCTGCTCCCTCCGCTCCCGCAGCTCCTCAGCGCCCCGGGCCCCCCGTGCTCGGCGCGGGCAGCCGGCCTCTGTCCGGCGCTGCCCTGAGGCCGCTCGGAGCCGCCGCGGGGGGCGCGGCCGGCGCACCTGGCGGGGCGCGGAGCGGGCGGCGCTGCCGGCACCGCAGTGGAGCGCGGGGCGGGCCGGGGCGGGGGCGCGGCGGCCGCGGAGCGCGGGGCAGGCGGAGCACCGGGGCGGGCGGAGGGGGCGCCGTGCCCGGGCAGCCACTGGGAGCGCGCCAGCCGCGTCTCCTCAGCAACGGGCCTGGCACGGCAGGGCTGCGCCTCTTCCCTCCCTCCCTTCTCCCGCTCCTCCCCGCTTCCGTCCGTCCGTCCGTCCGTCCATCCATCCATCCATCTGTGAGGGTCGTTATCCCCGCCGGCCCGACCGGCCACAGGGGCCGAGGCTGCCCGGTCCCCCCGCCCCATCCTCTCGGCCGGGGCTGTGTGTGCATGGGAGTGGGGGGGAGGTTCTTTATTGGCCTCGTCCTCCCTCTCTCCCTCCCTCCCCCCTTCTTCCACACTCCACCCAGAAATGATCCAGTGAAACTAGGAGGAGGTGATTCTCCTCCTCCCTCCTGCTGCTGCTCCTGCTGGTCTGGAAGGGACTGCAGGAATCTCTGCTGTGCTCTGCTCTGAGGCAGGGTCTGGGGAGGGGAGACCGTTCTCTGGGGGGAGGGGGCCTCAGTGGCCGGGGTGCAGCTCTCGCGTGGGGGGCTGCTTGGTTCCCGACCATGGGGAAGGACCAGGAACTGCTGGAAGCCGCTCGCACTGGGAATGTGGCTCTGGTGGAGAAACTCCTCTCTGGGAGGAAAGGAGGGATCCTGGGCAGTGGATCTGGAGCTATTCCCTTATCCAGCTTATTGAGGTAGGGACATCGCTCCGCATCAAATGCTGGGGATATTAACCTGTTCTTCCCTATCATCATTATCATCGCCCCTCTCATCTTCATTTCCATTCCTGCATCCTTCATAGTAACAATAAATCGTCCACTCTCTTGCCAAGTACAAGCATGCCAGGGTTTAAAGTCACAGGCAGTCATTTTATTAATATAGTGGTACTGAATTTCCTGCCTTCAATGCGTCTGCACGGTCCTTGTTCATTCTGTTACTAGCTGTGGTGCAGAACTTATGTTTTGACTGCTGGACTAATACATACAATGTATTAATTATCCTTCCTTGATATTTCCATCTTCAAATTGCTATTTTAATCACAGTGTTTATCACAGACAAGGCATTGCATTGTGGAATTCTGTGTTAAAAGATAGCTTCACCCCATACCCTCACCCATAGCTTCTACCCTTGCTTGCAGAAGAAATTAGGCATGCCATTGTAATAAGCCTACAAAACAAAGAAAAGGAATCTTTTTTTTGTGGGAGATCTTCGAGGCAGAGGAGGTGTAAAACTTAGGGAGCAGGTTAGGTAAGAGCAGCATTACTTTCAAGGTACCTGGTTGTAGTGGAGTGAAACTGGGTTACTGGCCATGTTGGGTGATAGGGCTTAACTTCCGTCATTAGTTGTATCTCCTGCAATCCAGAGCATAGCTTTCATCGTAAGTTTCATCATGCTCTTAAGTCAGAGCATTGTCACCATCATTTATGGCATTTGACTGTATTCAGAGCAGAGAAGGTCTGCAGCACACAGTCCAGTGCTAGTGTTCAACACTAAACTAGGCATAGCAAAAGAAGACAAAATGAACCGAAACACTGTTGACCTAGAACTTGAACAAATTGGGGGTTTGGTTTGGTTTTTTATTCCTTAAAGAAAGAAAAGGCCTAGCACAATGGAAATTGATTAAATTAAAATGTATTTGTGATTCTGTTGCCAGTGCCTTCTTGTCCAGGTATTTATATTATTTCCATGTTCCCTATCAGGGAAAATTTAATGGTAACTCTGCAAATTATACTGTTTAAACTCTATTTTAAAATCTTGCTATTTTAAAGCTAGGTTTAGTGCTGTAAACAACAACAGTTCAGAACTTCCCAAAGTTCTGTGGTGCCCCAGTTCAATTTGCTATTGCACCACTGTTGAATTACTAGCCCATTGACCAAAACCAAAACATACCATGTGATTGCTTGTTTGTACTGTACTCGAATAGGCTGCTCAGGAAGAAGTGTGCCAGCTAGTCAGTTAAATTTGAAATATTATACCTACTTTTCTAAGTACAGATGTAAGTTCACTTCAGTACAATGACTGGCCATTTATAATCTAGTTCTAACACATGGTTTGTGCAATGGCTTTCTCCAGGGCTAGTGCCTGTGCTGTATTCTTGCACTGTTTATTTCATGTTATATATTGTGAGATCTGTATATCCAGAGGGAGTGTATTTGCTTGTGCTTGCCTTCCTTTATTAAACAACACTGTTGTATGTTGTGTACACAGAACACGTGAACCGTGTGTTTTGTATATACAGATGGGTCATCACAGTTCTTGTTTGTTACTCAGGATTGAAGAATTTTAGGTTGTTAAGTCAACTGGCTTTTTTCTTTTTCCTGGAAGTGCACTTAGCTTGAAGAGAAGTAAAGCAGAGTAAAACATATACTGTTTAATTTATGGCATTTCTTACTAATGTTAACAAGAATGTCTATGGCTTTCTGTAAACACAGCTTCAAAAATTAAGAATGAACTTTCAGCTGTATGCTGCATCCAGCTGTATGATGAAATATTTCTAATTTAGAAATAATTCAGTAAGCATCATTAATGATGCTTAGATGTTTCACAATCTAACACACTATGGAACATAGGACGTTTTAGAGGGTTCAGCAGGAAAACTTGAAGCAGAAACTAGTATGCATTATAGTAAATGTTTTTCAAGAAAGAATTATATATGACAGGTATTTTGACATAGCTTTTTTTTTTTTTTTTTTTTTTTTTTTGGAAATGTTCCATATTCTAACTGATGCCATTAATTATGGATTAAGTCCAGAATGACATGCAAGATTAAGGTTGGATCTATCTTGGTATAGAAAACATGGAAACAATATGAGACTCATATGAACATCCTGATCCTGTTTGGGAAATCAACACTTAAGGAAAATAACGAAGCTGTAGAAGACCCATACTTGTACAGTATAAAAGTTTGAATTTGAGGGGAACCAAAGACTTTTTTAAATAGAAAACCTGAAGAAGTTTACTGGTAGAGCTATATTGGTATCTTTGCATACAGTTTATTAGAATAAAAACTTTTGAAAGTTGTTTAAAAAAAAAAACAGAGAATAATATAGGGACATAATTTTCGTAATTTTATTTATTTTTAGGAGTAATTTTGACAGTAACTCCTGTTGTTTTGTTGATCATAATTATTTCTCAGTTTCTAAAATGGTGCCCGAGGACTGTACATGTCCCACTGTAAGTGAGAAAGGTCCATGTTGCTCTTTCTTTCTCCTTTTGGTAGTGCTGTTTCTAGTGTTAGGTTGGAAAAGTCCAACTCTTTCAGTATGCATATAGACTAATACTGTGCCTGATGCATTGGTCTAGGTAGCAGGACTACATTGTCCCTTTGGATTTCTTCAAAGTGCTGAAGACAACTCAATTTAAGTGGCTGAACGCTCTATGTATAGACATGATTTTTGGTGGAAATTTGCTTCACAGTAATTATGTGCCCTGTGAATGAAATTTATTATTCATAAATTGAAAAATACACCTTGATTGTTATCTGAACCAATGAACAAACTATCTGAGGTCTGATGTCCTATTTACATTTTTTATAACAGTTTTTTTTTTCCTAATGATTAATGTGTTTTATGGTACTTGGGGGGAAAATAGGGAAAACTTTTGTATGGGTATTCTATAGCTAGACCTACTTGTTGATGCTAATTGCAGATGAAATCATATAAATTTTAAAGGCCTGACTTCTAACTCCTAAGTCATTAAATTATAAAAACAGTTCAATGAAACAGCTTTGTTCTGGAAGGCTATTTAAGCACACATATAAATGTATGAATGAATTCCTGCGAGAACTTAAACACATGCTTAGAGTATGTGCAAAGTGCATAAAAATGATGTATGCTTAATTAAGACCTCATATGCACCCAGATATCTGTAATACTTACTACATAAAACCTCATGGCCAGATTAGTTTATCTAAAACAATGACAACAAATCAGTGATGTTTGACTGTGTGGACTCTGTAACTCATTTCAGCTTAGGAGGAGCTTTGGAAAGCTGCTGTGGGTCAGTTTGTGCCCCCTGCCTCAATATCCATAGTTTGCTCTTTATTATAAAGATTGTGGCTCAATGTAGTGAAGGTGAATTCCTCAGGTGCAAAGATCAGCATAAAGCATTGCAACATACTAAAGCAAGTAACCTAAGTAAACACCTGATGTCATTTAGTTGCTTAAACTAGGGTACTTACTGGTACTTTAGGTGCCCAGGTGTTTTTGGAATGGAATGATGGACTTTGACAAAAAAACGGGAGCTCTGGAGATACATATGAATTCCCAGTGTGATACACTAGGACACCTGAAGCTGTGTTACATGTTTTGCCTATGGTCTCTAACCCAAAACATTAGTGCAGGGCTGGAATCTCTTCTTTTACTATGTTGAGTAAAAGAAAAAACATTCAAAGTTTAGAAGACTTAAGGCTAAATTTATTTTTTCTGTTTCTTCGTGGATTCCACTGTCTGGAATTGTCATACATTAATATATTATATATGTTTCATATAAAAAGAAAAAAAGTTTTTGAAGTTTAGAATTAGGGATTTTTTTTCCAGACTGTAAATAGAATTTTCACATATTTTTTATGTGATTTCACTGGCTCTTATATTATTCCAGTCTAAACACAAAAACCTGACAGTAAAATCCCACAGTCTCTCTAACAGAATGTATAATTTAATTTCTGTATTCCAAATTTTTAAATGCATATTAAAGAATTTAACACATAGAGAGAGTAAAATGTTTCTAATAAACCTGGTATTTCTAATTTACTTAATTTGATTATCTCTGTATACATAGCAACCAGTTGTTCATTGTTGAATAGAGACAGCCTATGTTTCTTTCAAAGAGTTTTTTAGGAAATATAACTTTGGAGGTTTTAATGTATCTCAGAGACCTTACCTCATTTTGCCACATGTAGCCACGCACATGCCCATTTATTCTATGTTACTAGCAGGAATGGATAGTTCTTGATTATATGTTAATTTTTAGTCTTTTTAAACTGTACATGTTAAAAGAGCTTTGGATTTTTAACGGGACTGTGGGATTGAATATTAATTAATATGAACTGGCACAGACTAGTAGGGAAGGTTGAATTGGCCCTTTTTTGCTCTTTGTTGGCTGCTGCCATTACACAGCATGAGAGGGTGGAGCAGCCTGCCTGGAGCTGGTTTTTTCCCCTTCCACACTTGGCACTGTGGCAGGGAATGGTTTCGTTCTTTGCTCAGCCTTACTTAGTGCAGCTACACCATGTGTAGGCCTGGCCCAAGTTACTTCTCCTCCAAAGTGTAAGAAACACG
Source organism: Vidua chalybeata (assembly GCF_026979565.1). Lineage (NCBI taxonomy): Eukaryota > Metazoa > Chordata > Aves > Passeriformes > Viduidae > Vidua > Vidua chalybeata. Next base: position 15,937,293 of record NC_071534.1, on the reverse strand, counting down.
GCAAGCAGATTGTCAGTCTGGGAGTTGCAATCTGTTTCCTCATCTGTTTCTCAGAGCAGTGTCTTGCTTGCAGCAAAGCCACAGTTTAGCCTGATGGCCTCAGTGCGTGCTGAAAACCACACAGATCCTCTTCTGTCCTTGTGCAGAGCCCTCTGATTCATTCAGCTTCCTTTGCAAAAACAGATCACACTTGGTAGGCCTTGTAGAGCAGGAAGCATTTAAAATGTCGAAATATTTTATGAAGCTTTAGTTAACGGTTTTTAAGTTTTTTCATGTTATAATTTGAATAACAAATGGATCAACTTAACAAGAATAAGACATCTATTTCTGTTTATCATTACAACTAGCATTGTTTAAAGTAAAGGGAACTTTCTTAGGTTCTTTTATGAAGAGATAGTATTATATGAGGCTTGTAGTACCAGAGTTCTGGGCTCACATAATTCCAAGGCATTTATTTCAGACAACCAGCACAGATAATAAAATGGAAAGTATTTATTACATAGTTCAATGTGGCATCCAGTTAATCTATATGTATTTCTAATTTTAGTTATACTACTTTTAATTAATGAAGAGGTTTGTACTGATGTCCTAAGCAGAGACAAGCATTCCCAGATTTCCCGATTACTTGCTTTATCATGTTAGAGAAATTAATCTAATTCTTTTGAGGATATATTTAATCTTTCTTCTTTTTGCCTTTGAGTATGGAATGCAAACTAATAATCAGGACAACAGTTAGTTTATGCTTTTTGGTATTAGTGATAGTTGATTGCTGCATTGACTCTGCTTTCCCTTGCAAATGTGTGAGCTTCTTTTAGCCTTCATTTTGTTATCTTCTACCCTTCTTGGACTTATTTTTATTTTTGTTTTTGATTAATGCTTTCAATCCAAGTTCAGACAACATTTTATCTATTGAACTCTTTAGATTTCTTCTCTAGTTTGAAATATTTGCAATATGTAAAGGTAGCAATATAACAATATCCAGGACATCCAATAGATGGTTAAGGTCAAGGCAATTCACAACTTCCCTAGGATTTCAGTATGATCCCAGATTTAACCTCTGTATTTAAACTCTATGGATAAACTTCTCACATCTCACTGCAGAAATAGTCTTCTGACTATTGTTCAAGTGTATGTTCTATTAATTTTCTAAAATGTTGGACCAAATGCAAAAAATGACCAGCAAGAACTGTAGATCTAGTGTAAAATCTAGCAAGGTAATTTTATCTGCCCATAGATAGGATCAAGGTATGGACTGATGGAGTTTAAGATGGAACCAGGCAGACTAGTAAGGGAAATTTGACGAACGTGTTAAAAGGAGAAGGTAAGGAACAACCTTCAGAAGACTGAAGTGTCTGTAACTTAAAACAATACCTTTAGAATTCTTGTAGAATTCTTAGCCACTAGATGGCTCGTGTCTAATTTCACAGAGGACCCTATAAAGTCATTGTGATCACCACCGTGTTCCCCTCCTATCTAAGTTTTATCATTTTAGAGGTTTGGTAATTCAGTAGAATTAAAGCTGCTTTGTAAATTTTTGACATTGACAGGACATCACTGTTTTTAAGTAGTAATGTTATAGTAGAACTTAAAGGGGAAATAAATGAAAGGGAATGAAGAATGGTGTAATCTGAAAGGTGTGCTATGTTGTGAAGGTTGGAAATGTTATGAAAAGCAAATAGAGATGCTTTTAGGGCAGGTGTGTTTACACCTGCAGCAGGGATCCAGGACATAGCCATGTTTCCAAACCTCTACAAGTTTGGAAACCTCTACCTCTATTTTATTTGCCTGAATTTCTGTTTGTATGAGTATTCCTGGATGAGCTGCTAAGGAGTGCTTACAGATCAAGGCCATTTTTTTTTTTATTTTCCTGAAAAAAGGCACTATTAGAAGCATCCTATAAACTGCTTTAATTTATGCTACTGGTATATAACCTGTAAGGGACAGCATAATGTAGAGTGCAATTACAGTGCCTTTTCTTTAGCAAGCTTAGTTTGCTCACCTGGGAGGTGACAGATACAAGAGTTCTGCAGCTAGAATTCCCTTCTGCCATGGAATTTCTCTGCTGGCCACCTCCGGTTAGAATACACATCCTCATCCTATACTAATACTTCAAGGTAAAATATATTGACAGCTTTTAATGTTAAATGTGTAAAGCATAGTAAGTAGTGTTAATTTCTGCCTACTCATATGTCATTTTCATGTACATGGACCCTTTTGGAAAGTAAGGAATACATTTTTTTAACCTTCTAGCCTTTATTGGGAAACCTTTTTTATTTTTTAATTACTTTTTCCTGGTGACAGTATTTTCAGTATGATCACTTTGCATTAAGAAGTGATACAACAACTATTCTGCACCTCACTTAACACCTATGAATTTCTAATGATGTGCAGGTGTCTACTGTAAGAAAGGTTCTGTGAGGTTTAATTCCACAAGGTTATATTTTTATTATAACCATTTTACATTGTTTCCTATGTATTGCACATGTATTCTCTAAAGCAAGAAAAAACGTTCAAAATGACATCTTGAGTGCAATTTAATTCCTCTTTAGAACAGCCAGTGACAGCTATGTTTCTGTAGGCGTTGATGTCAGTGCTAGGTGTCTAGGTTCCTATTACGGGCAACGGAGATCTAGTCAGTTAGGGGGCATAGAGAGTGACTGAGCTCACCCCAAAGTGGATATTGAATGACTTTATTTCAAGATGAAACATGTCCCTAATTTAATTTTTTTTTTGTAGATAAACGTTGAAGAACAGGAAAACAATAGTAATGGAAAGTATATGTAGACTATATTAAAAATGACCACTTGTATAGGTAGGTTGAAGCTAAATTTGAGTAGAATTTCTTCCTTCTGCTGGTTTGGATTAATTCAGAAGCAATAGACAGTAGGTACTGATTGACAATCAGTAGATTAGCTGGCCAAGAGGCAGAATTCTGGATGGTTGAAGTTAGGGCGACATGAAAATTGCTTAAAATGCATGATGTTGTATCACATGAGGTTTCTTGAAAATGCTCCAAGTGTACAAGAAACAAATTAGAAAACATGAGCTGGAGTTGAAACTTAGGAAGATAGGAAAGGCAAAAGTAAATACGTTGACATCAAAAGAAAATATGAACTCAGTGCTTGGTGGGGCAGAAGACCTAGTGACAAAGCTCATGGAAAAGACAATGACTTGTTGCCTTTTCTGCTTTGGTTGGTTGGCTGTAAAGTTTGACTTGCCAGCTTTCAAAACAGTCCCCACAATAGAGGAAGATCAGGGGAGCATTTACATTTGAGGAACCAATATTACTGTGAGGCCACTGTTAATTTTTGTCAAACATGGGAAGTTTCTGATGACTGAAAAAGGAAAACATCATGCCCGTGTTCAGGAAGAGCAAAAGGAAGGTTCTGGAGTCACCTGGCTCATCAGTCTATCCTAAGAGCTAGAGAAAGTTCCAGATCATATCCTCATGCCTGTAGTTTCTGCTCTCAGAAAGGATAACACAACTGATAACAGCTAGCATGGATTTACTAAGCTTAAATCATGCCTGACTAACCTTAATTGCCTTCTACAAAGTGAAAACTGTGTCTGTGGACAGAAAAACCATGGTGTTTTACCTCAGAGCAGTCTCAGTCAAAATGATGAGCTATGGACTGAATAAGAGGACGATAAGATGGGTTGAAATTTGGCTGGACTGTGAGAGGGTGTGATAAACAGTACAAAATCCAGGTGCTGAGGGTTTCTGGAGAGTTTCCTCAGGATTCAAGGGCCAGTATTGATTTCAATGTTTCACATATAGCAGGTTTGTAGATGACACCAAACTGTGGAAAAAACATTCACATGAAGGATTGCTGTAAGGAGGGACCTGGACAGGATGGAGAAATGGGCTCATTGGAGCCTCATGAAATTCAGGCAAAAATATTGTGTAGTCCTTCAACTGGGAGTGAATAACCTCTTCTACCACCAGAGGTTCTTGTGCTGGAGTTGGACAGTTTTTGTGTTGTACTTCTTTTTCTGACATGTTAGTCATTACAAAACCACAAATATCACACTTAGTCTTTGAGTTTACACATTAGCAACTTCTTTCTCCTAGAAGAATGGTGTGATTGGTATGTGGACTTTCTCCTAATCCTTCATAGCCTGGACAAGTGCTGAAATAGGTTAAGTTATTAAATATTCACATTGCCATAATATGAGAAGTGTCCAGGAGGTAGATTTTTAGAGAAAATAAGAAAAAGGAAGAGTTTTATAAATCAGAATTGGGAGTATATTTTAGACTGGTATTTTCTGCATATTGCATATTGCTTGAATTTTGCTTGCTTCAAGCACTGCATATTGCTTGAATTTTGAACCTTCATGATAAAACTTTCCAGTGTAGTTTTTACTGGTATTCTGAGAATTAACTCTTGAGTTTAATGTCTTCTGTGTTTACTTACTGACTTGTTAGGGTCATTGTTTTCTATTTTTAAATGTCACTCCATATGAATAGTGAATCTCTAGGTTAGTTTTTTGTGAATTAACATAGCCAGCATATTCATATTAGCAGTTTGACCCCAGAATCTCAATTAAGTCATTGGTAAGGTTTCTTAAAAGCATAATTTGGTTATTTTTAGTTTTCAGCTTTCTCAAATAATTATTTATGCACTTTCATGTCCTTCTTGTCATCTGGATGGTTAATTTGTCAAAATAGGCTCATAAGTGATTTGCAATCACCCTGCTTCCTGTTTTGTGCACATTTATTGCAGAGCAGTATCTTGCATAACCAAGTGGTAGATCTGCCAGGGATATTCTCACATAATGTGCACAAGTAATGCTTCAGAGAACCAAATAAATAATTTGTGGAAACAAAGCATACAGTATGTAGTATTCATACATGTTACAAATCTGTTTGCCTGTCACAACAGGTAAATCTATCCCCTATATTCCTACGTTCATGTAGACTATATAAGTCTTGATTACAGAGGCAGAGGAGTCTTGTCATAAGCAGAAAATGAAGCCTCTAAAGGTATGGAATAAGCATATGTTTCTGGTGAGGAGATGAGGTTAGAAGATAGGTGGAGACCTGAACCAAGGTATTTGGAATGGTTTGGCAAGCAGGCTGTATGTTAAACTCTGAAAAGAAATGATTGGTACATGAAATGGGTAGAATAATTGAGATTAGGAATAAGAACTGAGACTGACCATGGCAGTAAGCAGCACTGAGGACAGTGAAAGTTTAGGAGATGAGCTGTGAGGAACAGGGCAGAATAAAGAAAAATTCATTCAGCAGAATTGAAAGAAAATGTATATGCACTGAAATACAGTTTTCATTCAAATCCTGACATTTTCATATTTCCTTGCTATATTTGTGAAATGCATTTGCAAACTCTCCTTTTCTTTTAGTGCTAAAATAAATTCCTATATAGTGGTTAATAAAGGGCCACCAGTCATGACATTAGTTTAAGTAGAAGAAGTGGTGATAAATCATCTAGTAAAGTTTTGCCAAGATGACACTACAGGGTGAAATTTCAGGAGGTTTAGTTTGCCTTTTTTATGAATGATAAAATTAAGGTTGCCAGTGAAGTTTTTATGTATCCCACTGAATGCAAGCATTACATGTTTTTATTTTAATGACACAATCTGTAGTCTTTTCCTCACTTGCAGCCCAGGATAGACAGTGCTCATTAAATAAGCAGTTCTTCAGCATTTTTAACTTACTACTCAGTGTTCAGCCCTGAGCCTCATTTTCTGCATAAAATTCAAATTCTTCTCTAGAAAAAGAATGATTAATTTTTCTCCTGGGCTTTTTTTTTGGCTGATGTTTGTCACTATGGTATCTGACTGCTTCACAGCATTAATGAGTTTACTGTCCCTGTACTTCAGTGACTGGATAGGGTTTTAATATCTGCACTTAAAAATGCTGACTGAAGCACTCTTAGATTATGGCGAGAAGTATGTGTTGAATTGGTGCTTCCATCTGGTGACTTCAAAGAGCTCCTTTTTCACAGGATTAATATAGTTAGTATAAAATGATAGAAGTGGCTCTTCATGGTCAGAATGAATGTCTGTCTAGCAAAGTACTCTTCTCCAGTTTTGACTGGGAGTCAAGAGCCTGTTCTTAGAAGAATATAGTGGCAAAGCAATCACTTGTATGTAACAGTTTCTCCAGTGTACTCTCACAGCTTTTAGCAATTTACAGCAGCTTTCTACAACAGATGTATTGTCTTTGTATTAAATAGCTCCAATGGATTTTTTCTTCCATGCATTTGTTCAATTGGTCTTTGAAGCAATGGAAATTTTTAGCATTCATGACATCTCCCAGCAAGGGTTTCACATCTTAATGAAGTATTATGTGAAGAACATTCTCTGTAAATTAAGTAGCATTTTAGACGTTCAGATGTATAAAGATCTGTTCAGATATTCAGAGGTTTGTTTCTGGAGGACAGACATGGATAGAATTCAGTTCCATGGTGCAGCATTAAACTGCTCTTCCTGTTCTTACCTTGTTTAATTTATTTAATAAATACCAATGCACCCTTTTAATACCTATGATTTTCAAAAAGAAGAGTTTTTATTCAATCATCCCCATTCTAGGGGATAGGCCTTCAACTGTTCCAAGATCATTCATTGCACAATAAAAGGAAATCATGTGATGAAGACTATTATTAATATTTATGTGTTAGTAGGATGACTTAGCACCAGAACTTTAATCCTTGCCTTTGCAATCTGAACAATTTTTAATACACTCTTTCTGTATATAGTTATGTATATATTTCCACAGAAATATATAATTTTTTTTCAGAGAAAAATATATTTCTTTTGAGATTGTAAATATGGACTACCCATATGGTGGTGAACAAAACACAAAGAAATTTGAGATACCTCTAATAACTTACAAAAAACTACAACTCCTGATGTGTATCTAATATATTTATGAGACATGTAGAATTTAAGATGCTGGAGGATGTTTTTTTCCTTTTCAGTGACTAGTGATACTCATTTAAACAAGATTCCCATTATATTACCTGAAACAGCAAAAATGAGGCAAGAAAAATCAAACTTTAATTGTTGAAAGTAAAGTGTGAAGATGAAATGAAAGAGCTGTATGTAGGGGAAAGATGTTATTTTCCTCTCTTCTCTTGTGGGAAACAGTTATTGAGGAAACAGCAAGGTCATTCCCCAGTTTCCTCTTATGCCCTGGAAAGATAGTTTGAGGCATAAATGGGGTGTGTGTCATTTTCTCACTTAAACTGTGGACCAGAACTAATGAGTTACTTCAGAAGAGAAGCCGTTCCTGATCCGTGGTACTTACTGTGTTGCTACTGCTTAACCAAAAAAAGAGAGATCTTCTGCACTGAGCATCCATGTCTTTGTCATTCAAGCAAGAAAGAGTTATAAGTAAGAAAGCTTATAACTCTTATAAGCAAGAAAGAGGCATAAATGGCATAAAAGGAGTAAAAGCAGCAGAAATCTTGTCATGCGTCTCCAGTGTATGAATAGTTTTTGCTAGGACATGAACTGTTGAATGGTTTGCTCTCCGTTTGCTTTAAAGCTCAACTGGTTGTAACAGGACACAGACTGAGGAAATAAGTTTTGAGAAAAGCAAGTGAGGTTGTTTAGAAGTGTCTGCTTCTTAAAATGGCAAGGCAGCACTGTCCTTGTTAGGCTGCCTATTTCAGCAGATAACCTTCAGGGAATAAATCAGCTAATTATGATGGTGGTAAGAGACAAGGAGATATCTTTCCCCTCCCTCAGTAGCTAAATATTATTTTCATAGGGTTTTTTCTGATCACCATCATCCCTTCTTTTCCCACTATAATTGTGATGCCCGGCAAAATTTAAGATGTGAAGAATCCCGAGGTTGCTTATGCCAGCCTTGAAAAAGAGAACCTTGCTGCAGATATTCACCTCAAGGCCAGGGAGTCCATATTAAAAAAAAAAAAAAAAGAAAAAAAGAAGATGGAGGTTAATGACTTTGGTGAATGTAGAAGGCACTAGGCTGAAAAAGGCATGGAAAAATTGACCATAAAGCAGAATTCATTGGGTAGTTTGAAAGAACATACGCAGTACTGATCAAAAATGTAAGATTGGGATACAGGACTGATTTACAAAGTAGGGCCTGATAATTTCCTGGACAAAATGGTAAAGATCCTTTTTCAGAACCTTCCTCAAAGACTGATGAAAACTTTTGAAATGGCAAATAAATTTATTTAGAGAGTGACAAGAAAATACATGCAGGTGATTCTATGTTGTCTGATCTTTGCCCAAGAGACCCATAGCACATGTGGATGAATTTGCCTAGCTACTTAGGAAAATGCCAAAACCAAACCCACTATCTCTGAAAAATGGCACAAGGAAGGAACTCAGTCCTTCTGTGGTATTTCTGTTAAAATATCCTCTTGGGTTAAAAAAAAAATTCAGTCAAGATTGAGAAAGCAGGCCTCAGGGTTATTTTTTAAAGGATAGAGCCAAAATGTCTAGACTTATTTCTTTGAAAGTTTACTACTTTTGCTAATCTTCATAGTAGCTAATTACACAAATCTCCTTTGAAAATATGACTTTGTTAAATTACACAAGATGTCACCATTTCTGAATGTCACAATTCCTAAAGAGGAATTAAGAGCAATTATTGAAGAAGGTCAGTTCACAATATGCATCTCTTTTGATAAGTTTCATTTGACTTGTGAGGTGCTGTAGCACCAGCAACTGTCATGCAGCATGCATTATTGTAGTCTTCCAGGATTCTTGGAAAAGTCCAGAATACAGCTGAGATTTTCCCCATAAAAATGAGCCTTTTGGTAAACCTGACAATTCATTATATTCCTGAAAAGTTGGGCCTTTGGGGATTTTCTTTCTCAGCTCCATAGAAAGTAATGTATGTACCAGAGTAATTTCACAGTATTGCGCTACCAAACTTACTGGGCATCATATGAACCTCAGGTAAAACATATAGAACTCAGCAAAGGATGGCTTTCTTTTCACTGTAACTATAAGGCAGATGCTACCTTTCAAAGCAGTTGAATTGACACTCACATAGGGAGTTGTCAGGAACTATTTCAAATTTACCAGAGCAGCAAAGGAAGCTGTCCTGACTGTGATAGCACTGCTCAGGGCATACTTCTGCAAATTTAGACCATCACAGGCAAATGCAATGTAATTTTGATCACAAAGCTCTTTTCCCTTTTCAACTCCATTAGGGTACGTTATTACACATCTAAGCATATGGAACTTGACAATAATATGAATTATTTAAATAGTTGTTTTTCATTTAAACTACTTTTGATTCACGTATGAAGAACTACTTTCTTTCTAAAGATGCTTGAAGTTTAGTTTTCATGGACATCATGCAAAGAAGTTTTAGCTAGGTTTGAAAATTATTAGAAACTGGTAACAAACACCTGGAACTAAGATTAGAGATTTGTGACCCACCTTAAAAATTGTCAGAAAAGGAAAAAGTAGCCTGACTTTAACTTCTCATTTGAAGTGCAATATGTCTCTTATTTTGGTATTGTGGTGCTGTGCTGAAGTTGGCCGTATGTAATACAGAACCTTATTTTTTCCATCATTTTCCAAGAGGTTGTTTTTTGAGCAGGCTTTGGGTTCAGTAAGCATATGTAGCAATTACAGTATGCAAAGAGAAGTTTCAAATGGATTCTCAGGCTAAAGCTGGGGTCATTTGTCTTTACCATAACAGCTGAAGACTTGCACACCTAAACATTAGTACACATTCCAAATGAAGAAAATGCCTTTTGGCTAACAGAAGTGTATTCTGTAACTACACTCTGACTGCATTAATGATATTGTGTAACTGAGTGTTACTGTGCTAAATATTACATGTCTCCAATTCTGTTAGTGCTTTGATCATTTGATCAATTGAAACACTATCAAGTTGTGTTTATGTATTTCACTGTTGATCAGTAGTGAGCTAGCCTATCAATTTCTCAATAGGTCATTATTTTCTACTACAGCTTAAAACTTAAATGTAAATAATTGCTCAATTTATCGTCACACTTTTTTTTTTCTTTTTTTTTTTTTTTTTTTTTTTTTTTTCTGTTGTGGGATGTTACTTCAATGCTAATGAGACAGGGCTGGGTATCACCATCCTCCAGAAAATAATGCAAGTGAGAAAAAACATACTGAAGATATTTTGCAAATAAATTTGAGTTATGTCTTACCTATATAGGGAACCTTGAAAAATCTTGAAATGAACTCAGTCACAGTTAGGTAGTTATGTGTCCATTTTATAGATCTATGCTTCGGTGAAGAGAGCCAAGTTCCTTTCCTTAGAGGCACGCATCAATAATATTATGATGTCGAAGGTGCATGTCTTCTTCCCTCCCAATCAATATCTTTTTTTTCCAAGAAAGTAGAGGTGTTTATATGTCTGTAGTTGTGCATAAATGTTTCACATAGCTCTGAAGAGCAGCTGGTATTAAAATTAAAGTGGATAATTTTTTTAAATAATTTTTTTAAAAAATGGCTTCAATTAAAAAAATCCCAGCTTTTCTTGTTGAACTGTGGTAGTTTTTATACTTTTTTTGATCTAGGTTTCTGACCACAGAAATGGCATGGAGTGTAACAGAGTCCAAAAGAGTAGTTAAGCTGATAACCCTGTAATTCACTTCTGATGTGGAGACTCAGGTTCAAGTCTCTGGTCTTATCCCAAGAGAGTTCTGTAATAACTGGTTTACCCAGCATGTACTTTTCCCCAGACCAAAGATTATACAGAGTTACATAAAAATATTGAAAGGGATTAAAGAATTTAAATCCAAAACATACAAGCAGTGTTGGACATGACACTTGCTTGCGAAACATAATAATGGTAAACGGTTACTTTAATCTTCCCATCATAATCCAGCAGCCTTGAGTTTCATATTCTTTTCTTTTCTGTTTAAAAAACTTAGAAGTCTGCATGAAAAAACCCCACTTCAGAATGATTCTTTAAGTTTCACATAGGAAAGTGGAATTACCAGAGACTCAAAATTTGGAAGTCATATACTTTAGTAAATTCTAAAGGCAATTTGTTGCAAAGTAAGGGAGCATTCTGTTTGTACTATATTGAAACCTTTCTGAACCACACCTTTTAATTAAATTGTTTTTCTGTGACAACATTTTGAATGAGTAAGAAATGTGTTAGTGTGCTGTGATGGTAGGTTCAGAAGTGTTAGCACTGTTTGAAGTGGACCTGCAGTTTTCTCTGTGGCATGGACTTTGAAGTACTGGCTGTCTCAGAGTGTTATGACTATAATTTTACAGACTTAGCAGAACTGTGCAGTTATGCATGTATTGGTCGTAGGTTTGATTTGTTTAGGCACTGAACAAGATTTAAAACTGATCCTTTTTCAGATGAATTTCATCAATCTGTTCATGTCTGTGGTGAAGTTTTATATTTGTGCAATAATTTTCATCTGCTGAAGTAATTGCTATTCATATATGACTTCTAGGTGAACTGGTTGGAGAAAAATACATTCATTAAAATATTACATTACTGAAATATATCAATTTGGAACATATAAGTCTTTATTTAATATCTCCATTTCTTTCTTCCCCTTTTCTCTGATCCCTCTCTCTTGGTTTCTCTGCCCACCTCTCCCATCTGCCTGTTCCTCCCTTCTCTGCCTCTCTCTCCCCATCACTCTATCTCCATTAATTTACCTTTCCATTCATCCCTTTCTTACCCCATCTCTGCACCCCTTCTGCCTTGCCACCATCTCTCTCTTCCCTCTCTACCCCAGTTTAAGCCATAAAGAGAATCACCTGAGGCAAAATAATACAGGAACACAAATCAGGAAGCGTTGCCTATTGAGCTGAAAATAGTAAGATGGAAGGATACAGTGACAAAGTAGTCTGAAAAGAGAGAAACTGATGTCTTTATTTAGGAAAAAAGTTGGTGTTCCTCAGGATGAGCCAATGGCAAGTATGATTAGACTAAAACAGGACAAGTCACACATAATCCCATCCAACATTAAAAAGTGTGAAATAGAGAAGATATGTTTTATTTAGGAAATCTGCTTGGGTTGTATACTCTTTTCAATGAACTGAGACTTAGCATAATAATAAGGACAGCAAATATCCTAAAGAATTGTTGGATGATTTGACTGATTATACTTAAGTTCATTAAGAAATAAAAGCCTATGCAAATACCTGATAAGAACATAAACTACTTCAGAAAAGAGAACTGAAGATGAGGATGTGTGATATGTTTTCAAGGATAATTTAGATGATAGTGAAAAAAGAAAAAGGTGTGACTATGGATTTTTGGCGGTAAAGAGAGAAGTTTTAGATCACACACTTTTAATTGGCTTTGGTGATATTGCTAGATTGTGGTGGATGGGCCTTTTTTTATAATGTATTGTAAACAAAAGAATTTCGCACGTAAGTGCTTCAGATTTGCGATGGGAATAAGATAACTAAAGTAATGAAAAAGCAGAAAGAGTGAGGAAATATACAGTTACTTGCTGATTTACTGGTTTATAAAAAGCCTGGAGACATTATTTTGTTAGTTAAAACATAAGCATGAATAAACATATTTATTTAGAAGAGATATAAAGAGAAAGTACAGAAGGGAAGTCCGTCTCAGTATGCAATTGTCTTGAGAAAGAGATAGATCAGCTAATGAGTAAAAAAGCTGTCTTGCAGAGATCAAGGTCATATACTGCGCTAAACTTAAAAAGTCTCTTTCTCTTCTTCCTAAAGGTCTTATGTCTAGGCAAAGAGTCATAGAAAGTGGGGAGAGCAAATTTAGGATCTCTTAGATCCTGAAGTACTGGAAAGCATGGTGAGGTAACACACACCAATGTTATCTGTAAATGACATTATCTGTACAGGATCAACAGAGCCATCTAATAATCTATATGTGGTTCTCTTTAGATTTATATGCATGGAGCAATGATACCCAGCCTAGATCTACACAGAGTGAGCTTGGGTTTAGCAGGACTTCTTAGCTCAGATTCAGTATCATGCAAATGTGGCTATAATTCTTCCAGACTTCAGCTAGTTTTAGGAGCATTATAAATGCATACATTTGGCCAAGAAGTGCTATTAAGTCCAAACTGGCTTTTGCAGGCAGTCCTATGTCTGTGAACCCACATTTGTCTGCAGATGGTCTGCCCATGAACTGTGGCATGTTGGTGGCATATTGTGTGTATCACTGAATGTTGTACATTACCACATGGTGTTCTTCAGATAAAATTCACTCCACTTTAATTGTACAAGAGGGATGGTGCTCTCTTAGTTGTTATTCAGTATTTTATTTTCTCATTGTAGCTGTTAGCTTATGCCTTTGACGCACAGCTTGTAGGTGTTTCTATAAAGAGACTTCTTTTCCTGACTTATTTCACAGCAGAGTTTTGCAAGTATAATGCATTTATTTTCAAAAACAACCTTGTTTGATGACAGGGTATTATTACTCCACTTTACAAATGGATATGTGAAGTCCTGAGACACTAGGGTCAACATCATTGGGTAATTTTAGATGCCCGATTCAAAACACCTAAAACCTGCTTTCTGATTTTGCAGAATAGTTGTCATCACAAACCATTTAAAAGTGCAAAGCACAATTTCCTCTGACTAGCAGGGCAACTGCATATAGTGCTTGTACAGTTACAACTCAGAATATGAAGTGGGTATTCTGAAAGTTACATGCTTGATGATCATTCTTGTAAAGTTAGATTTAAGAGACTTTTCTACTGTCAGAAAACCTCTTTGGTACAAAAAAGTCTGCATCTCTAGGTCAATATTGCACTACCCTGCATACAAATTTATTCATTTTTCCCATGCAGTCCTCTAGTCCATTCAGAATCTATTTCCCTTCCTGTTTAACTTCACATTTAGCAGGCTGTGTTGTACAGATTCATGAACTACCTCCAGAGTAGGTTACATAGACAGGCTGAGGCAGATTTAATGAGAAAAAAAAAAAGGAAGCAAAATTTATTTGTGCTATTTATTTCCTTTTCAGTGTGATTTCTTAAAATATTTTTACATAATTATAGATATATAAAATTTTCTTTTCTTTTGTAAAAAAACCACGATAAACTAGAAATTCCATCATGTTTGTGGTATCAAACATGTTCAATTTTTGCATCCCAACTGACCAGCTGCATGATAGCAACTCATGGGACTAAGACCCTGGCTATTCATGGCCAAAGAAGTCATCTTTTGGCCTTATGAAATTTATAAGCCACTAACTACATAACCTGATGCAGGTCAATGAGAAATGAAACACTTCAGGGTGTGCTGCACACAACTCTGTATGCTTGACTAGGATGCTTGGTACAGGTACATTGTGGGTATTATTATTTTGTTGAAAGTGTTGCTGACATTTGCTCAGTTATTATGGAATTCACTTTAAGAAAACACATTCTGGAAGAGTGTGTAACAAGTGTTTCTGGTAACTTGATGAAAATTCAGCTCACAATTCTGTCCAATTGTGTTCTTAGCTTTTTTAGCCTTTATTCCAAATATTCTGTGTTTCTTTGTGTCCTTTCATAGCTCTTCATTTTACCCTTGGGAGGCTAATGCTGCCAGTCTTTTCCTCAGCTATTTATATTATTTCAACAGCCCCTCTCCAAATTTCATGTCTTGCCTGTATGAGTTGGGTCTTCTTTTCTGTCTTCTCATTTATTTTAATTCCTTGCGAATTTCCCTTAATATGCTAATTCAGATATCATTCCCTCATCCCCTATTTTCTTCTTCTACTCTAGAGCTCCTTTCTTAGAAGTCTGACATGTGACATTTCAACTTAAACAAAGCAGTTTAATCATAAGCAAAATAAAATGTGATTTTACACTGGGGAGACGAGGTAATGCATAATAGGCAGTGATGCTCGCGCACTTGCTAAATTCACCATCCATAAAAAAGAAAAGTTAGTCAGAGAAAGAACATATCTGAGTCTGCATTTTACTGATGGGCAGTAGTTTTTTTGCATGGTTTTACAGAAGACTGTGATTTATTTAATTCTGCATGGTAGGATGGACAGTCTTAGAGTGCACTAGTGTGTAAATAGTACACTCAGGGAACTTCTTGTTTATGAAAGAAAATCTGGTTATTATAGTAGAATGAAGGGAATGCAGCAATCAAGCAGTATGGAAATAGTTTTAGAAATCTTAATATTTAAGTGACTTCTCAAAAAAAAAATCATACATACATATGCTTGAAAAGTTGGAACCAAAAAGTTTTTGGTTAAAAAAGGGAAAAAGGGCCTTTATTTTTACGTATGTATCTATAAATATATCTACAAGGAACCAATAAATCCTTCAGTAAATGAAGCTAATTTTATTGGTTTGATTAGTTGCTCTGCAGAGTGAATGGGAGAATTTCTCTCTGCCATGAAAAGCACTGTTTTGCTCACATCCAGCATATATATGCATGATGCAGGTACTTTGTGTTGCACTAGAACTTCTGCATTGGTAACATGTTCCAAGTAGAGAAACAGTTTCATAATGTCAGTACATTCAACACTTTTATAAATCCATCTTAACACTGAAACATACATTCCCAAAGTATTTGACTGATGAACAATGGGAGAAGACCTTGTAAAATTTTCCACCCAAAAAATGCAAATTTCAGAATTCATGCAACATAACTAATATATATATATATGCTGGACGTTTTATTTTACGAAGAGTTTTAGCTTGAAAATTTTTGCCATATCTGAGAATTCTTCTTTAAAGAAAACTGTGAAGAACTGAACTCATCCCTTGGTATGGTGTAGAGTTTTCAGAAAGGAAAAATATTATGATAAATATGACTTTCTCTAAGTCCAATATAATATTTTACTCTCATTTAACTTGGAATGTGAAGAAAAAAATCATTCCTTATCCAGAACCTGAGCAGAAAACATTAATAATTAATGAATGATAATTTAGGTAAAACTAGGTCCCATCTTAAAAGATAATTATAAAATTGGTTAATGAAAGGAATGCAGAATATGCAACATTTTTATTTTAAATATATTATCAGATTGAAGTAAATAAAATAATACTGTGATTCTTAAAACCTTAATGTTGAAAAAAACAATCATTGCATTAGCTGGAACATGAATGTTGTCATGGATTAAAGTGTTACAAGATAAGGGACTATAAACATAGAGACTGTAAATGATAGCTTATTCTACCAAATTTTAATGTTAGTAGCCAGAGGGTTACACTAACAGTAAAACAAAGAGGAAGATGCATTTAAATGTGGCTGACTCCCAAGCTAATCTCAACAAAGTCTGGTCTGAGAGTTCCCATACTCCTATAACCTGTTTGTTTCCTCTGTTCAGTGTCTTCAAATAAATTCTTACTTAGAGAAATGTCAGAGTTTGATTCTGCAGAGTATTTTTGTTTTGGAGGAAGAAACTAAAATTGCATTAGTCAAATTGACAGATACTGAAAAACTAGAAACTATTGCAAAATACTTTATAATTAACAGGATTAGACTATAGTAAAACCTTGATAATCTGCAGGAATGGGTTAAAGATGAACAGTTTGATAAGCCAAGAATATTTTAAAGAAGAAAATTAAATTTTAAAGAGAAAATATATAAAGAATACTGAGTATGAAGAAATTGGTATCAGATTCTTTAGGTAATCACTCTACACATATACTTTTTCTTATACTATCAAAAGAATTGAGAGATCTCAAGAAAGCTCCAGGAACCTAAATTCTCTAGCAACATACTGTAAGAATACTCCTAATCCCAATTTACAATACAAAACCACAGTATTGGCAAACAACACTAATAGAAAAGTTCCCAACAGCTTATCTAAATTTTTCACAAGATGACAAAAGTGTGTGCCAAAATTGTAATTTCTTCTCACGTCTCTTAGTATGGGCTAGTGGTTTGTATTTATTTAAAGTTCCTCAGATGTCTGCATTTTTCTATTCAGTTCCATTCAACTTTCAGTAGGTGCATCTTGGTATTTTTGTTCCTCTTCTCTGATATCTGTAATAAAAATAGTGTATTTTATAGAGTT